>NW_026690858.1:1429158-1786448 GCF_020826845.1 Diceros bicornis minor | reverse complement strand
CGGCATCCATCATCGATGACAACTGAAAGACCTGGTGTGATGTCTCCAGTCTCCGATGCCAGATGGTCAATGTTCCTGAGCCCCCTTCACAGCCCACTAGTCCCTACAGAACTGCCTCAGATTATGTGCTTGTTTAAGATGGTCTCTGGGACATGAGTCCATCATCTTCCAATTTTGCTAGCTAATCGAGTAATTTCCTTTCCTCACCACCGACTCATCTTGTGATTGATTGGCTTCAAGGTTGCAGCAAGCAGAAGGAGCCTTTGCCCAGTTACACGGGCAGGGATTAGCAGCGATTATTAATTTCTTCTTTACACCTTTCTCAATTTCTCACATTTTTTAAAAGCACATTCACTTCACCAGGAGAAAACCAGCAGCAATTGTGAGTCACAACAAAAGGTGGAGAGATGAGATTGTGCACCCCTATCCCTCCTGGCCCCAGGAGGGCTGGAGGGAGAACAGTGGGCAGTGCAGGCAGCCCTGACCCTGCTTGGCCCAGGGTCTCCTTCCCCAGAGCCTTTCTGGTGTCCATCAGGCCCCACCAGTGTGGGGCTCCTGCTGCAGGTGGCCCCCATCAGGGTGAAACCCAGCTGAGTGGTGGCCTCTGACTGACCAGCAGGACCTAGTTTGTGATCTTGGTCACAGGTGGGCAGGACCGAGGAGGGTTGGTAACTCAGTTGGAGAGTGGTGGTGGGAGGCTGGACAGGGGCTGGGGCAAAGAAGAGCAGGGGCCTGGGAGGGAGTCCCAGCAAAGGAACCAAGGGTTGGCCAAGGGGCAGGACTATGTCTGAGAGATGCTGAGGAGCACAGTGGGGTCAGTGGGGCTCAAGGAAGCTTCCCAGGGCTGCCCTTGACAAGAGTCTCCCTCAAGGTCACACAAGGCCCCTGACCCTGTGGCCTTCAACCCAGCTCCAAGGCCAAGGGGATCCTTCCTTACAGAAGGTGAAAGGATCAGAACACTCTGGGGCTCTAAGTGTTTCAAAGTCTTTGTTAATATGCTCCAAGTGCAGAGTGCCCATGCCTTCAGGGACCAGCCACCTGTGCTGATTAGGAGCACCTTCTTTATCCCCAGTGACCAAGCGAGGCCAGAGCTAGAATGTCCTTCCCCAGTTTTCCCAGGGGTTCTTACCTGGGCACCCTGGGTGTGGGTTGGGGGTGGCGACAATTCTTCAGTCTGTGGCATGTTCTGCCTCCTTAAATGACAGTGGTCTCCCCCGTTCACTGGCACAGCCCAAAGAGCCTCCACACATTTCCCAAAACTCGGGAGACACGGTGCCGCCCAGGGCAGTGTGAGAACCCGGCCAAACTCAGCAGGTAGAAACTCCAGGAACACTTTTCCTGACCGTCAGTTCCACACCAGGTGTACTTGCTAGCTGAAGGAGGGCATTGGTGACACTTTTTGCACCTCCAATTCCCCATATGACATGGGGACAATGCTGCTCCCAGGGTGGGGATTCTGTGCCGTTGAATGAGATCAGTGCACGTGGAGCAGGCAGTGCAGCGGTAGTTGTCAAGATGAGTAGAATCAACGCAGGGAGGGCAGATATGTAGACACGACTGCACCTGCTCCTCCAACTCTCCTAAGGATAAAATGTGGTAAAATTCATGCCTTCCCACTCATCTAAAATACCAGCGCCCACCTTGAGCCCCTATCCTGTCCTCCCCACAGCCCTGTGAACTCTACTCCGGGCCATTCATGGGACCAGGGAGTTCTGAGACTCAGGGCCAAGGTTTTCCCGCAGATTTCTCATCTGGGTGGTGGTTAGGGAGGTCCCCAGTCCCTTCTGCTCTGTGCTTGGTGCAGGACACCTGGGGCAGCCCTGAGCTGGACCATCAGTGATCTGAGGCTGTTCTCCTTCACTCTGCTGGGCTGACAAGGGGACCTGCATCTGGCAAGCTCAGCCATCTGCGCAGGGGTGGAAATCCCACATCAGCAAAATGCCAGGGCTGCCAGTGCCATTCTCTACTTCATGCCTCAGCTCTCCTGGGCACCGCTATCTTGCATGACCTTTGCCCTCACTCCCCAGTGGAAGAGCCCATGGCCACATTTCCTACTGGCTGAAGGCAAAGGCAGTGAGGGCAGCCAATGGCTCAGGGAGGCCTGAGGAGTGTGTCCTGTTGGTGTTGAGCATCTCTGGGCCATGGCTGGACAGACACGTGCATGGGAGGGCAATGGTGTTCCTGTGTCCGGCTGCCGAGAGGCGGGGTGGGCCAGTGACTGGAGCCCCCACCTGGGCTCCCGGGTGTGTCTTTGCCTCTGTGCTTCTCCCTGGTGAAGAAAGCTCAGACCCTCTGCACAACCCTCACGCCTCGCTCGTCCCTGCACCATCCCTGTACATTCCAGAGTGGTAAGAGCTCAAGGAGGGGAGAGTGAGGGACGAGGGAGCCCTGACCACCCCTTGTCCCTCACCCCCAATTAGAAAAATGTGCTCTGGCTCAACCGTCAGCATGGCCTCCCCTGGTTCCCAAGAAACCCCTTTCTCCCTCAGCCCCCAACGCTAATCCATTAGAGACGGGCAGTGCCACCTCTGCACCTCCTTACTCCACGGGGGTCTCCAAAGCCGCCAAGCAGGTGTTGCCCATGTCACTGTCCTCAGCCCAGGGCACACATCTGAGCTGGAGAGGCATGTAGAACTCTCCTCCACAAGATTCAGGGGGTCCAGAGCCCCTCAAGAACCAGCATTCTCCCCCTCCCACCAACTCTAGGCCACAGGCCCCTTGAGGAGAAGGAGGGAGCCTGGTGACCCAGAGCTGCCCACTGTGGCCTCCCACACCAGGCAACACGGCCTCGGGGACCAGTGTAGTGTCCAGAAGAAGATGACTGGTCTTGTGGGGCTTGTCCCCTCTGAGAGGACAGAGGAGGCCAAGGAGGTCAGGAGAGAAGGCTCTGGAGAGATAGGAAGGGCCAGGCTCCCACCCCAAGCCAAGGCACCATTTGCCTGATAATCAAAGATGAACTGGCCCACCCAACTGGCAGCATTTCCCTGGAAGAAGTATAGGAGTCCCACGGCCACCCTGGGCCGCCTATCTGAGCCTCTGGATCTGGAGGTGGGGACAACTAGGGCCCTTGCCGGCCCCAGCGAAGAGAGGAGACTTGGGGAGCACCCACATGAGAGAGGAGCACTCCAGCCCCGTGACTGAGGAATTTTTGATGCCACTCTCTGAGTGGACACTGGGCAGGGGTAGGAAGAAAATACCCCCAATATATCTGTGCCTACTGTATGCCAGGGCGGGGAGCAGCCAGCCACTGCTGTCACATCCATGGAGAAATGAAGTAGGTGTGGCTTCGTGAGTGTAACCTGGGGGAGGATGATGGAGTCTCCCAGCAGTGGAAAGACATGAGCTTTGGCCTTTCAGGTTCCTGGATACTGTGCTGAGGGAGGGGCAGCAGCCCTCCATTCACAGAGGCCTCCTGGGAGGGGAGAAACCAGGGTGGTGGATGGTGATCGGCTCAGCAGAGGGCAGGCTTGGGAAGAGTGGCGGGGCTGTCCTGAGGGGAGTGGAGCCCTGCTGAAAGAGAGACCTCTTCCTACCTCTCAGAGCTCATCTGGCTCTTTTCTTTCTTTCATTTTCAAATTAGAGGCAGCAAAAGGACAAGCTTACCTGTCTCTCATCCCCTTTCCATATTTTCAGCTTTGATGTCCACCCCTCCTATGAAGCCTGCTCTCTTGGGAAGGTAAAGGCAGGGGCTGGTGGCTGAGGCAGCCTCTGGCCTTGAGGCAGGCGGCACCAGGAGTGGCTGGAGTGGAGGTAGGAGCCTGCGGCCCGGCCCCTGGCGTCTGTGGGCAGCCTGGTGATGAGGGAGTTTGTGGCTCTTGCTTCAAGAGGGTGGGAGGCTGAGAGAGTCAGGAGTGCAGGTGGCCCCTGCCCTCGGGTCAGGACAGTGTTCTGTGGACAGCCACACGTGTGTTAACACACACATGTTAGGTGTGAGCATGTGCCATGTCATCCACATTAGTGTGTGTGTGAGCACACGTGTGCAGAGCCCAAATCCTAGCTGAGGGACTGACTCATCCAGTATTTTGAGGCCTCGGTAGCACTCTTACCAGGGGGCCACATATGGAGTTGATGGTGGTGTGGCAGGCCTTGCATGCAGGACTGCCCCAGCCTACTTGACTGTGTAAATCTGCTCTGTGGAGGGGGCAGAGGTGTCCCCAGCAGGGGCTCTGCTGTGCAGCACGAGGCCTGGCAGTCCATGCAGCCCAAAGGGGCAAGACCTGCTGAGCCGGCTCTTCAGAAGCGTCCAGTCCTGAGGATACTGTTCACAGGGAGAGGTTTTGGGTGCTGGTGCCCCCTCGCCTACTGGGGATCGTCCCTGGAGAGGGTCCAGCAAGTTGGAGAAGGGGTGGGAAGGGGGTTTGAAAAATAGGCCAAATTCATGTCCCAAGTCACAGGCCAAGCCCAGTGAGTGTCCCTGTCCCCTGCCTCAGTTTAGCTATTCAGGAAATGGTCCAGGGAAGAACTGAGCAGGGTTGGCACCAAAACTGGGGTCAGGGGGTAACAAACAAAAGATCCTGCTCTATGCCAAGATCATTTCTGTTACCCTGAGATGGGGTGAGGGGAAGTTGGGGGTATAGTGGGATTCTGCGGAGCCTTACGCTGCCCAGGACCTCATCTTCGGGGGTCTGGCCCTCACCTGGCCTGCCCTAGGTCACCAGCAGTAGCAGTGGCACTTACATCTGTCCCAAGGTCTGGAGAGGGGAGAAGTGGGCAGCCTTACACCCTGGTGGGGACCCTCACGATTTCTTTCTTTCTTGAAGAAACATGAAACCCTCAAGATTCATGTACTGTGTGATGGAGAGAAACAAATACCAACTGTTTCTCCAAAAAGACAATGTATTTTGTACTTTGTAAAGTATTAATTAAAACGGAGAAAAATATCATGTTGGCTGAGGGCATCTGATTTTGTGCTGCTCCAGGACCACATCTCATCTCTTTCCTTCTCCATTCCATGGTCGAGGAACATGGCCAGGGGCTGGGAGGAAGGCAGAACAACCTTCCCGTCCACACCCAGCATCTGAGAGAGGACACACCCCAGAGCGAGAGGGGCTGTATTAGTTACCTGATGCAGGGTAACAAGTTGCCCCAAATGCAATGGATTAAATTGATTGTATACGTGTCACGGTTTCTGTGGGTTAGGAATTCAGGAGCAGTTTGAGCAGCTGGCTCAGGGTCCCTCAGGATGCTGCGATCATCTGAAGTCCTGGCTGGGACTGCAGGATCTACTTCCCAGGTGGTTTATTCACAGGGCTGGCAAGTTGGGCTCAGCTGTTTGCAGGGAGTCTGTTCCTCTCCACATGGGTCTCCCCATGGGGCTGCTTGAGTGTCCTCACAATACGGTGCCCGGATTCCCACAGGGCAAGTGATTCAAGGGCCAGTATAGGAGCCAAAATGGTTTTTTGGCCCCGAACCTCAGAATTCACACCCCTCTGCCTCCACCATACTCTGTCACCATACAGCCCTGCTCTGATTTGACACAGAAGCAGAACACACAAGGGTGTGAAACCAAGAGGCCAAGGTCACTGCTGCCATCTTGGAGACTGTCTACTGTGCCCACCATTCCTCCTAAACCTCTGGCAGAGGTGGGCCTGGGGGTTAGGGGGCCTGCGGAGCAGGACAGGGCCTTGCTGGTGGCAGGGGGAGGATCAGGGGCTGGATCCCGGGCCACAGGGCTTCTGGCACAAGCCTGGAGCCCTGCTGTGGATGTCACACCCCCAGGAAGGTCCTTGGTGCTAGAAGCCCAGGAGCTGATGCCTCCCAACAAGATACTCTAGGGGCACGAGGGAGGGCTCCATGCCCAGCGTCCCTCCCACAAGGGCTCTGGCATTTGGTTCCTGCCCTTTTGGCAGACAGGCACTTGGGATGCCCAGGCAGGACAGAGGTCTTGGACCTTGGACACCCTTCACTGCCCCTCTCTGACATTTCCCACGGATGGCTGGTGTGAGCAGGGCAGCGCTGAAGGCCTGAGCTTGCACTGAACCCCCCAACCTCCATCCTCACCCGCCTCACCCTTGTCCGCAGGAAAAGCAGACCTGGTGATTGAAGGGAGTGACAATGGCGCTGAAGCTTTCTCACCACCCTGAGCCCAAGAAAGTTCTGGATGCTGTGAATGCTTTCCCATCTGGGGTCTTCAGACTACGCCCCCCCTCATTCCTTCAGAGACCCCCTTGGAGCTAGGACATCTACGGGGACTCTTGATTTCCCCCAAAATCTCAAAAGTTACAAAGGCCTGCAGAGCCCGACCTCCCTTTCCCGCCACTCATTCACAGTCACTGTCACTCGGGCGGTGCTGGACCTTGTGCCAGGTCCTGGGGACCCCGAGGAACCTGCTGTGGCCCCTGCACCTGAGTCTCTCTAGGAGGTGAGAAGACAGGGAAAGGATCTATTCCAGGGAGTGCAGGGCCAGCCTAGACCACAAAGGTGTGCTGTGCCCAGGGGGAGGGAATGACCACTGTCCAGTAGTAGGGGGCAGACCAAGAAGCCAGGACATTAGGGTTGAGCTTGGTAAGATGGGGACCCAGCAGAGGGAGGAGCAAAGTCATAGAGGGCCAGAGGGAACCTTGGCTGGAATGGAGGAGTGCGGCGGGGGAGGCAGGAGTGGATGGGGCAGGTAGGGGATGAGGCTGAAATGCAAGGTGGGTGCTCAGGTCTGCCAGGGGCCTCACCCTCCTACAGGCCATGGGGAGCCACTGAGGACTTCCACGCAGGGGACCAAACTTAGCATCTGAGTGGTGATCTGGGTTATGAAGAGGGCCGATAGGTGGAGGAAAGGGGGACTGCCAGGGTCCTGGCCTCAGTTCTCAGGAGGGGTCCCTGGTGGTTCAAGTGTCTTCTGTGTGCAGAGTTGGGGTGGTGGGGGCAGTGGCGCATGCAGGGGACCAGCAGATATCCAGCCAACCCTCAGAATCATGAATTTGCCCCACGCCCAACCAGGGTATAATTCCTCCTGGAGCAGCTCTGGCTGGTTCTTGGCAGGTTCTCACTGCAGCTCACATTCAGATCCCTGGGGGGGTTACCCATGCCAGGACTCCACCCCCAAGAATCTGATTCAGTTTCTCGTCGATGAACTATCTGTTTAAAACCTCCCCCACCCTCTTTCAAAAGGTAACATAAAGAACTCGGCTACAGGAGGAAAGAGCAGCTTCTGTGGTCACATGGCCCCCCTGGTTTTATCATGTGACATTCCACTGCGGGGACGGGGGCTCATGATGGTGAAAACGAGCTCTCCAAAGGGAATGCGTGGGATGAGATCATGGGGGTGGTTGCACCACATAGACAATACGCTAAAACCACTGAATTGTACACTTTAAAATGGTCTTACATCATGTGACTCACATGTCAATGTTTTAAAAATATCAATGTGGTAGAAAAACCAACAGGAATGGATGCTGGGTGTGAAGGATGGCCAAGAAAAAATGTGAGTTATTCTGACACTCTTGAGGCTTAAAGGAAGTCCCTATCAACATGGTGGAGGCAGCACAGAGAAGGAGGAAGAGGACGGAGGCAAGAAACCGGAGCTCCCACCTCGCAAAGGTTGATGGAGGAGCATCTCATTTGAGCTGTTTTTCCAGGAGCTCTGGACCTGAGCTGACCCAGCGGGAAGCTGTGCAGCATCAACGAGACCCAAGCCCATCTGCCACCCTGATGAGCATGGGGCACCAGGAGGGTCCTGATGTCCAGGGAGAACCTCGGGGAAGCAGGCAGAGCCTCTGAGGAGCCTGTAGGTAATAGCCCGAGGTGTCTTCAGGGAAATCAATACTCGGTGTCTTGGACTCAGGGTCACCGAGCGTGTCATGAATTACGTGGTAAAAGTGTCCAAACTTAAAAAATTAAATGAAGGCACCAGTGATCTCACTCCTTAGGTATACACTCGAGAACACTGAGAACACGTTCACACAGACACTTGTATGCGAATGATCCAAAAAATAAAATGCTGGACCAAGTAAAACTCATACATGAAGTTCTGGCATTATTCATAATAGCCAAAATGTGGAACCAGCCAAATGTCCACCAAATGTTGAATACGGTACATCAAAACAATCAATCAGTAACCTCCCAGATGATTCTATCATACAGGCAAGGTTAGAAGCTCAGGGGGAGGGGTTGAATCTGCCCAAAGGAATCCCCTCATGAACACGGCCTCCTTCGGCTGCTCTGGGGGCAGGTGACCTCATCTTGATTTCCTAGTTTGAGGCCAGACTCATGAGAGGCAGCCAGCCCCGAAATGCGCCAGCTGGAATGAATGCATGCTTCTCACCACCGCATCCCCAGCACCTGGCAGCTCCTGGCGTACAGTCGGTCAGGAACAGGGACTCAATCAGGCCTTTGCTTCATCTTCAGTGTTCTCTCGCTGTAATGAAGGTGGATGACTGCAGCTGAGGAACAGCTTCGGGTCACAAGCCTGAGCCTGTTCACTTTCCATCTCTGAGGGTGGATGCACACATGGCATTTTTCTGATGGGCACAGATTCCTGTGCTCTTCTCTGGCAATTCAGCTGGCACCACCCTACCAGAGCGACAGCAAGAGCAAGTCTCTCCGCTCCTCATGGGCAGCTCCCCCACCAGCTACATCCCACCTGTTTGCCTCCCTAGCAACACAATGGACTCCTGGTTTGAGAAGGTGACCACAATCTCGGGATTACTCCTTTTAAACTTGACTGCTCAGCGTGCCCTCAGTGTGGCCCCTGAGAAAAGCACAGCGAGAGGGACTCCAAGCACTGTCTCCAGCTCAAGCTGAATCTAGGCTGCTCCGTGTGAAATATCAAGGTTTGTGTGGAAGAAAGGCTGGGTTTCTTGGTCGCCACAGCATGAGCGTCTGAGGGTAGCTGGGTGATGCACCCTGGGAGAGAGAAAGGCAAGTGTGGGGTCCTTTGTGGAGGGGATACATTCCTGGGGCTCAACCACGGGGCAGGACAGGCCCCAGGACAATGGCTGCCTCACAGATCCACCCCAGTGCTGAGGCCGCCAAGGCCATCTGAAGTGGTCTGTGGGAATGTCAGGCTGCACGGTAGGCCGAGGCACCTGAGCAGCTCCCATGCAGCCCCTGCGGGGAGAATGACCCTCAGAAGGTGTGAGTAACTCTAATGCTGGTCAGGAGGTGCTGGGACCTGAGCGTAATCTGTGAGAGAACAGTGTGGATCTTCAGAAATGCAGCCTGAGTGTCTACCCTGTGCCAGGTGCTCAACGAGACTGTCACCTGCTGTGCCAAGTCAGAGCACTCTTCCTGCAGCGTGGTTCTCAGCGTCTGACTGTCACATGAACACAGTGAGTGCACAGTAGGTGTTTCCTGACCTCCTGAAAATGTGAGCCAACCACATATTCAAGAAACAAGCGTGGTCAGGACAGGACTCTCCTGAGTGTGTCAGGGGCGGACCTGACGAGAACGGCAGGCCAAGTGTCTTTTATTCACTGATGTCAGGGTCTGTGTGCTAGCAAGAGCCCCTTCTCCAGAAATCATCATGGAGTGGCAGCCTGCACGTCCGGCGGGGGCTCAGGGGATGGAAGACGGAGACCCAGGCCCCTGGCAACGACTGTCCACTGAGGGAGACAGTGGTGGCCACCGTGTGACAAGAGTCCCTCCACCTTCTCAGGCTGTGCCTGCCACTCGGGCTCTGCACTGGCCTCGCTTCTTCCCCAATATAGGTGGAATGACAGAGTCTGAGTGTAAGAAGACATGACGGCCAGGTGACACGTCACAGTGGCCCGTGGTCACTGCATTCAGGGTGTCCTCACACACTTGCTGAAGTGACAGGAGCCCGGAGCCTGCCAACACTGACTTTTCACAGGAAAAAAGGATAAATCACACAACCAACGTACTGTAGAAGCTTTCTCTCCATGTGTGTCAAATGTTGGGAGTGTCAGAGGCCTTGTTGCGAATTTCTCTGAAGATGAAATGTATTTGTAAAACCACTGGAGTAAAATAATGACTATCTGGCAATGGCAAAAGACTTAACATGATAATGTAATTACAAGGAAATTTGGTTATTTTATAAGCCACATTTTAAGATAACGACTAGAATTATACCAGGACATATCAGATTTTTAGGAATTTTATATAATTTTTAGAATACTGAAAACATGCTTATTTTCATCAAACCAACAAACTTAAATAAGCTTTCATTTACTAAAGATGATATCATGTTAACTTGAAAAACATTTGGGTTAGTTTCCATTACATTTAGAAACAATTTATATAAATGCTTACTTTAAGCCTACTAGTGGAGCTCTTTTAGAAATTACATCATCCAGAGGTAGAAAAATATCACATATATATAACGCGTACACATAGACATACATAGATACACAGACAGACACAAGCGGAGACCTTAAATAGTTTTCATTAAATGTTTCCTATGAATCAGGTACAATACAAAACTCACTAATTTAAAAAAGAATAGTTGGATCCAAACTGTGTTTTTGGCAGTATTAAACAACTCTATTAATTTTTAATTTAAGTTTCCCATTGACTGTTTAAGGGAATAACGTTAAGTTTCCCAGAAAATCTCTCATGATCTCATTAACTCTGAGAGGGGCTCATACTGGGCCCTTCTTAGAAGGTCGATTATGGGGGTGTCTGTAAAGCCATAATTTAATAGACTTTTAGGTAACTTTTATAGCTTAATTTTTATTAGCTTTTTGCAACCAAACTTTCAGTAGGGCTCTTTTGGAATTTTGAAGGCTTTGCTTTTAAGTGCACATCTTAAGCAATCTTATCTAATTAGATCATTCCTTCTAATGGCCAATGTAACACCCCTGAAGCTGGTGGCATTTTGGTAGGACCCTAGCCACAAATGGAGTTCAACCCATATTTCTGTCCAACCATACCTGACTGCAAATTGGGTGCAACCCGCAATTCTGTCTGACCATATTTTGGGGCGCCCAACCTGATGGTTACTAAGCCAAGCTCTCAGGACACAATACAAGCGTAGCAAGATTTTGCTGTTGTTTTAAATATTTACAACTTCTGCAACCTTTAGTTTTCGAGCAGGTGTGCTGGAAGGTGGCATGCTTAACTCTTTAGAGATTAAAGATTGCATTTAATCTGTCTGTTCCACGGTTCTCAAATCTAGTGCACAAAAAGACAAGTTTTGGAAGCTCAAAGGAGCCCCAAAGGTGGCCAGTGTAATTTTAAATTATTCCAGGTTATCCTGATCCAAAGATTCAGCCAATTACAGCTATCCCCATTTGGTTAAGTACTTGCAAGTAAAGGCTCCATACATATTGTACACAGAGCCAGCCAGAATTCCAGTGGGTGGGTGCCCATCTGGCATTGTTGGCTTTGAAAGTGTGGTTTCTCATTTTCTTTTAGTTTCATTTTAATATCAAGTCTGAACAATTTCTAAGGACAGTGTAGCTGGTCAAAACTGTGCTGCTTGTGAGTGTCACTTCCTAAAAGGTGATGAACACTCTCTCACGTGTCTTAGCTTCTCCTGCGGGCAGTCTACAACTACCGTAGGGGTGCAGAGCACTGGATGAACAATCCTTGTGTGCGGGCCCCTCGACAAGACATTAATTATTTAAAGTGAATGATGGTGACTGAGTTCCCTATGCGACTGCCGCTTGTCATGGAGATTGTCCTCAGACACTTACACCAGGTTCTCAGTCACCTGAGAACAACTTGTGGCTGGAAAGAGCAAGTGCCCCTTTTCTTCAGAACGAAACAAATTCAGTCTCTCATTTTGCTGTCAGTTTGTTCAGACTTTATCAACATGTCTCTTTTTCAATTGAAAGCCAAATTAAAGAAGTCAGCTAACCCAGTTCACTCCAAACTTCCCCCTTGGTTCCCCTTACCTAGGAAATGTCTCCCTGTTGGCTCCCCTCACCTAGGAAATGTCCCCCCCAGGTTCCTCTTACCTAGGAAGAGTACCAACACACCCTTAAGATGTTGAAGTCTTCAGACCCAAAACAGCTGGAATAACAAGTCAGGACTGTCAACTTAAATAAGGAGGTCCAGATTTCGGGAGCACTCACCAGACCACCTGAAGAGTGCAGTGAACCCGGGGGGGAGGAGGGGTAATGGAGCTCAACGGTCCCCTGTGGTACCAGTGTTGGTTGAAAGTAGGCTCCACCTGGACTCAGGTGGGTGTCTCAGAAGTCCCTTCGTGGTTGCCAGGAAAAGGTGCCGCAAATAATCAATAATCGTTCTGTAGCACAAAGTTTTATTTGAGCCCAATTTCATTTGAGGACTCTAGCCCGGAGCACATCTTTGCAAGGGAAGAAAGCGCTGTGAAGAAGAGTGGTTTTCAGCAGAGTTACATCCCGTTTCCAAAGACAGAGACACACATCAAGCATGACAGGTGCACATTCTCTCAAGCATTCAAGGAGATATTTTGCTATTGATGAGCACATAGACAGCAAGTCACCATGGCCTCGGCGCTGGAGGAAATGAGGCATTCAGTCTTATCTTGAAAGGGTGCTGGCATCAAAGGAAGGGAGGGATGCTTTTTTTTCTTCAAAGAGTACATTCTTTACTTTAGGGTAACGATTAAAGTACACAGACAATGCATGTCTGACAAGCCATGAGTCAGGTTTCTTTGCTTCAAATAAATTTCAGGCCAAATCAGGTTCCAACCAGAATGGTTTCCACATATACTTGAAAACATCAAATATCTTATATCGCACCTGATGACATCCCGAGGGAGTAGATGTTAGAATGACCCCCACTGCACAGATGGGGACACTGGGGAGGCCCTGAGAGGCACGTGGTTGTCCAGGGTGACATCACTGGCAAGAAGCAGGAGCGGGACTGCATTCAACACTGTGTCCTCAAAGCTGGGGCCCTGCTTGCGTTCAGACATCCCCAGAGGCTGTGGGGTGGACTCTGTTGGTGTGACTGTGTCTGGACGTGGTGTGGAGATGGAGAGTGAGCAGTCAGCAGCCCCGGGAGCCCTTAGGGAGGTCTTGTGTAAGGAGGGAGCTTAGGTAAGGTGACCCCAGGAAGTACCCTCATGGAGCCCAAGAGTACTCAGAACCCTGGTAACTAGGCACCCACATCCTAGAGACAGCCCCCAAGCCAGCTCACTTGTCTAGCACTTGTCTAGGAGGAGCAACGTGTTTAGTTGCTTCTTCTCGATGGTCAGGGGCCAGAGCCCCAGGAAAGCTCCCAAAGACCACCCGCAATGCAGATGCTGGTTCCTTTCTCATGGGCGACAATTGTGGCCGTTTAACCGGAGGGACAGAAAGGTAACACAGGGAGTCCTAGGGAAGGCCAATCCAGACCAGACCAGCACTGTGGTCCCATCTGGGCATCCCTACATCCCCTCCCCATGTGTGTGTGTGGAAGGGCGGTTTCATGAGGGTGGACCACCGTGAGCAGGAGCAGGTCGCTGAGGTGTTAGAAGCCTGGTGGGCTTCTAACATGACCCTGGTGGGTCATGTTCACAGCCCAGGTCAAGGCCGGCTGGGTGGGATGTGGAGTGCTAGAGTGGCACCCTTCTGCCTGAGGTGTATGTCTTTCATCCGGGGTGGAATTCTGTGGAGACACAGGTATGTGCCTGATCTGGGAGAATTAGGTCCCGAGGACAGAAGCAGCACAAGGACAGCTGGGCAGCTGGCAGGGCTCGGATGCCTCTGGGTCGGCTGCCGGTCACTGCCGTTGCAGAGCTCCATACAGGAGATCAGCGAGGAGCTGGTAGAAGGGGACATCCAATCCCTCACCCCCAGGGGTGAGCAGCTGTGACACAAGACTGCATCAGCAGCTGTGGGGAGAACGTCTGCACTGACTGTTGGACAAGCCTCAGAGCTACCTCAGTACCCATCATCCATCCCGGACAACTATCATTACCACCAACTCCTGCAGGAAACCAGGAGGCAGCTGCGGCCCCAGCGTCCGTGCAGGGAGAGCCATCCCCTGCACAGGCTCCAGCAGGAGACCAGGAGGCAGCTGAGGCCCCAGCCACCGTGCAGGGAGAGCCATCCCCTGCACAGGCTCCAGCAGGAGACCAGGAGGCAGCTGAGGCTCCAGCCACCGTGCAGGGAGAACCATCCCATGCACGGGCTCCGGCAGAAGACCAGGAGGCAACTGAGGCCCCACCATGCAAGCAGGGAGACACATCCCCTGAAGAGGGTCCTGCAGGAGACCAAGAGGCACCTGAAGCCAAACCATCTGGCCTGGGAGAGCTGGCTCTGCAATGTCTCTCATCAGCAGCTCCTGTACCACCCATTCAAACTGCTCCCTCACCAGAAATTTCCTTCCCTACCCTCATTAATGTGTTTGTTTCCTTCTTAGTTGCTCTATTTGATTTTTCTTTATTGTTTAGTTCTTAATAATTTAAATTAAATGTTTCGATTTTTTAAAATTTATGTTTTCTCATTTTAAATTGTACACTTTATGAGCATTAAGGACATTCACATTGCTGTGCATCCATCACCGCTATCTGGGCTCAGACAATTTCACACTCCAAAAGGAAATCCTGTTCTAAAAGCACTCACTCCCCGTTTATTCCTCAGGCCCTGGCCCGCTCTAATCTGTTTTCTGTCACTGTTTTTTGTTAAATCTATTCTGGATGTTTCCTATAAGTGGAATCATGGCATAACTGGCCATTTGTGTCTGCCTTCTTATTTTCACAGGGCCTGATAGGTTTTCCTTTTCTGTTTTTATTTGAAATAGAATTTCTCTAATTTGATAGGAAAATCCCAGGTGGATTCTAGATTTGATGTATCAAATAAAGCCCTTTCGGTAAATATGTGCATAATCTTGGGGTACAGACTGCTGTTCTAAGTGGGACACCAGAGCCAGAAGCCAGGCATGAAACGCCTGTGGCCAAAACAAAAACAAGACAAGGGTAAAAAGCTGGAAAGGCAAACCACAAACCGGAAAGCATTCCTCATAACCCAAGGCCAGGGAAAGGCTACACATCCCTCGCTTCCAAAAAATGCTTGAAATTCAGTATTTTAATAAGAGATAAAGAGCAAACACACTCAACGCCAATGAGAGGTGATACACAGGGGCAGCATGTGTCAGAGAAGCTCGAGCTCCACGAGGGGGACACCCGCACATGGAGACACTGTGGAGAGGGCACTGGGCCCCATCAGATGGGCAGGGTTCCAGTGTGGTGACAACCAGCCCTGGTGACAATGTGAGGAAGCAGAGGCCCCATCAGACTCCTAGAGACAAGTGTGAAAGGACACTCCTCTCTGGAGACCAGCCTGCAGGACCCATCGCAGCCCCCAGGGGCACGCCTGTGCTGGCGGTGCTGATCCCAGGACTTCATCCCACAGAAAGTCTGTACAGTGTGTGCACGTGTGTGCACATGCGTGCGTATGTGTGTGTGCACTTGTGGGTGTCAGGAACGGAGCATTCCAGGGTGTGTGCTCTTCTAGAGCCTGATTTGTCCAGGCATGGCCACTGCCAGGCAATCCTATTCCACTTGGTATTTTCTCTGTCCTGGCATCAGAATTTATGAAGACCCCCTGCTTGGACCAGGGGCCATTTCCAGTTTTTCACTCTCTGAATAGTGCTGAAGGGAACACCTGCAACCACAAATCTCTGTTTAGGACAGAATCCATGACGTGGAGTTTCTGGGTCAAAATGTATACTGTTTTTAATGAATTGGCCCCAGTTTCCAACACCAGAGGGCTCTTTGTCAGCTTTGAGCCTTCTTTGGGAAAGCAGGGCCACAGAGACCCCGGGGCTGGGACCTCATGGAGTGAGGGAGGACGAGGAGCTGGCAGTGGATGTGATCAAGGTACTTGGGAGTGAGCTGTCTGGCAGAAAATGTCCCACCCCTCAGCCCAACACCTGGCCCCACCCATCATGGTGATGTCATGGGCTAGTCCTCTCGCTGGTGCTAGAGCTGGTGCTGGAGCTTGCTTTAGCTCAAAACATGGCTCTGGTTCTAGAACTGGAGCTGAAGGTGGAGCTGGTTCAATCTCAGCAGCTCATGCGAGAGCCTGTGTTAGAGTTGCGCTATCTCTATAGCCGCCAGTATCTCTAGCTCTGGGGAAGGCACTGGAGCTGGAACTACCTCCAGAGATAATCTAGACCTGCTTCTGCAGTTTGATAAAGCTCTTGAGCTGGCTCCAACTCTTGCACTGGAGCTGGTGTAGAGTTATTGCTGTAAGTGGCTCTAACTGTGGTTCTCATTCTAGACCTGGTTCTTGTGGCTCTAGTTGTATAACCAGTCCTAGCTCTAGCTCTGTAGCTGGTGCTAAAACTGGTGGTGGATTAGGTTTGTAGCTCTGGCACCGGCTCCACCTCTGGAATTGGTGTTGGGGCAGATTCTGGTACTAGAGCAGCACAGGCTCCGGCTGGGTGGTTGGTGATAGAGATGCCTCCATCTCTGAAATCGGTGGTAGAGCTGGTAGCACAGCATGATCTAGTTCTGATGTTGGTGCTAGAGCTGTTGCCAGAGCTGGTTCTTTCTCTTGAGCTGGCATTGGCTCTAAGTCTGCTACTGGTACCCAAGCCAGCTCTTGCTCCAGCACTTGTGGGGGATCTAGCTCTGCAGCTGGTACTAGATCTGTTGCTGGAGCAGGCTCTGCCTCTGAACTTGGTGCTGACTCTAGCTCTCGAGCTGGTGCCAGAAATGGCTCTAACTCTGGAGCCAGTGTTAGAGCTGATGCTGGAGCTCGCTCTTCCTTGGAACCTGGCACTGACTGTAAACTAGCTTCAACCTGGTTCTCACTCTAAAGTGAGCACTAGAACCATCACTGGGACTGGCACAGGAGTTGGTGATAGAGCTGCCTCTATCTCCAGCGTTGATGCTACAGCTAGTGTTCAAGCCAGCTCTAGCTCATGAGAGAACCCCGGCCCTGACCCTGCAACTAGCACTGGAGCTGAAGGTGGAGCTTGCTCTATCTCAGGAGTTTGTGCAACTGTGGGAGCTGGGGTTAGCTCTAGCTATGGAGCTGGCCCCAACTCTGGTGCTAGAGCTGTTGGTAGAGCTGGTGTTGGGGCTAGCTCTGGCTATAGACCTATCACTGGCTCTAGTTCTGGAGCTTGTAATAGAACTGGTTCGTGCAGTGGCTTGGGTGTTGAAGCTGGTCCTGAAAATGGCTCTGAGTCAGGATTCTAGCTAGAGCTGGCTCCAGAGAACACTTAAGCTCTTGAGCTGCTGCTGGAGCTGGTGTTGGACCTGGCCCCAGCTTTTGACCGTTTTCTGGAGTTGGCACTAGCTCTGTGGCTGGTACTACCTCTAGCTCTTGGACATGGGCAAGAAATGGCTCGAACTTCAGATTTGGTACTAGAGCTGGTGTGATGTCTGACACTGAAGGCGGTGCTAGCTGTGGAGCTGGTGGTGGAGCTGGCACTAGCTCTGAAGCTTGTTTTAGAGCGGGCACTGGTGCTTCGAGAGGACAAATGTTCAGCAACATGACTGCCATTCCACGTGCCTTTCCAAAAACAGAAAACGCCCCGCTGCCCTCCAGAGAAGCCCCAGCCCAAGGATCCAAGAAGCCTTCCAGGAAGCCTTCCCAGACTGTAGACAGTGTGCATGTATCAAATAAATTTTTTTCTTCTGTTCCTTATCTTCTTATCACAGAACATCATATGTAACTAGATGTATCAATAACAGTTAACTTCACATGATAGTATGTAAGTCATAGGATATCAAGGAAAGGAGTGCACATCACCCAAGAACTTTGCATCCTCCTTGGGGAGAGTATTTGTGTTTTGAGTTGTCCACAGGAGAGGGGTACCATGTTAGAGGGAAGAATGACTTTCTTCCTGTCCTTATTTGGAGATTAAATGCGGCTAAAGGAGATGTGAGTGGGCGCCAAGTTGAGGGACCGTGGGCTCTGATGGTTAGTCTTGTGTGTCAACCCGACCAGGCCATAGTATGCAGCTGTTTAATCAAACTGGATATTTAATCGTGTCTTGCTGTGAAGGTATTCTGTAGATGTGGTTAACACGTACAATTAGTTGACCTCAAGAAAAAGAGATTACTGTCAATAATTTGGGTGGGCCTCATCAGCTGAGGGCCTTCAGAGCAAACACTGAGGTTTCTCAAAGAAGAAAATCTGCCTCGAGACTCCAGCATCTAGACACCTGCCTGACTTTCTAGTCTGCAAGCCTGGTCTACAGATTTTGGACTTGCCAGCCCTCATGAGCACATGAGCCAATATATTAGAATCAGTCTCTCTCTCTCTACACATACATATACACACATCTGTGTGTGTGTGTGTGTGTGTGTGTGTGTGTGTGTGTGTATGTGTGCACGTGCATATGTATCCTGTTGGTTGTTTTCTGGAGAACTCTGACAAACACAATGCTGAAATGCCTTTGTCCTTCCTTTTTCCACTTTAGAATCACTGTTCTTTAAGGGCTTCGGAAACTCAGTGCCATAGGAAGTTTGCAGACGAAGTGTCTGTCCAATCCAGACCTCGTACTGCATGTCGGGCTCTGCCGGCACTGCCTGGTAATTCTGAAAAAGCGTGGCTGACGCTTTCCTGCTGAGGACATGCAAATGACCCCAAAGGCCTCTTACTTGAAACCGGGCAAAATGTGGAACAGAAAGCTCACCCTCGTGAGGCCGGCCGACAACAGGGTCAGCACCCAGACTCCTGCAAGAGAAAAGTGATACACGAGGCCTCAGAAAATTAACCAGACACCATATTTTCAGAATGTGGGCTTCCATGCCAGGAAGGTCTGTAGAGAATATGTCATATTTCCTTTAACACATTTCTTGAAGAAGTCAAGTTTTTTGCCTATTTATTGTTACCTTTCAGCACACACACTTGATATATGTTCTTTCCTGCACAATCCTCTCCCTTCATGCTAAATATTTTCACTCTACAGTCAGTAAAGAGAAGAGAACACGACGGAGAACGCAATCCAGAGGGAGCCACCATCCTCGGAATCACCATGAGTATGTGAATATCTGTCGTCACCTGTTTGGAGTGGGCCCACCCCCCAGTTACACAGCAGCCAGGGCAGGGATGACGGGATCAAGAGGTCTAGACTAGTCATTCGACTGGCTTTCAGCAAGTATTTAATATGTGGGTTCTGGTTTGCCTCCAGAGAGGTTCTGTGTGTTTGTGTGAGGGAGAAAGATGGAGGAAGAGGGGAGGGAAGACGATTTCATGGTTTAAAAGCTGCTGCAAAAGCTAATATCCACTAGGTGCAGAAAAACCATATGACAAAATCCAACACCATTTCGTGATAGAAACACTCAAGAAACTAGAAACAGAAGGGAATATCTTGAGCCTCGTCCAGGGCATCTGTGAACAGTCCACAGCTCACCGACGTCATAGTCAGTGGGGAAAGACTGGAAACGCCACCCCTGAGGTCAAGAACAAGATGAGCATTGGCCACTCTTGCCAATTCTATGCTACATTTTGCTGGAGGTTTTAGCCAGGTCAATTAGGCAAGAAAATGAAATAAAAGGTATCTAGATTGGAGGAGATGAAGTAAAATTATCTCAATTCTCAAATGATGTGACCACATATAGAGGAAATCACAGAGAATACATGGAAAAACTATTGGAACTAAGAAATGAGATTAGCAAAGCTGCTGGATACAAGATTAATTTAAAAAATCCATTGTATAGGAATATAAATTGGTGCAGCCACTATGAGAAAGAATATGCAGATTCCTCAAAAAATTAAAAATAGAACTACCATATGATCCAGCAATTCCACTTATGAATATTTATCCAAAGGAAATAAAAACACTAACACAAAAAGATATCTGCACCCCACTGTTCATTGCAGCATTTATTTACAATAGTGAAGACACGGTAAGCAACCTAAGTGTCCTTTGATGGATGAACCGGTAAAGAAGATGTGGTGTAAGTATATATATATAACAGAATCTTATTCAGCCATAAAAAGGAAAGAAATCCTGCCACTTGCAACAACATAGACGGGCATTATGCTAAGTGAAATAAGTCAGACAGAGAAAGACAAATACCATATGATCTCACTTAAATGGCGAATCTAAAATTAAAAAAAAAAGCAAAAACTGAGCTAACAGATACAGGGAACAGCTTGGTGGTCGCCAGAGGCAGGGGGTGGGGGTTGGGCAAATGAATGAAGGGGTCAAAAGGTATAAACTTCCACTTAGAAAATAAATGAGTCCTGGAAATGTAACAAAAAACATGGTGACTATAGTTAGCAATAGTGTATTGTACATCTGTTAGATGCTAAGAGAACAGATTTTAAAAGTCCTGATAACAAGAAAAATATCTGTAACTATGTGAGGTGATGGATGTTAACCAGACTTATTGTGTTGATCTTTGGTAATATATACATATATAGAATCATTATGTTATATGCCTGAAACTAATATAATATCATATGTCAAGTTTTAAAATATCAATTTTATTTCTATATACTAGCAAAGGAAAATCTGACAATAAAAGTAAGAAGATATGTTAATTTACAATAGCATCCAAAACAATGAAATAATTAGAAATAAATTTATCATAAGAAGTACAAGAGTTGTACAATGAAAGATACAAAACATTATTGGAAGCAATTAATGAAGACCAAAATAAATGGAAAGGCATTTCATCTTCATGTATCCGAAGACTTGATACTATTAAGGTGGCAATACTCCACAAATAGAACTAGAGATTCAGTGGAATTCCAAGCAAACTCCCAGCTGCCTGTTTTTGCAGAAACTGACAAGCCAAGGCTAAAATTCATATGGAAATGCAAGGGAGCCACAAGAGCCAAAACAATTTTGAGAAAGAAGTTCAAAGATGGAGTATTCACACTTCCCAATTTCAAAAATTATTACAAAGCTACCATAATGAATACAGTGTGGTGCTGTCATAAAAAATAGACATACAGACCAATGGAATAGAATTGAGAGTCCAGAAATCAACCTACATATTTACAGTCAATTGATTTTTGATGAGTGAAAAGACAATTCAATGGGGAAAGAACAATGTTGTCCACAAATGTTATTGAAACAACTGGATTTTCACACGCAAAGAAGTTGGACTCCTTGCTTACAGTACTTACAAAAATGAACTCAAAATAGATCCAACAGCTAAATATGAGGCAATACTATACAACTCTTACAAGAAAACACATAGGAATAAAACTTTTATTTTATTTATTTTTTTTGTGAGGAGGACCAGCCCTGAGCTAACATCCAATGCCAATCCTCCTCTTTTTTGCTGAGGAAGACTGGCCCTGGGCTAACATCCATGCCCATCTTCCTCTACTTTATGTGGGACGCCACCACAGCATGGCTTAACAAGCGGTGCGTCGGTGCCCGCCCGGGATCCGAACCAGCGAACCCCGGGCTGCCGCAGCAGAGCACGGGCACTTAACCGCTTGCGCCACTGGGCCGGCCCTAGGAATAAAACTTTTGACCTTGAGTTAGGTGATGATTTCTTAGATAGGACACCAAAAACACACGAATAAAAAATAAACAAATTGGACTTCATCAAAATTAAAAATTTGTGTGTATCAAAAGGCAGTATCAAGAAAGTGAGAAGACAGCCTGCTGAATGGGACACTATACCAGCTCACCATATATATAACAAGCTACTTGCAAATAGAAGATAGAGTGAATGCTTACAACTCAATAATAAAGAAACTAATAACCCAATTTAAAAATGGGGAAAGGAGCTGAGCAGACATTTCTCCAAAGAAGATATACAAGTGGCCAATAAAGACATGAAAAATGCTCAACTCCATTATCCAGGAAGAAAATGCAATCAAAACCACAATCAATAAGTATCATTTCCCATCCACTAGGATTGTTGTAAATTAAAAATATAGATATTAAGACGTCTTGTCAAGGATAGGTAGAAACTGGGATCCTCATACATTGTTGGCAGGAATAAAGATGGAAAATAGTCTAGCAATTCTTCAAAATTTAGAGAGTTTTCATATGACCCAGCAGTTCCACTCTAGGTGTGTACCCAACAGACATGAAAACATGAAAGCTTGTACGTGAATGTTCATAGCATCATTATTATAATAGCCAAAAGGTGGAGACAAGTCCAATGCCCCTCAACCGATGAATGGATCAATAAAATACAGTATATCTATGCAACGGAAAATCATTTGGCACAAAACAGAAAGAATTACCGATACACTACAAACAAGGATGAACCTTGAAAACATGACATATTAAAGGAGCTATCACAAAACAACACACATTGTACTATTCTGTGTATATAAGAGGTCGAAAATAGACAGATCGAGGGAGAGAAAAAGTAGAGGAGTGGTTGTCTAGGGCTGTGGCGATGGGGGAAGGGGGAGTGACTGCTAATGGGTCCAGGGTTTCATTCTGAGGTGATGAAAATGTTCCACTGTTGTGGTGATGGTTGCCCAACTCTGTGACTCTACTACAAGCCATTGATTTGTACACTTTAAATGGGTGGCTTACACGGCATGTGAGCGATATCTCAACACAGCTGTTTTATGAAAATACAGAGAAAGATAATTTGTTTCAACTTGGAGATGTGTCTTGGTCCCAGGAGCAGCCGGACTAGGCACTTGCTATAACACCAAGACCCAACCCATCCAAACGATATGGGTCACAACCCCACAAAACCCACCTTCACAAAGCCCACCCCCAGGGAAATGGGGAAAGACGTCCTCAGAAGGAATGGATGGAGGGGTTGGCCACTGGAGGAGGGGGTGCAGACTTGGTCCAGCCAGCAGCATGGGCACGAGCAGCCCTAACCCTAACCTTCACACTGATGAAATTTTACCTTGAATTTACGCCTTGATCTTCCCAAGGTGAAGCACGTGCAGCTTAGAGTGTCTCTCTTGGCAGGAGGGTAGCTGGCAGAGGACAGAGAGGAAATTTTATCTTTTGATTTTCAAAGCAGCTATTCCATGTGGGAAATACATCAAAGGGGAGAAAACATGAGTGTACACGGGGATATCTTCACTACAATTCAATTGGACCAAGACACTGAGGTTTGCTTAGACAACTTGCCCAGAACAGGGCTGGAGATGGGATTTTAAAAAATAGGACTTGGAATTAATGAGTAATATTGGGAGTGATTCACTGGGTACGATATTCAGGAACTCATCAAGTTGAACAGAAATCCTCCCAAAAGACCAATGAAAGTGCCCAAGGTCAACGATGAACTCTGGCGATAGGTAAGGAGCAGGACCTGCGCAGGGAGCATGTAAAGGAGAACTTTCCATGACACACAAGGTGTGAAGGAGTTTCACTGGAATCATCCATCTGCGAGCTGGGCCCCTCTCATTTTCATATTTACTAGCTTATGACTGTTAAGCGGTAACAACACCATTTGTGACCCCTCCTTCATGGCTTCAGGAACATTTGGTAGCTTAAGGCATCACTCTCAGAGCTGTAAGAACTTCTGGAAACCACTTACGACCTCCACAATAGCCCTATTTTACAGATGAGGAAACTGACGCCCAGGGAGGGTTCAAGGACACACTGGGAGTGTCTCTGACTTCTGGTCCAGGGCACTTTCTCATTGGGGAGCCACGAAGAACTCTCCTCTCTATGCCAGAAATGGGCTGATCCTTAGGACATTTTCAAAGAAAGCTGCCTTTTTTTAAATTTTTAAAAATTTTTCCCCCAAAGCCCCAGCAGATAGTTGTATGTCATAGCTGCACATCCCTCTAGTTGCTCTATGTGGGACGCGGCCTCAGCATGGTCCGAGAAGCGGTGCGTCGGGCCGCGCCCGGGATCCGAACCCGAGCCGCCAGTAGTGGAGGGCGCGCACTCAAGCGCTGAGCCACGGGGCCAGCCCTATAGGATCATTTTAGTTCTTTCCCTGACACAGAAACAAAACAGGCTACTGGACAAGAGAAAACTCTAGGGCAAGTTGCCATTTTTAGTTCATCCCCACAGAGATTGGAACAAATTGACTGGAGTCCTGACCCCTCAGTCCACATAGTCGACCCACAATAAATGTATCAGCTCGTTATGAATGAGCATCAATGAGCCGAAACACGTTTGTCTCCTCGGCCAAGTAGCATCAACCTTCATGACAGGTATGCTCCTGCCACCAGGTCCCGTCTCTCCCACAGGTGCCCAGACAGTGGGCGGGCACAGTGGGCGGGACGGTGCTGCCTCTGGGGACTGGGACCAGCTCTCTCACCTGCAGGCTGGCGGGGTCAGGGCCCGTCTCCCTCACCGAGGCGATGGAGGTCTCCAGCTGTCCCTGCACACACGAACAAGCAGGCCTCCGTGACAAAGGCCCGGGACACAGAGCAAAGGGTTCACCGTCCCCCCGCGTGCAACCCGGAGGCGGAACCAAAGGCGGGTCTCTCTCGGGCTCGGAGGCCAGTCTCTCCGGGAGCCGCAGCCTCTTCTGAAACCTCTCCCTGGGCGCCAGCTGTACCGAGACGAGGGGCTGGGAGTTCTGGGGAGACAGGAGTCCCCACACGCTGTCCTCCACCCCACAGCACCCACGACCCGGCCCCACACTGGATCCAGGGCCTCTTCCAACGCCCCAACCGATGTGGGGGTCACAGAGCAGTCGGCGGAGTGGGGACCCTCGGGACCAGCCCTGTGGCAGCTGTTGGTGTTGCGCATGTGCGCGGAGGAGCGGGGTCACGTGCATGCGCTGTGCGTGGGCCCCGAGAGCGTGCCCGGCTGGGGACGTGAGGCCCGGCTGCCCCGCGCGGGTCCACCCGCGACCGCCCATTGGAGGGAGGCCCGTGCGCCCCGAGCGCGTCCCTACCGCCCCCACGCCGGGGAGAGCACAAGCCGTGTCCACACTGAGCTGGCTGATGCAGTTCCAAGAGCAGGCTCTCAGGAGACAGTTGGGAAACTGAGGCCAGGAGAGACAGGGACTGGCCCGGGCCCATGAGATGGGCAGAGTCCAGAGGAGAAGAAACAAAGGCTCCTCCTGTTTGGATCACACCTGCTTCTGTGTTTTCATTCACTCACCCATTCACTCATTGTTTCGTTTATTCTCTCATTCCTTCAATCACTCACTCAGTCATTCTCTCATTCATTCCTACACTCATTCATTCAGTCATCACTCATTCATTCACTCATTTGTTCATTCACTGGTTCATTTATTCAATCATTCAGCCAACATCCTCCAGTCCTTGCTGTGTGCCAAGCACTGTGACTTCACCAGGGAGCACAACCTGATGTGGTCCCTGCTCACGTGGAGCTCACGTCCACTGTGTGACATAAAAGAGGGCAGTCCCTGGGGGTACCAGGGGTGATGAGCACCAGAAATCCACACCTGAAAATAGAGGCCAGTCATGCAGAGAAAAGTTCAGAGAAAACCCATGCTGGGCACTGCAGTCTTGCATGATCCTTGACCCCATGCCCCAGCAGAAGAGCTGGAGGCCACATTTCCCAACGGCTGAAGGCGAAGGTGGGTGCTAAGGGCAGCCAATGGCTCAGGGAGACCTGAGGATGATGCCCTGTGGGGGCTGAGGATCTCTGGGCACTGACTGGGGAGGCAGGTGGCACAGGAGGGAAATGGGGCTCCTGGGCCAGGCTGCCAAAAGGCAGGGTGAGCGGGCACTCAGATCCACCACCTGGACTCCCGTGTGTGTCTTTGCCTCCGTGCCTCCCCCTGGTGAGAAAAGCTCAAACCCTCTACACCACCCTCGCTCCTCCCTGCCCCATCCAGAGTGGTGAGAGCTCCAGGAGAGGAGAGTGAGGGGCAGGGGGAGCCCTGACCACCCCTTTCCCTCCCCCACCAAGTAGAAAAATCTGACCTCGCTCAACCTTTGGCATTGGTTCCCCTGGTTCCCAAGAAACATCTTTCTCCCTCAGACCTCAGTCCTGACCCAGGAGAGAGATGGGCAGTGCCAACTCTGCACCTCCTTCCTCCATGGGGGTCTCCAAAGCCCCCAAGAGGTGTTACCCATGCCACTGCCCTCAGCCCAGAGTACTCATCCAAGATGGAGAGGTGTGCAGAACTCTACTCCCAAAGATTCAGAGGGTCCAGAGCCCCCCAAGAACCAGCATTCTCCCCCTCCCACCAACCCCAGGCCACAGACCCCTGGAGGGAAGGGAGGGAGCCAGGTGACTCAGAGCCGCCCACTGTGACCTCCCCCCACCAGTCAGCATGGCCTCAGAGACCAGTGTGGTGTCCAGAAGATGATGCACACTCTGGTGGAGCCTGGCCCTTTGTGGTGACAGAGGAGGCTATGGAGGTCAGGAGAGAAGGCTCTGGGGAGATAGGAAGGGACAGGCCCCCACCCCATGCCAAGGCACCATTTGCCTGATCATCGAATATGAACCTGTTCACCCACCACCAGCCCCTCCTGGCAGTATTTCCCAGGAAGACTTTTAGGAGTCTCACAGCTACCCTGGGCCACCTCTCTGAGCCTCTGGATCTGGAGGTGGGGACAACTAGGGCCCTTGCCGGCCCCGGCTAAGAGAGGGAACCTTGAGGAGCTCCCATATGAGAACAGAGCACTCCAGTCCTGGGACTGAGAAATTTTTGATGCCACTCTCTGAGTGAACACTGGGCAGGGTTAGGAAGAAAATACCCCCAATATATGTGTGCCCACTGTAAGCCAGGGCAGGGAGCAGCCAGTCACTGCTGTCACATCCACTGAGAAATGGAGTTGGTGATTGGCTTAGTGAGAGGAGCCTGGGGGAGGATGATGGAGTCTCCCAGCAGTGGAAAGACATGAGCTTTGGCCTTTCAGGTTCCTGGATACTGTGCTGAGGGAGGGGCAGCAGCCCTCCATTCACAGAGGCCTCCTGGGAGGGGAGAAACTAGAGTGGTGGACGGTGGTCGGCCCAGCAGAGGGCAGGCTTGGGAAGAGTGGCGGGGCTGTCTTGAAGGGAGTGGAGCCCTGCTGTAGGAGAGACCTTTCCCTACCTCTCAGAGCTCATCTGGCTCTTTTCTTTCTTTCATTTTCAAATTAGAGGCAGCAAAAGGACAAGCTTAACTGTCTCTCGTCCCCTTTCCATACCTTCAGCTTTGATGTCCACCCCTCTTATGACGCCTGCTCTCTTGGAAAGGTAAAGGCAGGAGCTGGTGGCTGAGGCAGCCTCTGGCCTTGAGGCAGGCGGCACCAGGAGCGGCTGGATGGGAGGTAGGAGCCTGCGGCCCGGCCCCTGGCGTCTGTGGGCAGCCTGGTGGTGAGGGAGTTTGTGGCTCTTGCTTCAAGGAGGTGGGAGGCTGTGAGAGTCAGGAGTGCAAGGTGGACCTTGCCCTGGGGGCAGGACAGTGTTCTGTACACGGCAAACGTGTGTTCATACACACACATGTAAGTGTGAGCATGTGCTGTGTCATCCACAATAGGGTGTGTGCCAGCACACGTGTGCAGAGCCCAAATCCTAGCTGAGGGATTGGCTCATCCCGTATTTTGAGGCCTCGGTAGCATTCTTATCCGGGGGCCACATGTGGAGCTGATGGTGGTGTGGCAGGCCTTGCATGCAGGACTGCCCCAGCCCACTTGACTGTGTAAATCTGCTCTGTGGAGGGGGCAGAGGTGTCTCCAGCAGGGGCTCTGCTGTGCAGCGCGAGGCCTGGCAGTCCATGCAGCCCAAAGGGGCTAGACCTGCTAAGCTGGCTCTTCAGAAGCATCCAGTCCTGAGGATACTGTTCACAGGGAGAGGTTTTGGGTGCTGGTGCCCCCTCGCCTACTGGGGCTCGTCCCTGAAGAGGGTCCAGCAAGTTGGAGATGGGGCGGGAAGGGGGGATGAAAAATAGGCCAAATTCATGTCCCAAGTCACAGGCTAAGCCCAGTGAATTTCCCTGTTCCCTACCTCAGTTTACCTATTCAGGAAATGTTCCAGAGTGCTGGGCAGGGTAAGCTCCAAAGCTGGGGTCAGGCGGTATCAAACAAAATCTCAAGCCAACCTCCTCCTCTATGCAAAGATCATTTCCGTCACCCTGAGATGGGGTGAGTGGATGTTGGGGGTACAATGGTATTCTGGGGGGCCTTGCCCTGTTCAGGACCTCGTCTTCGGGGGTCTGGCCCTCACCCGGCCTGCCCAAGGTCACCAGCAGTAGCAGTGGCACTTACATCTGTCCCAAAGTCTGGAGAGGGGAGAACTGGGCAGCCTTACACCCTGGTGGGGACCCTCACGATTTCTTTCTTTCTTGAAGAAACACAAGACCCTCAAGATTCACGTACTGTGTGATGGAGAGAAACAAATACCAACTGTTCCCCCCAAAATACAATGTATTTTGTACTTTGTAAAGTGTTAATTAAAATGGAGAAAAATATGTTGGCTGAGGGCGTCTGATTTTGTGCTGCTCCAGGGCCACACCTCATCTCTTTCCTTCTCCATTCCATGGTCGGGGAACATGGCCAGGGGTTGGGAGGAAGGCAGAACAGCCTCCCCGTCCACACTCAGCGGCTGAGAGAGGACACATCCCCAGAGCAAGAGGGGCTGTATTAGTTACCTGATGCAGGGTAACGAGTTGCCCCAAACGCAATGGATTAAAATGATTGTTTACGTGTCACCGTTTCTGTGGGTTAGGAATTCGGGAGCAGTTTGAGCAGCTGGCTCAGGGTCCCTCGGGAGGCTGCAATCATCTGAAGTCCTGGCTGGGACTGGAGGATCTACTTCCCAGGTGGTTTATTCACAGGGCTGGCAAGTTGGGCTCAGCTGTTGGCAGGGAGACTGTTCCTCTCCACATGGGTCTCCCCATGGGGCTGCTTGAGTGTCCTCACAATACGGTGCCCAGATTCCCCCAGGACAAGGGATTCAAGGGCCAGTGTAGGGACCAAAATGGTTTTTTGGCCCTGAGCCTCAGAATTCACACGCCTCTGCCTCCACCATACTCTGTCACCATACAGCCCTGCTCTGATTTGACACAGGAGGAGAACACACAAGGGTGTGAAACCAAGAGGCCAAGGTCACTGGGGTCATCTTGGAGACCGGCTACTGTGCCCATCATTCCTCCCAAACCTCTGGCAGAGGCAGGCCTGGGGGTGAGGGGGCCTGCGGAGCAGGACAGGGCCTTGCTGGTGCATGGGGAGGATACGGGGCTGGATTCCGGGCCACAGGGCCTCTGGCTCAAGCCTAGAGCCGTGCTGTGGATGTCACACCCCCAGGAAGGTCCTTGGTGCTAGAAGCCCAGGAGCTGACGCCTCCCTACAAGATACCCTGGGGGCACGAGGGAGGGCTCCGTGCCCAGCGTCCCTAACACAGGGCTCTGGCATTTGGTTCCTGCCCTTTTGACAGGTAGGCACGCAGGATGCCCAAGCAGGACAGAGGTCTTGGACCTTGGACACCCTTCACTGCCCCTCTCTGACGTTTTCCATAGAGGGCCAGTGTGACCAAGGCAGTGCTGAAGACCTGAGCCTGCACTGAACCCCACCAACCTCCATTCCCACCTGTCTCACCCCTGCCCGCAGGAAAAGTGGACCTGAGGATTGAAGGGAGTGACAATGAGGATGAAGCTCA
This sequence comes from Diceros bicornis minor, assembly GCF_020826845.1. Lineage (NCBI taxonomy): Eukaryota > Metazoa > Chordata > Mammalia > Perissodactyla > Rhinocerotidae > Diceros > Diceros bicornis. Next base: position 1,757,213 of record NW_026690858.1, on the reverse strand, counting down.
CTCACCACCCTGAGCCCAAGAAAGTTCTGGATGCTGTGAATGCTTTCCCTTCTGGGGTCTTCAGACTACGCCCCCCTCATTCCTTCAGAGACCCCATTGGAGCTGGGACATCCACGGGGACTCTTGATTTCCCCCAAAATCTCAAAAGTTACAAAGAACTCCAGGGCCCGATCTCCCATTCCCACCACTCACTCACAGTCACTGTCACTTGGGCGGTGCTGGACCTTGTGCCAGGTGCTGGGGACCCCGAGGAACAGGCTGTGGCCCCTGGACCTGCGTCTCTCTAGGAGGTGAGAAGACAGGGAAAGGAGCTAGTCCAAAGAGTGCAAGGCCAGGCTAGACCACAAGGGTGTGCTGTGCCCAGGGGGAGGGAATGACCACTGTCCAGTAGTAGGGGGCAGAACAAGAAGCCAGGACATTAGGGTTGAGCTTGGTAAGATGGGGACCCAGCAGAGGGAGGAGCAAAGGCGCAGAGGGCCAGAGGGAACCTTGGCTGGAATGGAGGAGTGCGGCGGGGGAGGGAGGAGTTGATGCGGCAGGTAGGGGATGAGGCTGAAATGCAAGGTGGGTGCTCAGGTCCGCCAGGGGCCTCACCCTCCTATAGGCCATGGGGAGCCACTGAGGACTTCCACGCAGGGGACCAAACTTAGCATCTGAGTGGGAGTCTTGGTTATGAAGAGGGCTGATAGGAGCAGGAAAGGGGGACTGCCAGGGTCCTGGTCTCAGTTCTCAGGAGGAGGCCCCTGGCTGGTTCTAGAGTCGTCCCTGTGCAGAGTTGGGGTTGTGGGGGCAGTGGAGTATCAGGGGACCAGCAGATGTCCAGCCAGCCCTCAGAACCATGACTGTGCCCCTCGCCTAACCAGGGCATAATTCCTCCTGGAGCAGCTCTGGCTGCTTGTGGCAGGTTCTCACCACTGCTCACATTCAGACCCCCAGGGGGGTTACCCATGCCAGGACTCCACCCCCAAGAGTCTGATTCAGTTTCTCTTGGATAAAATATCGGTGTAAAACGTCCCCCACCCTCTCTTAAAAGGTAATGTAAAGAACTGGGCCACAGAACAGCAACAACTGAGGTCACATGGCCCCCCGGGTTTATCATGTGACATTCCTCTGGGGGGGCAGGGGGCTCATGATGGTCAAAACGAGCTCTCCAAAGGGAATGTGCGGGATGAGATCGTGGGGGTGGTTGCACCACATAGACAATACGCTAAAACCACTTATTTGTACACTTTAAAATGGTCCTACGTCATGTGACTCACATGTCAATGTTTTAAAAATATCGATGTGGTAGAAAAAACAACAGGAATGGATGCTGGGCGTGAAGGATGGCCAAGAAAGAATATGAGTTATTCTGACACTCTTGAGGGTTAGAGGAAGTCCCTATCAACATGGTGGAGGCAGCACAGAGAAGAAGGAGGAGGACGGAGGCAAGAACCGGGAGCTCCCACCTCGCAAATGTTGGTGGGGGAGCATCTCATTTGAGCTGTTTTTCCAGGAGCTCTGGACCTGATCTGATCCAGCGGGAAGCTCTGCAGCGTCAGCGAGACCCAGGCCCATCTCCCACCCTGATGAGCTTGGGACACCGGGAGGGTCCTGTTGTCCCGGGAGAACCTCGGAGAGCAGGCAGAGTCTCTGAGGAGCCTATAGGGAACAGCCCGCGTTGTTTTCAGGGCAATTAATACTCCGTGTCTTGGACTCAAGATCACCGAGCGTGTCATGAAATATGTGGTAAGTGTCCAAACTTAAAAAATTAAATGAAGGCACCAGTGATCCCACTTCTTAGGTATACACTTGAGAAAACTGAGAACACGTTCACACAGACACTTGTACCGAATTCAACAGTTGGTGGACATTTGGGTGGTTCCACTTTTTGGCTATTATGAATAATGCCAGAACTTCATGTACGAGTTTTACATTGGCCCAGCGTTTTATTTTTTTTGGATCATTCGCATACATCAAAACAATCAATCAGTAACCTCTCAGATGATTCTATCATACAGGCAAAGTTGTGAGGCCCAGGGTAAAGGGTTGAATCTGCCCAAAGGAATCCCCTCATGAACATGGCCCCCAGAGCAGGCGGCCTCATCTTGATTCCCTAGTTTGAGGCCAGACTCATTAGAGGCAGCCTGCACCCAGATGTGCCAGCTGGAATGAACGCGTCCTTCTCACCACTGCATCCCCTGCACCTGGCAGCTCCTGGCGTACAGTCAGACAGGAACAGGGACCCAATCAGGCCTTTGCTTCATCTTCAGTGTTCTCCCGCTGTAATGAGGGTGGATGACTTAGCTGTGGAACAGCTTTCGGTCATGAGCCTGAGCCTGTTCAGTTTCCGTCTCTGAGGGTGGACTCACAAGGGCCATTTTTCTGATGGGCACAGATTCCTGTGCTCTTCTCTGGCAATTCAGCTGGCACCACCCTACCAGAGCGACAGCAAGACCAAGTCTCTCTGCTCCTCATGGGCAGCCCCCACACCAGCTACATCCCACATGTTTGCCTCCCTAGCAAGACAATGGACTCCTGGTTCAAGGAGGTGACCACACTCTCGGGATTTTTCCTTTTAAACTTGACTGCTCAGCATGCCCTCAGTGTGGCCCCGAGAAAATCACAGCAAGAGGGACTCCAAGCACTGTCTCCAGCTCAAGCTCAATCTGGGCTGTTCCATGAGAAATATCAAGGTTGGTGTGGAAGAAAGGCTGGGTTTCTTGGTCGCCACAGCATGAGCGTCTGAGGGTAGCTGGGTGATGCACCCTGGGAGAGAGAAAGGCAAGTGTGGGCTCCTTGGGGGAGGGGATACATTCCTGGGGCTCAATCCTGGGGCAGGGCAGGCCCCAGGAGAATGGAGACCTCACAGAGCCACCCCAGTGCTGGGGGCCACCCCCAAGGCCATCTGAAGTGGTCTCTGGGAAGGTCAGGCTGCATGGTTAGGCCGAGGCAATGAGCAGCTCCCATGCTGCCCCTGCGGGGAGAACGGCCCTCAGAGTTGTGAGTAACTCTGCTGCTTGTCAGGAGGTGCTGGGACCTGACCAGGGCTGCCCATGAGGAGAGAGAACAGTGTGGATCTTCAGAAACGCAGCCCGAGTGTCTACCCTGTGCCAGGTGCTCAGCGAGATTGTCACCCGCTGTGCCAAGTCAGAGCACTCTTCCTGCCGCGTGGTTCTCAGCGTCTGACTGTGTCACATGAACACAGTGAGTGCACAGTAGGTGTTTCCTGACCTCGTGAAAATGCGAGCCAACCACATATTCAAGAAACAAGCATGATCAGGACAAGACTCTCCTGAGTGAGTCAGGGGTGGACCTGACGAGAATGGCAGGCCAAGTGTTTTGGATTCACTGATGTCAGGGTCTGTGTGCCAGCAAGAGACCCCCGTCCCCGCCAGAAATCATCATGGACTGGCAGCATGTACACCTGGCGGGTGCTCAGGGAACAGAAGACTGAGACCTATGCCCCTGGGAACGGCTATCCACTGAGGGAGATAATGGTGGCCACCGTGTGATGAGAGTCCCTCCACCTTCTCAGGCCACACCTGCCACTCGGGCTGTGCACTGGCCTCCTCTACAGACCCCAATACATGCAGAAGGACAGAGCCTGAGTGTAAGAAGTCAGGACAGCCAGAAGACACGTCGGAGTGGCCCATGGTCACTGCATTCAGGGTGTCCTCACACACTCGCTGAAGTGACAGGAGCCCGGAGCCTGCAGACAGACTTTTCGCAGGGAAAAAAAGGATAAATTATAGCAACGAAGCTAATGGTGGAAACAGTTTCTGTGTCTGTGGGCCTGCCGAGGTCACAGGGAACCAACAGAGCCAGCGGCAGAGGGAAGGCCCGATGGAAACAGCCCCTGAAACACCAAAGTGCCTCGAAACACTCTGCAGTGGGTTTTTGAAAGATAAATCCTTATTGTATTTAAATTATACATTTTTTTTTGCATTTTTACAAGTGTTTTTTAAAAATGCTTCTCACAATTTCAAAAGACATTATTAGAATCCAGCCTTCAAAGGAAATACTTAGGCCTGTGCGTGCATACGGTCGCGCGCAGGCACACACACGCACTCTCCGCAGTCTGTCTCTGGAGGCAACATGAGAACCAGAACCGGTGGTGCCTCTGGGACAAGAGACGGGAGACTTAGTTTTCATAAGACACTTTGTACCAAGTACGTATGTTCCGTGTTCAAAAACATCAATAGCTTTGTTTAGAAGAACTGATTTAGTAAACAGTAATATAAACTACAATTTAAGAAAGAACACTTTAACACTGAAATGAGCCTTTTGGTCTAATTGCATTCTCCCCGGTATGAAAAACATTATTTTTCACTTTGGTGGCTATGGTAAGGCACTCTAAATATTAAATATCCTGCTTTCTTTTAAATGCATGTAAAACATTCCTCCAAACGGGCCTCTGCAAACAGCTCCTGGCACGCCAGCTTTGTCATTTCAAATCTTTCCCCCTTGGGAGCCCCTCTGGGCCTTGTGGAGCCTGGCCTGTAGCTTCTGCCTCTCTGAGGCCCCGGGGGGCCTCTGTTTCTCTGCTCCACGTGCCCGTGGACAGCCTCTGACAGGGCCTCTTCCAGGGCACAGGGGGACTGGAACCCTTGGTCAGGCTGCCCCCTGCTTGCACAGGCTGCTCACTCACAGCCCCAGGAAGGAGCGCAGCGCCAGGGAGCCTGCAGCCTGAGAAGCTGCTGCTGGGCGCTCGCTCTGGCTCCTCACCACTACGCGGTCTCTCCTGATGCCCTGGCAGAGGGTGCGCTGGGGCAGGAGGAGGCCAGCTGGGACCTGGGAGGGGAAGCAGTGCCCAGGGAACTGGTCCTGGCCCAGCCACACACTGGACGCTGCTGCCACATCAGGTAGTCTGCTCTGTGGGCACGCACTCACGCCCGTCCAGTCCAGCCTTACGCTCCATGGCAAATACCGGTCTTCCAGGCAACCGATTCCCAGGCACCCTCGGATGTTCTTGCCTCACACAAACAGCTCTCCTTTGTCTGCACAGAAAGGAAAAGGGTGGCTTGGCTGGGCTAGGCCAGAGGCAAGTCACCAAGAAGAGGAAGGGTCATGAGAATACGCTTTCTAGAACCAGGTACAAACAGAGCCCAATGTTAAACTTCAATTTCTACCAGGCATTAATGCCTCCTTTTGAAGGGAAAGGTATACTACCCCCAAACCAAAGACATGTGCAAGCCCAGAATGACGGTGTGTCCGTCACATGGAGAAGAGTACATGCACAGAGCTGTAGGCCCAGGAGGCTCCTGGACACGGCCCACTCTGCTCGCCCCATATGCACGCCCCTCACCCACAGTCATGGCCCACTCTGCTCGTCCCTTATGCACACCCCTCACCCACAGTCACATCCGACCACACCCTGCCCTCCACACGTCCTGAAGTCTGAGCACCCTCCAGTCCTGGTCATGCCCTAATAGAGGGAGACCTCCATCCGTCATCCCTTGTCTGGGTTTCCACATCTCGGGAGCATTTGGTCAAGGGACACAGGGTGACTGGGCACCTCTTTGGGCCGGGTCGATGTCTGTGTGCTGGGAGCTGGGACACGACAGTGAGTGAACACGTACGGTTCCTGTCCTCATGGGACAAGAGCTAGTCAAACAGTTAGAAAGAAACAAACGATCAAACCAATATATACGTGTTTACAAACTGTAAAAAGTGCCACGAGGGACAAGAACGGACGAAGTGCTCTAGAGGACAGTCCAGGAGAACAAATCTAGACTGGGCTCGGGAATGCCCACCTCTGGACGGGACCCCAGACCTGGTGGGGCAGCCTCCTGCTACCCAGCCTTCAGACCCCACTTCTGTCCACATCAGCTCTGGGCACTCCTTGGCACAGAGGCCCCATTTTACCACCTCCACCTGAGAAGCAGAAGAAGTAGACAAGACATGGAGAAGCCAGGACTAAAATAATCTGGCTGATTAATAAGGAATCCTTTTGTTCCCATCCATCAGAGCCCCTCTGGTCTGACCACCACCCTGGGGACTCCACCCTCAGATTTTACGTGTTTAATAGAACAATTCAGTCTGGCCCCCAAAAGGTTAGCAGATCTCAGGGGAAACCAACCAAGTCCAACTCCCAGCTGACCACATGCAAACGCTGGGCACAGAAGGAGAGATACCCAAGCTCTGATGCTCCCTCTACTTAGGACAGTCACGGCACCTGGAGGGTGGCTGTGGGGTCTCGGGGGAAATCTAGAAGCGGATTTCATTTTGGTGTGACCCAAAACGTCCACATGGCATGACAGCAAACAGAAAACAGTGTACTCTAGTTGAATATTTTGCACATTTCATATGGATTTCCAAGGATGTGACTCTGCACAGTTTAAGCCATAGATCATTGATACCTCCAGATTGAGTCCATAATGACTCTTAGTTTTTAAATCAAAATAGCTTTAGAAGAGTCTGGCATCCTCAAGACATTAGCATATGGAAGTGCTGACTCCGAGTGACGGTGCTGAGGGACTACCCCGGTCATCACTGCGACCGAGGGTGCTGTGCACACAGTCACCCCCCCACAGTCCACGCCACAGCCCGTGTGTGTTACAGGCCTGAGATCTGAACCTCAGACGACAACTGAAGGGCAATCAGGACTCTGGGTCGGGGGGGCCTCTGGATAGTCCTCACAGTAGCGTAGGGCCAGAGAACACTAACGAGGATGACCCCACTCTGTCCCGGCCCAGACGCCTAAATAGAAAACAATGACTCACCAGAGATGAGTAATTGAGATTTACAAATTAACATTCTTAGGTGCAAGGAAATAGCGAATTTACGTGAGGATCCCCACAAAATGAAATTAATTTTCTTCAGTCTTACCAGTCAGGTCAACTAAAGAGCAGCAGACTGACCTGACAGTTACTGTGGTGGAACGGGAGAGGCAATCAAGGAAAGCGCACATCCGAGGGCGGGAGGCACTTGGGTGTCTGACGGCTTTGTAACTGGGCAAACCTTCAAGAACAGCTCCATTCCAGCCTTGGCTTTGATCATTCTGTCCTGGCACTTTGGAGAAATGGGGCATATTTCCCTCCACAAAACCCCAGGGTATCTGACAAATCAGCGTCCTGCCGTCCCTCATTCCTGGGTTGGGTCAGGGTTTGGGCTTGGCCAGGAGCGGGATGAGCCCCACACTTTCATTTCCCGATGGCTCTCCCGGGGATTCATCAAACCTCTGCTGGGTTCCCCAGCACCCTGACATTCTCGACGGTCCACCTCCTACCACCGACTGGCATCCTCTTGAGAAAATTCACTTTCACATGAGCCCAACCACAAACCAAAGGAACCAAAAACAAAACTCCAGGATGAAAAAAGACACACATTATACAACTTCAAGCCAAACAACATCTGGATGAGCTGCTCACTGTAATTATCCACGCGGGGCGCCCCTCCACTGGATGGATGGACACTGAAAGCTGCCCACGGCTTAGGATGAACCCAAGAGAGTGCAGCTCGGCCCGTCACTGGGGCCACACAGGCTTCGCCACTTACTGGTAAGGGGAGCAAAGTGGCTGAGTCCACAGCAAATGCAGGAAACCTGGACTTCTGGGTTGAACTCCATCAAGCTGAAGAGAGTGGGTGGAATCATTTCCGGAAGAGCGGTTTCCACTAGGTTTGTTCCGTTGCCAAGAATTCCGTAGCCTCAGACAAAAACATGTCCTTCTACATGACAGTAAAAACAGCGGTCAGTAAGTCAAACCAAGTGCAGCTCTCCTCACCAGAAATTCAAACTGCACCGCTCGGATGCTTTCGATACACAGGGATTGTTTTCTCCTCCTTGGTTGGCAAAATCACGTTAATTACACTTGGAAAAGAATCAGTTTCTTTTCTCCTCTTTTAAATTCTTACTCTTGGCGTATGTCAAGCAAACAAACCAAGCTCAGAATACAAACTTCCCACACCTGGAGGGCAACCTGGAGGGGCCTAGTCAACAAATCACCCAGAAACCCCATGTGAACACAGGAGAGCCTCAGAAGGGCAGTTATCCCCCTACTAACAGCTCTAAGTTTCACACTGACCAGGAGAGCAAGCCAAATATAAAACAACTTCTGGCCAGATGCTGAAAACTCTCAGAAATGATGTTTTGCTTATAAAAAGTGGAATACTCATCAGTGGTGCCAGATGTTTCATCCCAGGGGCATGGACCTCAGCGTCGAAACCCTAAGGCTCTTCTCCCTCTGTCTCTGTTTCTTGGTGCAGCCTCTCTGGAGAAGGCAGGGCCAGAGTCTCTGGCCCAGGCGACAGGAGGGGAGAAAGCAGTTCCTTCTCCACTCCAGAGGTTTACTACAGAATTACTAAGCTCTGGGCTAGCTATTTGTCTACAGAGAAACCAGGGCTACTATCGTTCTGTCAGGAACGTCACCCTCACCCTCTATTAACTGAACTCACTCTAACTAGGTCTTCCCACAGCCACGTTCCCTCCCTCAGGCTGAGGTCTGTGCCTGTGAATCCAACAGACACCGACCCTTCGCCATCGACCCCTCTACACCTTCCCAATGACCTGCCTGCAAGAGGCTCTCACCATTTCATACAGCACAGCCTGTGCCCCTACATGCCACATGCTTAACCGTCCCCACTCCTGAGAAGGGCAAGTATCGGGGGACATTCACCCGAGTCACAGGAAGGGTCCATACTGTTAGGAAGACAAACTTGTGAGAACTTGGAAGGATTCTGGTGAACGGAAAGAGCAGATAAGTGCCAGGTCATTCATTCACCCCACAAATATGTCCCAAACAGTAAACATAAGCTAAACATCTAACTGGTGATGGGAACATGAGGGGAAGGAAGAGACCCGGTCCCTCTCTCTGAGTTCAGTCTAGTGGAGGAGGCAGAGGTCAGCCAAAATTAACACCCAGTTAATCTGTGCTGACTGCAAGGATGGCAGGACAGGGGCCTCCGTGAGGGAACGTCAGGGAGCCTGATGTAGTTCATGGGCAGGAGCAGTCGGGAGGCTTCACTCTATCCACGTAGTCTGAGGGATGAGTAGGAGTGTGGAGGGGAGGGGAGAGCACGGTATTCCACGTAGGGGAGACAGCACCTGCACAGGGAGGGAAGGGCCATGGCCCACTGAGGGAGTTTAAACAAGGGCCGAGTGGATGAAGCCAGGGGACGAGGGGGAATATTTGCAAGACGCCAGTGGGGAGCAGGGAGGGCAGGTCATGCAGGATGCTGTAGACCACGGAAGGGTCTGGTCTTTATTCTAAGCACAATGGGGAGACGGTAAGGGTTCTAAGTAGGGAAGGGACATGATTCCTAGAGGGGAACGTGAGTGGACGTGGCAAACAGTGGAGAAGGAGCGGGGGGGGGTGACGAGCAGGGGTTCACTTTTGGACCCACTGAACTCACAGTGCTTAGAGACGGCCAAGGGAAAACGTCAAGTGGCACTGAGAGATGTTCGCACCTCCGAACAGCAGGCTTGGCCTCACCAGCCAGCTGGAGAGTCCTGAGCACACAGACGGTGACTGCAACCACGGTGAGGGTGAGACCTTCTGAAGGAGAAGGCAGAGGAAAGGAGGAGAGCACAGTCCCGCCTCGGGGACCTCCGACATGGGAGGGCCTGGCCCAGGAGGAGAGCCAGGAAATGAGTCCAGAAGGAACGAGAAACGAAGAGAGCCCTCGGAGAGCCCAGTCACAGGGGCGAAAGGAAGACTGCTCTTCACCAAGATGCTCAGCACGTCACGGCCAATGTCAAACGCTGCTGAGAGATCAAGAAAGGGAAAGATTGGACAATGGTCTCCAGGTTCTTTATTATTGTTTTCAGCAACATGGAGGTCACCGTAACCCTAGCAAGAGCCACTCAGCAAACTGATCAGTGTGGAAGCTGAGTGGAACGGACAGAGGAATGAGAAGGAGACGAAGAAATGGGGACAGTAAGTCAATGCAGCTCCTGAGAACTCTCGCCTAGAAGGGGAGGCAGGAGGTGAAGCGAAGGGGTGGGACTTGGGGGAATGGGAGGATGTGGAGGGCTCCACACAGGGCCTCTTAAGATGGAAGACACCTGAGTCAGGTGTCAAGACTGATGGCGAGGGACGAGTAGAGAGGGAGAGGCTGAAGTTGTGGGGAAGAAGGCCCAGCAGATGGAGTGAGGCTTCTGAGGAACGGGGGGAGAAGGGATCCAGGGCACAGAGAGAATCATCAGCTTCAGCAGGAAGAGACACGCTTCCCCCACCACTGTAAAGGGAAGGGACCCAGGGCGGGGACAGGTAGAGGCAAGTGTGCAGGAGTCCGAGTGGGAAACTGAGGGCTTTCTCAGCTGACGGCATCTGTTTCCCCTATGAAACAGGAGGCAGGTTCTTCTGCTGAGAGTGAAAGATGGGAGGGTCAGCGGTCTGGAGGACGAAGTGTGGCCAACTTAGCTTTCCAGCAGGATTTGATCTTGGTGCCTCTGCTGAGGGATAACTTTGGAAAGACAGATTCTAAGTGCTTTGGTGAAGACCGCGGCACACCAACGGTCCCTAAGTTGACTCAAAAGGAAAAGAGGGGTTTACTGACCCAGAAAGTGTACACCTAGGTGAGCGAGGCTGGCAGAGCTGGGGCCTGGCCTCTGCTGCCTGGCTCGCAGAGAGCTTCTTTACCTAACTGTGCTCTGGCAAGGGCCACTGGAAAGAAATCACTGTTGTCACTGACAGAGGGAGGCTCAGGCCACAGTCAAGATCATGGTTGTGGCAGGCTACTTCTATAATGGCCCCTAGTGAGCCCCGTCTCCTGCTGTTCACACCCACGTGTACTCCCTTGTGTGGGGGCTGGACCTAGTGACTTGCTTCTCACAAGCAGAAGGCCAGCAAACGTGAAGGTGAGGTCACTGCCCAGATTAAATGAGAGGACACTGGCTTCTGTCTCACTGGCACTCCGTCTTACCCTCTCATTTGGTCACTCTGACGAAGCCAGCTGCCATGTTGGGAGCTGCCACATGGAGAAGCCTACATGGCAAGGAACCGAGGAAGGCTTGGCCAGCAACCATTTGCTGGACAACTACCAGCAAGGAATTGGGGCCCCTGCATCCTGCCAACAACCATCGGTGTGCTCCTGGAAGCAGAGCCTTCCCAGTGGAACCCTACGATGACTGCAGCCTTTGAGAGACTCAGAGCCAAAGACCCAGCTAAGCCCCCCCACGATGCCTCACCCACAAAATTCAAGTGGTACTTCTACCCACTGCTGCTGGCAGTATCAACTGATAAAATTTCTGGAAAGCAATTTAACAATACATACTGACAAGAATAAAAATATCCTACTCCTTTGACACTCCTGGGATTTATTCTAGAGCAATAATCCAAACGAAAGAAAAAGTCACGTATGCACACAAGATAAATGTCATAATATCTCCAACGGCCACCGCACTCCGTCTCCAAAGAAGTATGCCACCTGACAACAGGGAAATGCTCATGTAATTTTATAATAAAATGGTTAAATTAATTATTAATTATGATAAATTAAATTGATGCTATATCATACAAATATTAAAAACTGTAACTGTGAAAATATTACCACCATGGAAAAATGCTTTATGTAAGTATAAATGATAAAACAAGCATATAAAACCACACCTATGCTGTGATTACTGTATACTAATGTGCACAAATGGGGGCCGGCCCTGTGGCGGAGCGGTCAAGTGTGCACGCTCCGTTGCGGCGACCTGGGACTCCCAGGTACTGATCCCGGGCGTGCACCAATGCACCACTTGTCAAGCCATGCTGTGGCGGCATCCCATGTGGAGTAGAGGAAGATGGGCACAGATGTTAGCCCAGGGGCAATCTTCGTTAGACAAAAGAGAGGGATTGGCATCGGAAGGTAACTCAGGGCGAATCTTTCTCATCAAAAAAAAGGGCCGGCCCCGTGGCTTAGCCCTTAAATGTGCGCGCTCTGCTGCTGGCGGCCCGGGTTCGGATCCTGGGCACGCACCGACGCACCGTTTCTACGGCCATGCTGAAGCCGTGTCCCACATACAGCAACTAGAAGGATGTGCAGCTATGACATACAACTATCTACTGTGGCTTTGGGGGAAAAAATGTGCACATATGAACGAGGATTGGAAGAAAACAGTAGACAATGAACAAAGATGATTTCATCTGCTGGTAGGATTACTGAGGATTTCTACAAGATTTAGTCTTATATTAATGGCCCTCTCTTCAGACCAATATCAGAAACAAAAAGGTTAAATATACAAGCTTGAGAAAATGTCTCAATCATTCCTCCCTGCATTAATCACATTCTTCTCAAATCAGTGAACATCAAGCTCCTTTTAGGGGACACTTGTTTTCTCTTTGAAAGCCTCACACAGCTTCCTGTCTCTGCTGAGAGAAAGGCTCACAGCTCCTCTGCTGAGGGGTGGCTCTAATCCTCCACCCAATCCTTTATTGGTTCCTTTCCATGGGAGCTGGGGATGAGGGAACTGGGAAGGGACAAACAGAACAGTGTCCCCAGGAAGTGATAAGAGAGGTAAGAGTCAAATGAAGGCAGGTGGTTCGAACCCATGAGAGCCCCACTGCTCACAGCTCCAGACTGCACCATCCCAAGGAGGTGTAAGGTCCACTACCTGTTTGCCCAGCTGGGCCCCATCCATCAGAATAGACTTCTCCTTTATCCGTTAGGAACAGACTATGGTCCTGACCACAAGCGATCTATCAGACAAACAGAGGGAAGGTTGATGAGAAGAAATCCTTGGCAGCCCAGTGTCCTGCTCAGAGGACCCAAAGCACGGGAGCATTCCCTACTGCTCCTGAACCTGAGGGGGCCAAGTCCAGGCAGGCTGCCCCACACATCCTCCACTTCTTATTCTTTCTCACTCCACTGCAGCCTGGTTTCTGCCTGCCCCTCCACTGATGCGGCTCTTGCTAAAGGAAAGGGCCAGATGTCCTAAGGAGAAGACCCAAGAGCTCCTCCATCCCAGTCCATCCCTGAAGAACCACTCCCTTCTCCACAAGCCTTTCTCTTCCCCATCTCTCTCTTCTGCCTCTCCCATAGCTTCCAGTCTTGCTCCCTAGCTCAGCCTTACTCCTTACCCTTCAGTGTTGGAATCCTTCTCCAAGGTCTGTCTTCTGCCCTCTTCTCTCCTCCTCTTCACACTCCCCTGGGAGGCTGCATCCGTTTCCAAGGCTTTCTCTGTCACCTGTACACTGCTATCTCCATTCCCAACAACTTTACTGAGTTCCAGACCTGCTTTTCTAACTGCCTAATGAAAAGCACCGTTTACTAAATGCTTATTATGCCAGGCACTGTGCTAAGTCAATAACCAAGAACACCTACGAAGAAACTGAATCTCAGAGAAGGTTGGTAACTTGCCCAAAGTCATCCAGTTAATATGTGGGGAAGCAGGGACTTGAATTCGCATCCATGGGACTTTCAAGTCTGTGCAAGACGCACTATACTCTACTGCATACTAAAAACAATTTCACTCTCTACCTCCTCCTTGCTTCTCTCTCCCACTCAACACGAGCCTCCTCCTCTAGGACTCCCCCATCCGGGTTGAGAACATCAGCAGCCACTCATTTGCCAGTGGAGTCAGGCTCCATTCCCTCTAGCTCACTCCCTGGACCTCTTATCAAGCCCCAAATCTGGTCAATCCTCCTTACATGTCTCTCCACATGTCCCTTCTCCCCACGCCTTCCCAAGTGGCCTTCATCACCTCCTCCCCCAACCCTAGAAAACCCTGCATCGCTCACTCTCCACCTGTCTTCCAGCCTATGCCACAGCACTCCCCTGTAAGCATACCAAACTCCAGCCACCCCACATGCTCTCAGCAGTTAAAGGCTCCACCTGCCACCTCCCCTCTGCCATGAAACCTTTCCCACCACCCATTCCTGGTCTATCTGGTAAATTCCTCTGTCACCTCCTCCACGATGCCTTCTGTGCCTTCCATTCCATCCCCGGAAGACTTAATGACTCCCCTTTGCTACTCTTATAGCACTTTCGGTATGCATTCATTTATGTATTTAAGTATTGATTATAGATATCTACCATGTGCCAGGAACTGCCCCAAACATGGGAATAAATGGTGAACAAGATAAAGCCAGCCTGAAACACACACAGAGCCTGGGCACACTCAGGCACAGCTAGTTTTTTCAACTTGTCTCTCCCACTAGAGTGTTTTCCCCCCAAACCTTATTCAACTTGGTACCCCATGTTCCAGTACTGAACATCCTGGCCTACAGTAGCCAGGCGACCATTTGTATAAAATAATTTATTAATTCAGAAAATCCGCCTAAAAATTTCCCATCACCCCCCCCCTAGTTTCCCCCTTTCAAAAGTGCCCTAAGGGGCAGAATGAGTAGCTCTCAGCCCACGCCTCTTACCTGGACCACCTGTCCATCGAAGGCCTGCGTTCTATGGACTTTGTGACTTCTGCTAATGGCTGAGGGCAATCTGGGGAGAAGCAAGACATATGGTCACGGTAAGCATTGTGGGGTTCTGGCCTCTCCTCTGTCATTCCTCACTGGCGGCCCCATACACACACATAGTAACTGTTAGGGAAACTCTCTAGGTCAAAAAGAAGGCAGAGTTAGACACAGGTGCAAAGGTAAAATAATACAAACTAAATCGCTTGGTGATTTTAATATGCTGCCAGAGCTGAGACTGGTGTTTAAACCCACCAGCATAACGCGAGGAACTAGAGGGAAATTTTTTTAAAGACCAACAGAAATAGAACTGAAACAGAGGAATTTTTGAAGTTAATCAATTTGGCTAAAAATAAAGAAGGAATCCAAAGAAGGTCTAGCCATCCCAATCAATGCTCATGCACCTGCCCTCCCACCAGGCTGATGCACGGAGCTCCCCCTGAGATGGAACAACACTCTCCACAGCTCTCCGTGGAGCGCTCACTGCTCCTCTCAGGCCTGAGGAACCTTGCTTGGTACTGCTCTGTGACTCTATCACACAGTAATCACTCCAGAGATGTTTAATGCTCAACACAACTTGGGGAGGGGTAGTCCTTGTGGGAACTCACCTGTAAGGTTCATTTTCCACCACCTTCCTTCCACATTGTCCGTAATAGCTGTTTGCCAGGCTGAAGACTAAAGAATACCACCACCAATGAAATCAGTTCTACAGGTGTGTGGAACCCAAGAATGTCAGGACTGGAAGGGGGTCTGGAAAGTGGTCCTAGTCCAACTGCTCACCCAACTGCCACTGGGTTTCCTTCTCCAATATTCCCAGCCAGTGCAGGCACACCTCCAGGCATGCTGGGGTCCAGACATGCTGCAACAGGCTGGGCCACCTGTACTTTCCCTCTGCTTCTCCTCTGGGCCCTCGTTCTGCCTCTCAGGAATTCCATGAGAGGCGAGCACCTCCTGTGAAAGGACTCAGCACCCCCTTGTCTTGACATGAGTACAGCCATGTTTGGCCACTCCATTGACCTACAGCCACCAGCACAAAAAGAAATATAAAAGCTGCTTTCTGAGTGGTGGGAACTGGCCCTTCTCCCATGAACATAGTTGCAATGTGTAAAAATTTCAAGGCCCTCGGGCGCCACAGCCTGGGCCTGACTGACCATCTGTGCTGGGCTGGGACGATAACCACAAACCAATGCACGTACACAACTACTGGGCTGCGACAACAGCCAGGGTGCTCAGTGCATGTACGCCACTGATAACCTTTTGTGCATGGAAACACTGAATGCTTGCTCTGTAAACTCTGTAACTGCTTATATAAACTGCTGGAAAGCGAGGCCTGGTGAGAGTTCCACTTGTGGAAGGGACGCCTTGCCCAGGACGTGTGATTCCCACACACCCATGTCGATTGACAGGACTCTCTCGGTACTGGGGCGTGGATGTTGTGAGTAATGGATTTATTGTGAAGTAATTGATCTGATGTGTTCTCTTTTCGGTCAACCTGGTGTTTCTCTTTCCGGTTGCCTTGTGTCATTTCCCTTCAGTCGATCTGGTCGAGCCAATGTTTTTCCATTTCTGATCGAGCCAATGTTTTTCCCTCTTATTATATGACCTATTCGAATCTGCCGCTATCTCAGCTGATCAGGGGTTTCCCATTCTGATGGAGCTGGTGTTTTTCCCTCTTATTATTTGACCTATTCTGATCTGTTGGAGGACTACCGCCTTTACTATCCTCTGTATAATAAGATATACCTTCAGTCCATTTGTTTGGAGTGGAGTTTCTTTTACGTCTCCAATCGAATCCCCCGAACCGCTCATAACACCCCATTCCTTGCACCTGTCACCAGGTTGCCCTCAAGGCCAAGTCCCCTCTGGAAAGAGTTCCTAAACACCACCTTCGGCTTTTCCTACAAAGAACCCTAGCCAGAAAATGAAATGTGATGAATTTCATCAAGTTGGCCTTCCCTGGAATAACCACTTTTTTGGAGACGGTCGGGGTTACCCAGGAGCCTGGACTCTGAAAGCCCCGCGTCTTGGAGGAAGTGTTAGCAAACAGGCTTCTCTCAGTACAAGGGAAAAGCCGTTTACACACGTAGCCCAGCTCAGTGACTTCACAACAAAGGCAGGCGTTGATGAGGCTGCCTGGTGTGCACTGTCATGTTTACATATACCTCAGATTTCCCAAGAACCACAGAGAGCAGAGAACAGAAAAGAGTCAGCCAAGTCTGCCCAACATAGTCTCTTGAGCCATGCTCCTGATTTGCTCGGGAAATTCCAACAGCCTCACAATCAGATGTGGGTCAATCAAATGGGCCACTTCAGGCCCTAGGGCAAGAAAGTGGTCCCCCCACCATCCATCAATCTTGAACAGGTCAATTCACGTCCTTCACCGTCTTGTCAGGACGACAGTGGGCGCTGCCAAAGGAGACCTGTAGCACCTGTGTCTCCTGAGGTCTGTCCAGAGGCAGTGGGACGGGTGAGAGCTCCAAAACACACGCGTCTCCCCTCGCTGAAACAAACACAACCAGGGCGAGTGCACTGACGCAGAGTCAGAGCACTTCTAACATGAGAGATGACACTGCCCCACCCCTACATTGTTACACAGTGAGATCGGAATGACTTACTCAAGCCACATAAGTTAGTGGCACAGCAAGGACCAGAACCCTGGCCCCCAAGTCCAACCCACTGCACCACACTGCCTCCATGACACATGGGGTTACTGAAAAGCATCCTTAGTCTTATTAAAGAAAGCTCTTCACATGTCATTTCACACCATTTGAATTTTTCAGGAAAGTAAAAGCAATAGCCACTTTCTGCAATAGCCACTAGGATTTCTCAGTATGGTGAAAAACAGCACATGTTATATGACACCACTTCTAATAAAGGAAGCAAAAAGAATACATTTGTAGATGCATTTGCTCGCACATGCATTACATCTCTCCAGAAGGATAAACAGGAAACTGTTAACACAGGTTGTCGACAGGGAGAAAAATCATGATCCTGGGAGGACAGAGGTGGAAAGCAGACTCTTCATCATATGTTCTATGGCGCCATTACGATTCTAAATTATGCAAATATGTTACCTATTCAAAATAGAAAATTTTAATTTTTAAATAAGCATGTAAGATGAAATGTTGTCTAGAAGTCACTCTAAAGAAGAAACTTGGGGCCGGCCAGGTGGCGCAAGCGGTTAAGTGTGCGCGCTGTGCTTCGGCGGCCCGGGATTCGCTGGCTTGGATCCTGGGCGTGCGCCGACGCCCCACTTGTCACGCCATGCTGTGGTGGCGTCCCATATAAAGTAAAGGAAGATGGGCACAGATGTTAGCTCAGGGCCGATCTTTCTCGGCAAAAAGGAGGAGGATCGGCATCGGATGTTAGCTCAGGGCTGATCTTCCTCACAAAAAATAAATAATAAAAAATAAAGGAATTAAAGCAGAAACTTATTGTTCTTTATAATCCTACTGGAGAGGCCAGATTGGTCTATGTATGGAATTCCTCTGACAGGTTTTAAACAATGAACTTTTGACTATTTACAGTGGAGTCTGGAGTTGAGGAGAAGATCTGCAAACGCACTGGTTCTCAACATACTCCTCACTAATGACCCCCTATCTTCTCCTATAATCCTCATCTTTAAAAACATCTCATCCACCAAATAAATGGCATTATGAATGTTATAATAATATACTTGCCCATCCATATTCATCAGTGACTGATATAATTTGCAGACAGAGCTTTTGATCTGCATGAAATAACTGGTTTATCACAATGAGATGATGTGATTCTAGGCAAAATCAAAGAAAATGGACAATGTTGTTAGCTCATATTAGTAGCTGAAAATATGAAGTACTTTAAAATACTGACAAGTGATTCACATCCCCCATTACTATCTGCATGGACCCCTAAGGGCCTGGGAAAAGTTAATATATAACATTGAAAGGGAAACTGGCTCTAGGTCCAACTACCTATTGACAGGAAATACAGAGGACAGAGGATCATGTCAACCAGCACCACAGGGATGCATTCAACAAACTGAAGACTGGAAAATTCTATAGAATAAACAATGAGATTTCTTCGTTAAATGCATTTCAAGGATAAAAGATTCAAACAGACTTAAAAGACTATAAAAGTCTTCTCAACCACTTGCAATGTCTAGACCTTATCCAGCTTTTGATTCAAATAAATTTTTAAAAATAAAATAAAAATCTATTGACACTTATAAGACAACTGTCAGTTTGAACACTGACAAACTATTTGATATTAAGGGATTACATTGTTAATTATTTTTAGGTGTGATGCTATACTTACCACTCTTTTCAGTCCTTATGTTTTTAGATATGTACTGAAATATTTATGAATGAAATCAATTTTCTTATGATTTGCTCTAAATTTGCTGAGGGAGAACATGGGGGAAATGTGTAAAACAAGATCGTCATGAGCTGATGATGGTGGAAGCTGGTGATGGCCCATGCGGTGCATTATCTTATTCCATCCACTTTTGCATATGTCTACAATCATTCTTAACAAAAGGTAAAAAGAAATGTCATTTGGCATCGTACAGCCAATAAAGACTTCAATACTAAGGGTAAAAGGATTCTGATATGAAATTCAGTGAAAAAAGGCAGAAAACAAAATATACACTGTGATCAAAATTCTATAAACAGACATTTGCATACAAATGAGGGAAGAGGGAAAAAAATGAAAAGAAAGATTTGTCCAGTATGTATTTCTGGGTAATTCCCCTTTATTTTAAAAAATGTTTCATATTGTCCTCATCATATTGATTGACTTGTGTCTACTTTTGCAAATATCATAAATCATTTCTAACATTTTATAATCCAATTTCAAATATCTGGAATAAAGCCTCCATCTTAAGGCTTTCATTGAATTTTTTGCCCAGACCACATTCTAGGCACTGTAGAGTGTCTCAGGATATCTCAAGCTAGGAAACAAAGGTCATCACTCTGGGGCCAAAAAATAACATCCCTACTTATCAGCAAAGGACCTTTACCAAACAGGCTGAAAATAATCTAGTCCAGATAGTTCCAAACAATGTGCCTTTCAAGACTCCATCTATGTTGTTGTTACGGTTTGCTTTATGTCATCAGATTCTTGAAAATCAGAGGGAGCTTCCTCAGCAAATCACAGCAGAAAAAGCCAAGGCGAGAGCCTCAATTTTCTCTTTTCGGCTCCTGTGAAATCCAAACTGAGAATCTCTGTTGAGTTCCATCTACCAAACTTTCGTCCCATCCTTAGCTTTAGAGGACAGCAGTGTGAATCCATGGCCACAGGCGGCAGGTGAAATCTGAAAAAAAGTTCCCATAAAGCATTCACTGATCTGGGACGTCCAGTTTTTCCAGCAATAAATGGCAGCTTGTTTACCCATTCCAAGAACACACACTATTAACACAGCAACCAACACTTATGGAATGTTTGCTACATGCTAAGTGCTTGAGATGCACTATCTCATTTCATCTTCACACTCACCCAAGGATCTAGTTATCAGATCCTCCCCATTCACCAAGACACAGTCTCGCAAAGCACTAAAGTTGAACATTACCTTAGTTTGAATCTTGGCAACACCAGAGGGTCTACAGCTGGTAGACCCTGACCAGTTGTGTGATCTGAAACAGACTGCTTGACCTCTCTGTGTCTGTTTCCCTCTATGTGAACTGGAGTTGAGAACAATATCTCTCTTATTGGGTTGTTGTCAGGACTAAATGAGTTAATAGAGCTAAAGCCCCTACAGTGAATAGTACTTGACTTAATGTGTAAGAGCGACGGCACGTACTCACTATCATTACTGGTGGTAGTAAGAGGAGTAGTCGATAGAGGAGAAAATCGAGGCTCCTAGAGATTAAGTAACTTGTCTAATACAGTCACGCGGCTAAGATGTGGAGGCTGTCTGATTCCAGAATGCACCCTCTTGACCCTGATACTGCACTGTGACATTCTCAAAGCCCTGCCATGAAGAAGCATTCATACCACAGCCACAGCGAAAGTGACACATTCACAGCCCAGTGACTCTGTTGGGTGTTTCACCCAAACGCGATGTGATGTTATCAATCCTCACTTTCACTGGCCACATGAGGAAACGGAGGATTTGGTAGGGCTGAAGCCAAGGGCAGCCTGGCTTTAGAATCGGCTCCTTTCCCATAAAACCCAGAGTGAGCACCTTCCCGGGTGGCCTGGGATAGTCCTAGCTTACACCTGATGTCCCAACGTTCACTCTCGAACAAATTGGACAACAAATTCTACAGTGACCCAAATGATGCCCCACTGTCCCTTGGCTGTTTACAGTTTATCACAGGCCTCTGTAGTCAATCTCAGAGACTATATATAAACCTAATCCTTAGGAAAAGCCAGCTGACCAATAACGAGCAAATGTGAAGAATTTTCTTGGCGGGGGTGCCGGCCATGTGGACTAGTTCCCAGTGAGTGAGTTCGGCGCGCTCTGCTAGGGTGGCCTGGGTTTGGTTCCAGGATGCAAACCTACACCACTTTTGGTGGCCAGGCTGGGGCTGCGACCCACATACAAAATAGAGGATGACTGGCACATGTGTTAGCTCAGGGTGACTCTTCCTCAGCAAAAGAAAGATTTTCTTTTTACTTGCAGCATGGCCTGAGGAAAGCTAGCTAAATATTTCCTTTAAATTTGACGTGTTGGTGACTTGTTTAATCAAGTCATCCCAAAGTGACATATCCCTCCTTTTTCCCTGTGATATTTTCTCTCCTCACATTCACAGGGAACATATACACATGCACCCCTGTGTGAGTCAAAAAGCTCAGTTCCCTGGCCTTTGGGAATGGCTTGGGTCCACAGAAACGACCCACTGGGGAGGCAGGAGCCAGCCCCCGACCACACGGCAGGAAACATAGAAAAGAAGCGAGTCCACAGAGGATGCCCAGCACTCTATGCTTTCTCTCATTGCTTGTGGTAGCTGTTGATTCAACACTCAACAAATACTTGGTGAGCACCTACTGTGTTATTAAATCTGCTAGTATGGGAAAAGGCTTCGAACAACACCTGACACAGAGTCAGCATTCGGTAATGTGTGTTATAATAATGTGCCAGCAGAGCACTTCCAACTATGGTGGAGTGAAGAAGTTAGTGAAGCTCTCACCAAAAAAGAACTGCAAAACTGGACAAAATTATTTAAAAAACACCACTTCACGGCCTGGGAAATCAATAAAACACAAAGAAACTGAGGAATTATTCACAGAAGACTGTGAGAACTACAGGTAAGAACAGCTGGAGACTTCAGACTTCCTGTCTTGTGTTGTTCCTTCTGCCCCAGCTCAGTTAACACAGAAGTTTGAACAGGACAGGGCTGGCCATGAAAACCTTCAGCTTTGTTGCCAGAATGCACAGACCTTCATTGGATGCTGAAACTGGAGGGTGCAAACTCATGCCCATCAGCAAACTAGTAGGAAACAAACAAGTAAAATGCACAACTCGACGAGCCTGATTGCAATGGTGATTGGGGCAAGAGGAGAGGCAGACCAGCCAGAAATTTCATGGGAAAATGCTAGAAAAGAGAGAGCGACAGAAGCCTCTGCCCACATCCACGGCTTTCTGAGAAACTGCACGAATGGACAGATGAGACCTGAGCACCGGTGGAAAGTAAAGATGAGGAGACTGGAGAACAGGCTGAACTTTGATGTGGTTCCAACCTACAGACAATCAAAGGTAGAGAGTAGAAACCTTAGAAGCTCAAGTTGTTTGAGCACAACCTCTGCCCAAATTATTGGCTGACCACAAAGGGATGCAGACTGGGGGCAACCCTCAGGAAGTCAGGCTAAAAAAATAAGAGGAACCGAGCAAAGACATCAGTGGCCACGCACAGCCCAGGAGGCTGAGGCTATAGATCAAGTCCATAAAAATTAAAAAACAAAACAAAAGAAAAAATCCTCAGCATGAAAAATATCAGAATCCAAAATTGTTATAATATATCATGAAAAACTCCAGTTTTTAACAAAAAAAAAAATACAAGAATTAAGAAAGAGTGACATATACCAGGGGGAAAAAAGCAGCCAACAGAAACTGACACGCAGTTGACCCAGATGTTAGATTTATCAAAGATATCAATGAACTGTTTTTCAAAGACTATTTTAAGACCATGTTAAAAAACCATATGAATACATGATGACAATGACTTCACAAATACGGACGCTGAATACAGAAAAACAAACACAAAAATCCTAAATAGAAATTTTAAAGTTGTAAAGCAAAATAACAAAATAAAGAATTCACTATATAGGCTCAACAGCAGATTTGAGATGGCAGAAGAATCAGTGAACTTGAAGAAATAGCAATAGAAAGTATTCATTCTGAAAAATAGAGAAAAAAAAGACTGAAAAAGAAAACGAATGGTGCTGCAGAGACCTGTGGCACAACATCAATTGTATTAACAGTCAGGAAATGGGAGTCTCAGAAGGGCAAGAGAGAAAGAAAGTAGAACAAAACACTTATAGAAAGAATGGCAGAAAACCCACCAAATTTTATGAAAAAACATAAATCTAAGATCAAAGATGCTCAACAAAACACAGTTAACCTGTTAAAAAACAAACTCTGGAAAGCACCCAAAGAAAATGGACTCATCAGGTACAAGGCAACAACAATCAGATTCACGGCTCACTTCTCATCAGAAACTACGGAGACCAGAAACGAATAGAATGACATATTCAAAGTCTGAAAGACAAAAACTGTCAACCAAGCATTAATTCTATATCCAGCAAAATTACACTTTAAAAAAAATTGAAGCTGGAATAAAGACATGACCAAACAAAGACTGACAGAATTCACTGAGAGCAGACGCGTCTGAACAAGAACTAAAGAAGTCCTTCAGGCTGACAGGAAATGACAGCAGATGGTCAGTAACAATCACAAGAAGAAATGAAGAACATCAGTCAAAGTAATTATAAAGGTAAATATAAAACACTGCACAAATATATTTTGTCTATCTTCATCACTTAAGAGATTTAAAGGACAATCGCACAAAATCATAATTATAAATTGCTTTGCTGGGCTTCAAATGTAGAAAGATGTGGTATAGATCACAACAACCACACAAACGAGAGAGGAGGAAATGGAGCAATGTTGAAACAAAGTTAGTTTCCTCAGGATTAGGTCACTATTAACCTGAAGTAGATTGTGATAAATTAGGACACATATTTTAATCCCAAGAGCAACTACTAAAAAAACAAACAAAATATAGTAAAACACCAAACAAAGGAATTTAAAAAGTCCGCTAGAAAAATAACTATTAACCACAAAAGAGGGCCTCAAAGGAAGAGCAGAGAGAAAAAAATGACATAAAGAAACAGAGCAAAATGGCAGATGTGATCCGACCACATCCGTAACTACATTCAAAGGACATGGATTGAGCAATGTCGGTGAAAATAGTGGAGCAACAAAAACACTGGGAAACTGTCAGAATCCACTTTTCAAAACTCTGACAAAGAACCAAAGACTTCAAGCAATCTGGGGGATGTTTACTCCAGGAAAGCAGCTGACTCTCAGTCAGAACAGCAAGCTTGGTCGCATTTTAATCTGACCTATTCCCATCCACCTCTCCTCAGCTCTGCAGGAGCCCTCAACACAAACAGCTCACAATTTCAGTGGAAATCAGCAATCTGGCAGCCATGGGGGGAGGCAGAAAAGGATTGGAACAACTGCAAAGCCCCACTCCCAGAGAACTCGCGTTTCATCTGTCTGGTAGTGCCCTGCAAGACCCCATTAACAAGGCTCTATTTTTCTGACCTGATGCAGATATCACCCAAAACAAACAGCCTTTCCTCCTGGAGTGTCTGTTGAAAACAATGAGAGGCTAATAACGAACATTAAAGCTGCCTGGGTGGTGCATAATAGTAGGAGCAAACAATATAGATTAACCCAGAAACTATCAACCAACTTGACCTGACATCTCTAGAACACTGCACCCAAACAACAGCAGAATACACATCCTTTTAGAACACACAGGGAACATTCTCCAGGATAGACCATATTCTAGGCGAAAAAAGAAAGTCTCAATACATGTAAAAGGACTGAAATTAAAGTATGTTCTCTAACCACAACAGAATGAAATTGGAAATCCACAAATAAAGAAATTAGGAAAACCATCAATATTTGGAAAGTAAACACTTCTAAATGACTCCAGGGTCAAAGAAGAAATTCCAAAGAAAACTGAAAACTACTTGAAGGTAAATGAAGACAGAAGAAATACAACATATCCGAATTTATGGGCTGTAGCTAAATAGTGCCTAGAGACAAAATTATAATTTTAGCTTTAAACTTTAGTTTAAAGCTTGTAATGTAGCTTTCAATACCTACATGACAAAAGAAAAAAGACCTCGACAATAGCCAAACCTTCCACCTTAAGAAACTAGAAAGAGCAAACTAAACCGAAAGCAAGCAAAGAAGGGAAATACTAAAAATACAACTAGAAATCAATCAAACAGAAAACAGAAAATCAATAGTGAAAATCAATTCAACAAAAATTTGGTTCTCTCGAAACATTAATAAAGTTGACAATTCTTTAGCTAGACTGACAAAGGACAAAAGAGAAAATACAAATTACCAAAATCGGGAACTAAAGAAAGAAGATTACTACCAACGTACAGAACTGTGGGAGATCAGAAGTGAATACTAGAAACAACTTTATGCCAACAAATTAGATAACTAACAAGAAAAAACACATTCCTAGGAAGACACAAATTACCCAAGCTGACTCAAGAAGAAATCGAAAATTTTAATGTGCCTATAACAAGCTTAAAAAAATTAAATTAGTAATAAAACAAGCTCTTCTTACCAAGGAAAGTCCAGACCCAGATAACTTACTTCACTGGTAAATTAACCCAACATTTACCTAAGGAATAACACCAATTCTTCACAAACTTTTCCAGAAACTCATTCTATGAGGCCAGGAATATCCTGATACCAAAACCAGTCAAAGACATCACAAGAAAAAAATCCTCAATAAGATGTTAGCATAACCAACCCAGTGGAAAAAGGATTATTGTCCAAGAACAAGAGGAATTTCTCCCAGGAATGCAAGCTGGTTTAACATCCAACAATCAACTAACGTAATATATCCTACTCACAGAATAAAGGACAAACATCACATGATCACCTCAACAGATATACAAAAAGCATTTGACAGAATCTAGTCCCTATTCAGGATTTTAAAAAAGAAAAGAAACTCCGCATAAGGTAGGACAAGAAGGGAACTTCCTCAACTTGAGGAAAGACATCTGTGAAAACCTTACAGCTCGCATCACCCGCAATGGTCAAAGACTGAATGCTGTCTCCCTAAGATCAGGAACAGAACACGGACAACACTTCAATTCAACACTGTACTGAAGGCTCTACCCAGTGCAATTAGGCAAGAGAAAGAAACAAAGCCATGCAAATTGGAAATGAAGACGTGAAACTGTCTTGATTCACAGACAACCAGACAACACCATCCTGTATGTAGAAAATCCTAAGGAATACACAACAACATATAAAACTAATATACAAGTTCAGCAAAGTCAAAAGATAGAAGGTCAATGTACAAAAACCAAAGGTATTTCTATATACTAGCAAGGAAAGCTCCAAGAATTAAGTTGAGAATACAATTCTATTCAAAATACCATCAAAAAGGATAAAATGCTTAGGAATAACTGTAACAAAAGAAATGCAAGAGTTGTATACTGAAAACTACAAAACATACTTGAGAGAAATTAAAGACCTACTTAAATGAGAGATTCTACGTTCATGGATTGGAAGACAAAAGAATGTTAGAGGGCATTTGTGCCCAAATCAATCTACAAATTCAACATAATCCCTACCAAAATCCCAGCAAGTACTTCTGCAAAAACTGACAAGCTAATCCTAACATTTATGTGGAAAATCAAAAGACTCAGAATAGACAAAACAATTTTTAAAAACAAGAACAAGCTGAAGGACTTACATTTCCCAATTTCAAAATTTATTATAAAGCTACAGTAATCAAAAGAGCATAATTTTAGCATACGGTTAGACATATAGATCAACGGAACAGAACTGACAGTTCAGAAATAAACCCTGACTGTTTACAGGCAACTGACTTGGACAAAGGTGCCAAACAATTCAATAAGGAAAGGATAGTCTTTCAACTAATGATCCTAGGACAATGGGATATCCACATGGAAAAAGGCCCCTACCCCACACCATACACAAATACCAGGTCAAATGGCTGGCTCATAGACCTAAACAGAAGAACTAAAACTATGACGCTCCTACAAGAAAATATAGGAAAACTATCTTTGTGATCTTGGGTTAGGCAAAGACTTCTTACACATACCAAAAACACAATCCACAGCAGAAAAACTGATCAACTGAATTTCATTAAAATTTAAATATTTGTCTCTTCAAAGGACACTTAAGAAAATCAAAAGAAAAGCCGTGGGCTGGCAGAAAATATCCGCACATATCATGTATATGATAAAGGACCTCTATCCAGCACACATAAATAACTCTTACAACTCAATATTAAGGAAAAAACAACGCAACTTGTCATTCCTCTGGAGCTTCAATGCCCCGTTTCTCTTGATCTCCCCTTTTCAGTTCAAGATCACTTGTTACCCTTGACAGACAAGTCAGAAGCCACACTGGTCCAATCTGCTGCTTTTTCATCCCGCATCGAGATTCCCACAAGCATCCCCAACAAGAACCTATCCCAAGCACCTCGTTTTGCTCTTCTGACTGTTGGCTCCAAGAGAAGCTGCCGCAGGTCGCCCTCTGCTGCCATCTTTTCAAACCTGAGTCAAGGCAGACGCCTCCTGTGCAAACACCCTAGTGTGTGCGGACCTCCGCTCCTCCTCGCTCATCCCTGTACCTGCTCCAGTTAACGCTTCCTTTCCCTCTGGCCCACCGACTCCAGCCGGCCCGCAAGGTCCCAGAGCTTTTGCAGCCGTCTGTCCTAACATCAGAACTTCCGGGGCCAACCGCCCGAGTGCTGATCCCACTGTACCTCCCCCTACCAGCTGTGGGGTCTGGGGCCTGTCCTTTGACCTGTCTGAGCCTCCCTCTGCTCCCTGATATGTGGGGACAACCCCGACCCGCCGGGGAGGTGTGGCTCCCACGGGCCGCCACAACCCCGCCGTTTCCGCGCCTCCATCAAGGCAGGCAGCGCCCCTGTCGCCTCCCCCTCCTGTGCCTGTGGCCGCTCGAGGGGTGCCCTCCCGGAGTCTCACCCTCCAGCGTGGCAGCTTCTCAAGAGGCCGAGGGCACGGGGAGGAGCAGCGGCGGCAGTGGCCGGAACGCGCCGAGGGAGGGGCCGCCCGCTCCTTCCGCTCCAGCTCCAGGAGGGATGGCAGCGGCTCGACCCGGCGGCGCGGACGCGAGCTGGCGCGGGGCTCCGCCCGGAGCTGGGCAGCACGAAGGGGGGGCGCCCTGCGCCCCGAAAAGCTGCAGCCCCCCACGAGGATGTGGTCGGCGCCGGCCGCGCGCTCGCCAACCTACAGGCCCACAGGCGCGCCCCCGGCCTCCGCCGCCTCCTGCCGACTCGGTGAGCACACGGCCGCCGTTCAGAGCCCTCGCCCCGCCCCCGGGGCAGCCCAGCCGGCGCCCCAGCCGGGCCCTCGCCGCCGGCGCCATCGCAGCTTCACCCCTCCAGGCCACCCAGCGAGGCCAATTTGTGTGACCCTTGACCCCACGCCCTGGCGAATGCGCCCGCCTCCAGGTTTCCTATTGGCTGAAGGCAGAGGTGCTGAGGGACCCCAGTGGCGCATCCAGGGGGGCTGGGCTGGGCGGAGCCGGGGACCTGCGATCCTCAGGGTGGTGGATGGGGCCCAGGTCCTGGCCCTGCCACCTGGTGCGCGACCTTCCTCTGAGCTCCAGCTCCGCCTGAGCGCCGTCCCCTTCCCGCGGAGCACACGTTTCCCGAGCATCTGCCCGGCTCCTCAGGGCGCAGGGCGCTTTCCTGTCGCCAGGTCCTTTGCTTCTTGGCATCAGCCTGGGAAACGCTGGAGGGGTGGCGCCCTCCGCGCATCTCCAGGTAAGTCCTTCCCCTGCCCTGTGTAGTCCCTTTGCCACTGTCCGTTGTCATCTCTTCCCTGGCCTTGTCGTGGGCGTTCCCCACCCTCATCAGCTACTAGGCAACTCAGTCCCTGCTCCAGCCACAGTGAGCTAGAGGGTAGCTCTTCCTATTGGCATTCGCTGCCAAAACCCCTGCAGGCATTCCCCACTGTCTTCCACAGTGCATCCTCCTCCCCGGCTCACCTCACTCCTCAGCGCTTCATCCACTTGAGCAGAGGGCTCCACTTGTGCCTTCTGATCCCACCGCTGTTTCAGGCCTCCCTACTTTGCACGCACTGCCTCCAATGCCCTTCAGATGTCTGGCAAACTCCTAGTCATCTTCTAAGATCCAGCTCAAGCACCTCCTTTGAACTTCTGTGAAAGCAAGTACTTCAGTTCCTTCAGGTTGTCCTCACCAATGTTGTCCTCCTACAGGTTGGGAGGCGGCCAGGAACAAGGGGTGTCCTCCTGAATGAATGACCAGGAGTCTGGGGCCCTTGTTTCTAGTCCTGCTTCGGCTACTGACTAGTTGTCTCCCTTTTCTGGATCTCCTGTCTGAAATGAGGGGACGGGTTAAAACAAAAGTCAATACATGAAATGATATTTTTAAAATGAATGAGGTGTTTTGACTTTATGGCTTGTAGGATGTCTTGCAGCCGGTTATGATCCCTGGTGGGCATGCCCAAATACTAGCCCCAAATGCTGAGGGCCAACGCCCTCTGTCTTCCCTCCCTTGCTTCCTTCTCTCTCTTTCTCTTGATATTGCTTGATCCCTAGAAGTAATCCAGTTTTAATCTACTCCCAACACCAGTTCAGATTACCTTGTTGTCCTGGAATGTGCCTTGTATCCAGTCTGAAATGTGTTTTTACTGTTTCCTGGTGAAATGTGGTGGATGTTTTACTGTTCTGTGGGGCTGTTTTGCAGAGAGTGATCAGGGAAAACTGACTGATAAGATATGGTATCCAGGAGACTGCTCCTCGAAGGCCTCCACCTGCAGCAAACGTAATTAACCAAAGCTATGAAGTCAGTAGTCTGCTGGGCTATGAGATCTATCCTCTGTTTGCACTGAGGTCGTGCTTCCCTTGGACTGCTCTGAATCAGTGAGTGAGGCAGGGATAGACACTCAGGCAGACCTGTTCCTGGGAGGCATGGACTCCTCTGCTGATCTGCTTGTGCTCAAGGACTCCCCAGTGGCATTCCTAAGCCTTCCTTAGACTATACAGCAGTGTAGGACACTTGGACCCATCCTTCCCTCTATCTCCCCCTCATTTAGAGTCAGACTTGCATCATGGCCTGATGGCTCTCCCACTTTGCCAGGCTCCCCCACCCCATTTTCTGTTACAGAAGCATTTCCCCTCATAAAATCCTTGCCCGTTTAATCCTGTCTTGGTGTCCACCTCTCAGAGGACATTTGAGCCAAGCCATGATAAATG
Organism: Diceros bicornis minor; assembly: GCF_020826845.1. NCBI lineage: Eukaryota > Metazoa > Chordata > Mammalia > Perissodactyla > Rhinocerotidae > Diceros > Diceros bicornis. The sequence goes on along the minus strand of NW_026690858.1, from coordinate 1,727,432 downwards.
AAGAGTGAGCCATTTACACATCCTGGGTAGAGGTTCTAGGCAGAGGCTACCTCAAGTACAGAGGCCCAGAGGTGAGAGACTTCTTGGGGGTGTGTGCTGCAAACCAGCCCAAATAACACCAGATACACCAAAATAGTCCTGCCCAACTTTAGGTTGCTTTTGGTAGAGAGGAGAGCCAGCAAAACTTTGCCTTGGTAATGGTTAGCTAAGGCCCACAACCTCATTACCAGGTTATAATGCAAGCGAGTCTCACGTGAAATGTTGTCACACAAGCAGACATTTACTTAAAAATATTCCTTAGGAATCAGGGAATGAAAGAACTCGTAAATCCTATTCTGTAAGCTCAGCAAAGTCTCAGCTCTCTGTCCTTTTAGATGAACCTACCAGCCACATGCTTGCAAGATTTTCTTTAGGCAAATAGCACATTCCAGAAATAGAATTTTTGTTTCCTTTTTCACAGCAGTTGGCATTAGGCTGGATAGAGCTGCTTGGAGATCAAACCTCAGGCAGTCCTGTTCCTGTGAGGCATGGACCTGGTTCTGCAACCTCCTCTTTTCACTCAAAACTACATTGGAGATATTTTTGTAACAATTTGCTTGGACCTATGCCATTCTTTTTCACTGTTACATGTTAGTATGAGTAAACGACATCTCCTTTGACTGTTCTTCTTTTGGTGCACATTTGGGTTGTTTCCAGTTTTTGCTATTACAGTATTAAAACTCTTGTTTTAATTCTCACGTCAACAAATGTCCTTTTTCTAATCTATGGAATGCTACGTTTCTCACCTTTTGTGCTTCTCCTTGGTGCTTTAGCTCTTTAGAATGGCCCTCAAACGCTGAAGTGTTGTGTAGTGTTCCTAAGCACAAGGAGCCTGTGATGGGCCTTTTGTAGAAAATGCTTGTGTTAGATGAGCTTCCTTCAGGCATGAGTTATAGATAGTGCTGTTGGCTGAGAGTTCAACTAATGAATCAACAATCTATATGAAATAAGGTGTCTTTCAAGAGACACACATAAGACAAGGTTGTGCATTGAGAGGTTCCCAAACATGTCACGACCAGAGGCTGCGGAAACCTCACCTTGTCCTTCCCCTGGGAGCACTGGTTCATTCTTGCTCATGCAGTGTCAGCAAAGAATTGACAGAACATAACTCTTCCAAATAAGGAGGGTCAATGATAACATAATGGAGATATTTTCAAACCTCTCTTTTATAAACGTTATCTACAAAGCAGGTACCTTCGCAACTAACTGTTGAACTGTTGTCTTTACTTTGAAAGGACAGAGTTTTTAACAGTATCCACTAGGACGCATATCTTTGATGGCCACTTATAACAAAAACCTCAGCAAATTTGGGACGATTGTCTTTTTGCAAAAGACAATGTGTACAAAATACATATATTAACGTCAAGACGGTACTTACCTCTGGGGAGGAAAGAGAGAGGAAGGAGAATGATGTCTTCCACTGTGTAATATTTCTTAAAAAACGACATCAATAAGGTGTGCTCTGTTAAATCTCAGCAAAGAGTAATGGTTTCTGTTATCCTATTCTCCTTCTAAGTATATTTAAAATAAATATGTAACTGGAACTGAGATGAAATAACACTAATGTAATAGATCCTATTTGCTGGAGTGCTCCCACCATCTGATGGACAGCTCATGATGGGTTGGTGATGTCACTGACCCCATCTAAAGGTCAGGACACGTTGTTTACCAGCTGTGGCGCTAGAGAAGGCTCGGTCACCAGCAGCAGAGCCAGAGTTACCTCAACCTACAAAGTTAGAGCCACATGGCACCAGATCCTGCTCCAGCTGTGGACTAGTGAGAGCTCTGGTGCCAGCTCTAGAGCTCAGCTGCGGCCAGCTCCAGAACTAGAGCTCCTCCAGCTCCCACACTTGACCAGCTCCAGAGCAGCAGCCATTTCCATCACTGGCTCCCGCACCAAATCTGTCAACAATGCAGAGCTAGAGTCAGTCTCAGGACCGGAGCCAATTCTAGAAGCAGGTCAGGCACCATCGCCTGAGACAGTCCGAGCTCCAGCCCCAGATCAAGTCCAGCTCCTGGGCCAGTGGCACAGCCAGAGCTGGTGGTATCTCTAGCATCAGCCACAGCAGTGGCTCCAGCGCTAGAGCAGCTGCAGCACCACCCTCATCGTCAGCAACTAAGGCCCAGCCGGCTCCAGCTCCACCCTAGAGCTGTCCTTCACCTTGCCTGTGAGGGCAGGATGTCTTTTCCCTTTTCTATGTTTTATGATTTTTTATGTTTTATGTGTTCAAATTTAGATTCAATAAAGTGTAGTGTTTTCATCACTTAAAGTTGTACAATTCAGGGCCGGCCATTAACTACATCTTCTATGCTGTGTACCGTCACCATTATCTAGTTCCAGATCATTGCTTCACCCCACCAGAACCCCTGTACCCATGAAGCAGCCATGCCCCCATATCCACTTCCCCACACCCTACAAGCACTGATCTGCTTCCTGTCTCTGTGCATTTCCCTGTCCCTGGTATGGCTGTCCTGAGCACAGCCAACCCTCCTTTGGCCCCACCCCCCCATGCTGAATACCCCTGAGGATGCCAATGTGTTCAATGCAATGAACCCGAAGCCTAGTATGACTTTGACCTGAAGAAGCCCACCGTCACCAAGGGGGTGAGGTCAGGCATGGAGCCAGCTCAACCCAGCCTCACATGAAGAGGAGGGACTCGATATTGCCAAGGGCACCTTCTCCTCAGTCCCTAGTGCTGTTCAGCCACAGGGCTTGGGTGGACGTGGATAAGGTGCCCACACCAAGCTCCCTCCAAATCTAGGATCTAACTGCCAGAGGCTCTGATGAGACTGCTCGTTCACGTCCAACCAACCTGTAGTGAGGCCCGACTCCTTGCCTGAGTCACAGCCCTGTGTGATCTGGTCCAGACACCGTGCCCAGAGTGTACCCCTCACCGCACCCCACCCTCCCTAGAGCCTTCCTCCCCAAGGACCCTGCCAAGCCCCTGCCCCCTTCAGAGCTCCTAGCCTGCAGTGCCCCTCCCCCGAGCCCCCATCCAGGATGGACTCACCTCTGTGCTGGGCTCACAGGCCACCTCCTCAGGCTCCTGTGCTAGCAGAGCCTGTAGGGTCAGATTGACCTGGGGTCAAACCCATAGCTGGGTCACCTCACAGCCCTGTGACAGACAAGGTAATGCGGTGTCTTCTCGGAGACTCAGTTTCCTCCATGAAAATTGGGGTCAGTGACTCTGACCTCAAGAGGGTGTGTTGGGATTCAAGCAGGGAGAAGAAGGTGCCCAAAGTGCTTGGACTCAGGAGGTCGCCTGGCTGGGGGAGCCCCAACACACGACAAGGCCTCGATGGTCAATGCTGGGCTCAAAGCTGGTGAAAAGCAAGGATATCTAGTCCCCTGTTCACGTCTGAACTTGGTCACTTAGAGCAGAGTGACCTTGAATGCTGGGACCACTGGTCATCTGTAAAATGGGGTGCAATCACTCAGCACCCAGGGGGCTCCCTAATAACAGTAAGGCAGTGCAGAACATGGCAGAGCACTGGTCGACTTGTCTGGGGACCAGGGACAAGGCCATCCGTGTCGGAGCCTCGGGGTCCTCCTTTGGAAGTGAGGTGGAGTCATTGGCCTGGCTGGGGTGAGGAGGCCTTGTGAGTCAACGGGACACGCCAGGGCCAGTGTAAGGAAAGCAGGGAGCAAGAGAGGCTTCTGAGGTCCCTCACGTCCCTCCTGGAGCCCACAGGTCCTGCTCCTTTGCACCCTCGGCCCTGGTGGAACAACTACCTTGAGGACCCCAAACAAAGAAAGGTGTGTGTTTTGCTTTCTGCTTTCCTGCTTAGGGCTGCAAGGCTAGGGCTGACCACCAGTGGTGTCCTGTGTCCATTCGTGCTCAATGGAGCAAGTGGAGCAGGGAAGGGACGCCCAGGGCTCGTTCTGGGTGTTCCCCTGACTAAAGCAACAGGCACCTTTCATTACTGGCATCCACGTTCACAATGGGAGCTGATCAGAGGCGGGAGGGGACTCTGAGATCCTCTCATGATTCTGTCAGCTACTGTGGCCCCAGCACTCACCCTGAGCACGGCCCGTGTTTGTCCTGAGGGCAGTGCTGAAAGCACCCACATGGTCCCTGTCCTCCAGGAGCTCACAGCCTGGAGGTAGAAGGGACAAAATCATGAACAAATCCATGCGAAAAAAAGAGCAGGTGATACAGGGCAATGAAGCAGGGTGCTGGAGGAGGGAGGGCCTGGAGCCCCTAGGTGGGTGTAAAGGGCCCCCCTGGGAACAATTGTGCCCTGAGCAGAAGGACAAGAGGAACCAGCCCTGCATCTGTCTGCAAACAGCGTGCTGGGGGGAAGCTCAAAGGCACAGAGACTTGGAGGCAGAAGAGAATTTGACAAGAGAGGAGGTGAGAAAAGAGCCAGTGTGGCTAGAGTGAGCTGAGGAGGAGAGAAGTGAGGGAGAGAGGATGGTAGGGCCAGACCCAGGCTTGGAAGGAGGTACTAGCTGTCTACGCTGGGTGACAGCATTAGCCTCACTTAGCACTTACGAGACCTATCATTGAGCATCTGACAGTGTCTGTACCAGGGTCCAGGCTCAGGTCAGCTGGGAGGCTCCCCATCAAGGTCTAGCAGGAGGCTGGGGCTGTGTTCTCAACTGAAGCTCGATAGAGGCAGGAGCCATCTCGGAGATCATTCACCAGTATCGGGGCAGTGGTAGGATTCAGTTTGGATGGGGGGTTTCAGGCCTTTTCTGTCTGTGGCCCTGGACCCTCTGCCAGTTCTTTGCATTAGGGGGTGCCATAGGGAAGAAAGCTCATAATATCTGATCTGGCTTCTCCTGAATAGTGGATCAGAGAGACAGAAAGAGAGAGAGAAAGAGAGACAGAGACACACAGAGATAGAAAGATGGGTAGGAGAGACAAAGAGAGGAGACTCAGACAGAGACAGGGAGACAGAGAGGAGAGACAAAGAGAAAGACAGAGAGACAGGGAGAGAGCAAGAGAGATAGAGACAGCCAGAGACACAGAGACAGGGAGACAGAGACAGAGAGAGAGACAGAGACAGAGAGATAGAATGAACACAGGAAAGACAGAACCAGGCAGAAGTCACAGACTTTTCATTAAGCCGACCGTGGAAGTGACCACCCATCACTCGGCCCTATTCTATTGGTTAGAAGCCAGCCGCAAAGTCCATTCTCATTGAGGAGCGGGGATTACATAGGATGTGTGCCTAGAAAGTGGGAACCCTGGGAGCCTTTGTGGGGGCTGCCCACCACATACGCTGAGATGACAGCCACTCAGGCACTTGGACCTGAGTCTAAATATAATAGGAGGCCCTGGAGGGTTGCGAGCCCGAAGGAGATGATGTCTGAACGTCATTTCATTTCAACCCTCCGTAGGGACACTGGGAAACAGGCAAGAGGGGAAGTGCCTCTCCCAGACGCCCAGCAGACCCAAGCCTCTTTGCGTTGTATTCTCTGCTACAGCCAGCCCTTTCTGTAATCCTGGCACTGCCAAGTCTGTGCAGGAGCTATGTGTGGGAGCAGCCCACGGGATTCACAGATTCTGAAGGGATCTCTAGGTCTATACACCTGATGACATCCTTAGGAAGTAGATGCTAGAATGACCCCCACTACACAGAGAGGGACATGAACAGAGGAGAGACCCTGAGAGGGGAGGCAGTGAGAGACGCAGGGTTGTCCAGGGTGACATCACTGGCAAGAAGCAGGAGCGGGACTGAATTCAACTCTGTGTCCTCAAAGCTGGGGCCCCGGTTGCGTCCAGACCTCCCCAGAGGCTGTGGGGTGGACTGTGTTGGTGTGACTGTGTCTGGACAGGGTACGGAGATGGAGAGTGAGCAGTCAGCAACCCGGGGGGCCCTTAGGAAGGTCTTGTGTGAGGAGGAAGCTTAGGTAAGGGGATCCCAGGGAGTGACCTCACAGAGCCAAACAGAACTTGGAAACCCTAGTAACTAGGCACACACATCCTAAACACAGCCCCCAAGCGAGCTCACTTGTCTAGCACTTGTCTAGAAGGAGCAACATGTTTAGTTGCTTCTTCCCAATGACCAGGGGCCGGAGCCCCAGGAAAGCCCCCAAACACCCATGCAGATGCTGGTGCCCCTCTCACGGCCGACAGCTCTTGCCGTTTACCCGGAGGGACGGAAAGGTAACACCGGGAGGCCCAGGGAAGGCCATTCCAAACCAGGCTACCACTATGGTCCCATCTGGGCAGCCCTACATCACCTCCCCATGTGTACCTGGAAGGGCGGGTTCATGTGGGTAGACCACCGTGAGCAGGAGCAGTCGGTGAGGTTTTAGAAGCCTGGGGGGTGTCGGTCAGATTCAAAGCCCAGGTCAAGGCCGGCTGGGTGGGATGTGGAGTGAGGGGATGGCACCCTTCTGCCTGAGGTTTATCCCAAGCCCCTGAGGTGTAGGTCTTTCCTCAGGGGTGGAATACTGTGCAGACACAGGTGTGTGCCTGATCTGGGAGAATTAGGTCCAGAGGGCAGAAGCAGCAGCAAGGACAGCTGGGCAGGGCTCTGATGCCTCTGGGACAGAGCCAGTCACTGTCTTTGCAGAGCTCCAGACAGGAGACAGCGTGGAACTGGTGGAAGGGGATATTCCATCCATCTCCCCGATCGAGCGCCGGTGTCCCACAGGACTGAATCAGCAGCTACCGGGAGAGGGTCTGCAGTGACAGTGATAAAACCTTCAGAGCCACCAGATGACCCAGCTTCAATCCCGGGAGAAAAATTATATCCACCATGTCCTGCAGCAGACCAGGAGGCAGCTGAGGCCCCAGCGTCCATGCAGGGAGCGCCATCCCCTGCACAGGCTCCTGCAGGACACCAGGAGTCACCTGAGGCCTCAGCCTCTGTGCAGGGAGAGCCATCCCCCGCACAGTCTCCTGTAGGATACAGGGAGGCAGCTGAGGCACCAGGCTCTGTGCAGGGAGAGCCATCCCCTGCACAGGCTCCTGCAGGAGACAGGGAGGCTGCTGAGGCCCCTGCCTTTGTGCAGGGAGAGCCATCCCCTGAACAGGCTCCTGCAGGAGAAGAGGAGGCAGCTGAGGGCACAGCCTCTGTGCATGGAGAGCCATGCCCTGCACAGGTTCCTGCAGGAGAACGAGAGGCAGCTGAGGCCCCATACTCCGTGCAGGGAGAGCCATCCTCTGCAGAGGCCCCTGCAGGACACCAGGAGGCACCTGAGGCCTCAGCCTCTGTGCAGGGAGAACCATCCCCTGCACAGGCTCCAGCAGATCAGGAGGCAGCTGAGGGCCCAGCCTCCGTGCAGGGAGAGCCGTCCCCTGCACAGGCACCTGCAGGAAACATTGATGCAGCTGAGGCCCCAGACTCTGTGCAGGGAGAGCCATCCCCTGCACAGGCTCCTGCAGGACACTGGGAGGCAGCTGAGGCCACAGCCTCCGTGCAGGGAGAGCCATCCCCTGCACAGGCGCCTGCAGGATACAGGGAGGCAGCTGAGGCCAATCTCTGCGCCCTGGGAGAGCTGGCTCGGGAACCTCCCTCATTAGCACCTCCAGTCCCACCTGTTCCACCTGCTCCCTTACCACAAATATCCTTCCCTACCCTGTTTATTGTATTTGTTTCCTTCCTGGTTCCTTTCATTGCTTTGTTTTTATTGTTTATATCTTGAATATTTAAAATAAATTTAACTTTCATCTTTTAACAATTTATTGTTTTTCATTTTAAATTGTACACCTCATGAGCATCAAGTACATTCAGAATGCTGTGCATCCATCATCGTTGTCTGGGTTCAGAATATTTCTTTCTCCAAAAGGAAACCCTGTTCTAAAAGCACTCACTCCTCATTTCTCCCTCAGGCCCTGGCAACCCCTAATCTGTTATCTGTCACGGTTTTTTTTATTTTTAATCTGTTCTGGATGTTTCCTATAAGTGAAATCATGCCGTAGGTGGACATTTGTATCTGCCCACTCATTTTCACAAGGCCTGATAGGTTTTCCTTTTCTGTTTTTATTTGAAATAGAATTTCTCTAATTTAATAGGAAAATCCCAGATGAGTCTAGATTTCATGTATCCAAGAAAGACCTTTTGCTACATATGTGCACAATCTTGGGGTACAGACTGTTGTTCTAAGTGGAACACCAGAGCCAGAAGCCACACACGAAATGCGTTGCTCTTCGTGCGGCAGAAACAAAAACAAGAAAAGAGTTGAAAGCTGGAAAGACAAACCATAAACCGGAATGTATTCCTCATAACACAAGGCCAGGGAAAGGTTACGCATCCTTGTGGTCTACAAAAACGGTCGAAAGTCAGAGTTTTAAAAAGAGATAAAGAGCAAACACATTCAACACCAACGAGAGGCGCTACACAGAGGCAGCACGTGTCAGAGATGCGCGAGCTCCCCGAGGAGGAGATGCGCACATGGAGACACTGTGGAGAGGGCACTGGGCCCCATCAGACGGGCAAGGTTCCAGTGTGGTGATGACAAGCCCTGGTGACAATGTGAGGAAGCAGAGGCCCCAGTAGACCCCTAGTGACACGTATGAATGGACACTCCTCTCTGGAGACCAGCCTGCAGGACCCATCGTTGTCCCCAGGGGCACGCCTGTGCTGGCGGTGCTGATCCCAAGACTTCATCCCACAGAAATTCATGCCCAACTTTTCAAAGATGTATTTTCCAGACTATTCATCACAGCACTGGTTGCAATAGCAAGCAATTGGAAGGAATGCTACTGTCCATGGCGAGGCGATGGGATCCATCCGTCCCATCTGTAAGACCACGTATACGTGATATCAGCCGGGAGACACGCATCTATGAAAATGAATCTGTGTGTGAGAGAGAGACAGAGACAGACAGACAGAAAGAGAGAGACAGAGCCAGAGAGATATGCACCAAATCTTCCATGGGGTTCACCACTGGGGATGGGAATTGCCACTCGCTTCTCTTCTCCTTTAGGGGCCTGCGTGATATTTCAACTTGATAGAATATGCCTCTATTCCTCTTATAATTCTAACAAGATTAAAATCACATGGTTAATGTTATCCATTTATCACTCATCTTTGGACTGACGTACATTATTTAGTTTTTCTTTGTAAAGGTTTTTATTACAAAGACAATGAACGTTTATTAGAATAAAAGAATGAATTCTAAGGGAATTAAGAATTAAGTGGAAACTGAGGAGTGCCCTTAATAGGCAGTGTTTACAGTTTCAGTCTTTTGTCTTTGTATGCACGTGTGTGTGCACGTGTGTGCATGTGCCCATTCAGCTATGTGCATCTGTATGCACATGGGTATGTCTATGTGCAAATGTGTGTGAGTGTGCACTTGCGGCTATCGTGTGGGAAGGACTTCAGGGAGTGTGCTCTTCTGGAACCTGATTTCCCCAGGGCTGGACCCTGGCCAGTCAATCCTCTTCCTCCTCTGCGTCGGCCTCAGAATTTCCTAAGAGCCTCTGCTGGGCAACACGGATCATTTCTGATTTTTCACTCCCGTCAGCGTGCTGAAAGGGACACCTGCATCCATAAATCTCTACTTCTTTAGGACCGATCACTAGAGGTGGAGATTCTGGCTCATAATGTAAACATGATGTTAAGGTTTGGTCACAGTCTCTGACACCCAAGGTCTCCTTCTACCCTGTGATCTTATTTGGGAACAGGGAGTCCAGAGACCCTGAAGCAGAGACCTGAGGGAGGGAGGGAGAAGGAGGAGCAGCTAGGATGCAGGGGATGAAGGTTCCTGGGGTGACCTGCCCAGCTGGAAGGCCCAGCTCCTGTTGCTTCTGTCCCTACCACTCCCCTCACCCCTGGCCCCGCCCCTACCACACCTGACTTCGCTTTGGCCTTGCCCATGCCCCTCCTGCTCCCTAACACACCTGAGCTGAGCAGCCTGGCCTGCCATCCAGGACTGATGATGATGAGGGTCTGGACACTCCTGCCTGCTCCCTCTCCCTCCAAGCAGAGAGCCCCATCCTCAGTAGGGAAAGCACATCTAGGGCAGTGCAGTGAGTCACAGGGACCTCCTTGAACATGCCCCCTCCAGGGGGAGTTCTCAGTTGCAACAGCAGGACCCACTTGAGCTTGTGTGAGCAGAAGTGACTTTGACAAGACACAGTGGAGGTGTCATAGAAGGTGCCAGAAGGTCAGAGCACGGGGCTGGACGCTTTGGAGAAGGTCATTGTGCCCAAAGCACACCTCAGGGTCTTCCAGGAGTGATGGCTGCCTCAGGCACTGTGCCAGCCCCAGCCCACATATCCAGCACATTCAGCCTCTGCGATGGAGGGGCCCTGCTCAGTGGGGATGAGCGAGAGAGCCCTGGTGACCTCGGAGAGGCACTGCCATTGGAGCCTCGGTTTCCTCACCTGTGAAGTGGGGTGGCAGCTGACATTTCATGGTGGTGTCAGACAAGTTCGCTGAGGCTGCACCTGGAGTGCCCTGCACCTTCTCAGATCTCAACAGCTACTAGCTCTACTGAAGAGGAATCACGGGAGGAGAGATGGGGCTGCGTCCTGGATCCCCACCTGGCTGGCTGACTGCCGTGGGACGAGATGGGGTGGAGAAAGGCATTCCAGAGGAACAGCGGAGTCAGAGCGAGTAGGGCATGCCTGGGGGGAGATCAGAGTGGGCAGAGGCGAAGGGCCCCAAGGGGCTCTCAGTGGGGTGACATCAGCAGGAACAGCTCACGGTGATGAGCACTTACTGGGGCCTCTGTTCTCCTCTTGAGCTATCTCCTTGAATCCTCCCCACAACTCCTTGGGGGAGGAGCAATTATTGTCTTCATTTCACTGATGAGGAAACTGAGGCTCAAAGAGACTTGCCCCCTCTGTGCCCTGCAGAGTGGCAGAGCCGGGATTTGAACCCAGTGCCTCTTAGACCCCATGGGGCCTGCCTGAGAAGGGCTCCCCCATGCTGAGGGAGGGACCTCTTTTCCCTAAAGTTCTGACAACTTTTGGTCCTGATGCCCAGAGAGACCTCACTCTGTGGGGGGATAGGCTGGTCCTTGGTACTGGGAGAGCCCACAGCGCCCACGGCTGGCCATTCCCCGGCCACCATACCCAGCCCCAGGCAGACAGAGTGACCCTGTCCCTTTAGTTCAGTGATGGCTGGAGGCCAGAAGGGTGCAGGCCCCAGGGAGGCCAGGACCCCTGGGCCCGAGGAGGCCGCAGTGCAGGACAGTGGTTTGGAATGATCCAAAGTCAGAGAAACAGGGGTCCTAGTGCCTGCTCAGCCTCTTTCTAGCTGGTGATGCAGGTGAGGCTCTCAGCCTCAGTTTCCCCATCTGTACAATGAGGAAATGACTTGGCCTCCTGATGGGCTGTTGGGAGACTTCCCTGCGGAATGGCTTGAGTATCTCTAGCCTGGTGCCTGGAGCGTGTTAAGAGCCCCCTGCCAGGCTGTCACAGTGGTCTTCCAGGGCGCAGGGTCTGGGAAGTCCCTCCTCAGGTTCCCTTCCTGCTGCCCTGCTCCCGGGAACATTCAGCATTGTTTGAGGTGGAGCTGAAGAAGAACCAGGACCACACTGTGTTGCAGGTGACGGAGGCTCAGTGCTGGAAGGAGAGCTGGACATGCTCCATGCCACCGTCTAGGCCTTGTGCTGTGACACCCTGTGAGCCCGCCACAGATAAAGCCTCCTCCTGTATGGATCCAGCTGCTGTGGTTTATTCACTTATTGCTTCATTCACCCAGTCATTCCTTCACTCATTCCCTCACTCACTCACTCCTGCACTCATGTACTCATTCATGCATTCGTTCATTGTTTCACTCTCTCATTCACCCAATAAGCTCTGGTCCCTGCCGTGGGCCGAGCACTGTAACTTCACCAGTATGACCCGACGTGGTCCCTGCCCACCTGGAGCTCACATCCACTGTATGACCTGAAAGAGGGCTGTCCCTCGGGATAGTAGTGGTGATGAGCACCATGAATCCAATTCTGAAAGTAGAGGCCACCCATGCAAAGAGAAGAACGGAGAAAACCCATGCTTGGCACTTCATCGACAAAAAAAATAATTAAAAGTTAAGAAAAATAAAGATATCCTATATTTAACAAAATGTGGGTTCTAATCACAAGTGTGCACTCATTCCTACAACCAAAGAGAAGTAATCCAGAGTGGACTGGGTATTTGTAACACATTTTTACGGCCAATAATAGCATTTCAGTAACATGTTCCACGGCCTCACGATTTTCCTAAGGCCTCTGTGATCCTCTAACACTTAAATCTTTCTCCTTGGAAGCCTCTGTCCTTTCACCCTCCTTGTTAATGGCTCTTCCACTGCTCGGGGGCCTACCCTGCACGGCCACACTCGTCAGTGAATCTCCACGTTGTTGGGACAGGCTGCCCGCGTTCCTCCCTCAGCCTCACGAGCTCCTGTTGCTTTGGCAAGGTTGGTGTTTTACTGGGTGATCACCTGGCATCCTTCTTTGCAGCGGTTTGCATCTTCCCATGCTGTGTCTCCTCCGAAGACTCCGGGAGGCAGGCCTTTTGTCCCCATCTTACAGGTGAGGAAGCTCAAGTCCAGAAGCCTGGACGACCTACTCCAAGTCACAGCCAGCGTGGAGCCTCGGCAGGGTTTGGGCCCCCAAAGCAGACAAGGTTGTATCGCAAGTGGTTTGTTTTCAGGTGATGGAGGAGGCCCGAGGGAGACCATGGGGGAAGGGAGCCTGGCGGAGGAGAGCCAGTGCGGGGCCTGACGAGGGAGCACTGAGGTGAGCATCCATCCTAGTCCTGTTGGGAGACGAGATCCCACCCGGACTGGCTCTGTCCCCGTGAGTGGAGGGTTTACCCCGGGTCATGAAGGCTTCTGTGCTACAGGCTGGCACAGGCTTGCAGGAGATGAAGCTCCCGGTGCAGGAGAGAGCCCTCAGGCAGAGAGTGGATGCAGGTGCTCCAGGGGGACACTGTGGGCCTGCTGGGGACTGGCTCCCAGGGACTGCAGGGACTCAAGTGGGCTGAGGGAACTGAAGGGCAGCAGCAGCAATGTCTGCAGCGGGGGTCTGCACACATGTCCCACACTTATGCCCCCAGAAAGGCTGCTCTGCATGGCATTTCTCCTCCCAGATGCGTAGTTGGCCCAAACCGCCCCTCCACTCCACACTCCCAATTCCTTTCCACTAGTCTCAGTTTACTAGAAATTCAGAATATTTTAGTTGGTGTTGGAGCCCAGAGACTTTTGTTTGTCCTGCCCATGTTCTAACATTGCTGGCTTTTTAAAGACCTCAGGGCTTTGACTCCAAAACAGCAAGATGATGAGGATCCCAGAGAGCTTTCTGGAAGCAAGACTTTATGCTTTGCAATACTGCCATCCCACCAGCTCTTCTCAAAATCCCTCCGGGACACAGACTCACAATCTTGGGTCCTCAGATTGCTGAAAGGATGAGCCTTTAGAAAGTGATCGGGGTGGGGCGGCAGGACACACCAAATGGTTGAGTGAGGAATTCAGCCAATCCTCTTCCCGGAAAGCCATGATCACACTGGACGCGCTGTCAGAAAACAACTTCTGGGAAGAGACCAAAGACATACAACCAACTGAGGAGCATTTGAAGCTGAGGGAAGAACAGTGAGAGTCGTGGTGTTTTTGCCCAGGGCAGGTCCCGTCCCCACCCCCTCAGTGTGACGGCCCTGTGAGCGGCGCAAGCCTGAAGGGGGGTGGCTTTATTGTCAGAGGTTGCCCACTTGATGTCGCCATGGTTGCGCAAAGCCCGGCCCCTAAGCATTTCTGGAAACAGTAACCATCTCAGTGGCAAGCTGACGTGGAAGGTCAACTTTGCAGCCGCCTGAGGTTGGATCTAGAACAGAGCAGCGAATCAGCCAGGAAGGTGAGACGGACAGCCACACAATGAGACAGACACAGCGGCCTTGATGGGCTGCACATGACCCCAGGGGGTCTGAAATGTTGTGTGCTTGTGCAGGCCTGTGCCCAATCAGGTGAGACCAGGAAGATGGGCATTGTGGGGAAGCTTAGAGACCTTCCACCAGCCTAGGCTCTGCCCCCAGGTGTTGCTGCCTCCCAGGAAGTCCAAGTTGACTGAGGGGACAATGCCCAGCCCTGTCGAAGTTCCCTGTCCACTCTGGGGCTCCCATGGAGAGAGGCCTTCCCACCTGCAAGCTTCTCCCCAGGTCTTCTTCAGAGGCTGAAACGAGGTGCTCTCAGAGCAGAGAAGATGGTGAGCAGTGAGGAGAGGCTCCTGAGGAGTCGGCCCTCCTGGGGAAGGAAGCAAATGAACTGGGAGGGTGGAGTGGTCCCTGCTTGCTCTGGCCTCAGCCTCTTCAGTGTACATCTCCCTCCTGGAGGAGACAGGAGCCCAGGGAACCCGGGAGAGCACACCCGGGTCACGATGAGCAACACTCCCAAGGAGGAGGATCTGAGCTCAACGCAGGATCAGCCCAGGTAGGAAGGGAGCCTTTCGCAACCAGGACACTCGAGTCAAGGTCAGCGTGCCCCTGCAGGGATGACCTCCCTGCCTGTTCTACACGTCCCTGTGGACCACTGACTGCTTAGGCACTGGCTTCTGACCAACAGACCCAGCACAAGTGACAGGACGACCCTTCTCAGATTCCATCACCGAGGCTGTCATTCTCTCTCACTCGCTCTCTTGTGTTCCCTCTTCCCTCTTCCCTTGTTCCCCTCTCTCAGTCTGTCTAACCCCTGGACCTGGGGACATACATGGACGTCCTGAGCTCCCCTATGCAGAGGCCCACACAGAAGAAAACCAAGGGAGTGCCCTGGCCAACAGACAGAAATGAGCCGGGCTCTCAGTGAAGCTGCTCCTGACCGAGCCCACAAGAGTAAGCTTGACAGCACATCTCACCCTGTTCCAGCCTCAGTGGAGGCCACAGCCCCAACATGGAAGTCGTCATGAGCAGAGGCTCCAGCTCAGTTGTGCAGGATTCCTGGTCCACAGAGATGGAGAGAGAGAGAATATTTGCGGTTTAAAGATGCAGGGTGGGGAGCAGTGTTCTCAGAGAGGAGGAGACACCTCACACCATCTCCCAGTTCCTGGGTCTGGCCTGCCCTTCTCCCTCCTCTCCCCTCCAGGCTATCTGCAGCCACAGTGCCCACCTCTCTAACCTCCTCTGGCCAAACTCACTTCTGCCTGGGTGTCTCCACACCAGCAGTGCCTTCTCCCTGGCACGCTGATCACAGATGAGTGCAGCGCTGGGTCCTCCTGTCATTCTGGTCACAGCAAATGTCACCTCAGTCAGGCCTTTCAGACCCTCCTACCCAGTGAGACCCCAGCCCTCCCTGCAGGACACTCTTTATTTTCATTGCAGTTCATGCTCTTCTCTTTCACGTGTCTCTGATTTTGTGCTTTTGTCCATCTGCCTCCAGACTGAGCTCCTGGTGGGCAGGGACCACTGGGTAGATTTCAGTACCACCTTTGGGACCACCAGGGCTCCCGGCCCAGGGTGAGGGCTTGGCACATAGCTGCCGAATGAACAAATAGGGGCATCTTGGATCCCTCCTTCCTGCTTTTGCTCCACTCAGTCGGTGAAGAGGAACACTAGTAATAGGAAGTGCAAGTGGGTCATGAGGCAGGTGGAGGGTCAGCATGACTTCTGCATGACTCCTCCTTTCTCCAATTGCTCCAACAAAGCTCAGTGGGCACCACTGACACAGGAGGCTGCCACCTGATGGCCAGCACAGGAACCGCAGCCTCGGGCAGTGACAGCACAGCACCAGGCAGGAATGTATTTCTTATGGAGAAATGCCTATCCAAATGCATTGCCCATTTTTCATTGTGCTATTTGTATTTTATTGTTGAGAGGGGAGAATGTATTATATATTCTCAATAGTAGACCCTTATCAGATATGTAAAGATCTGTAAACATATTCTCCCCTTCTGTGAGTCGTCTTTTCACTTTCTTGATCATGTCTTTCAAAGCACTCAAGTTTTAATTTGATGAAGTTGAATGGATCTGTTTTCCCTTTGGTTGCTTATGTGTTGGGTGCCATAATTACAAACACATTGCCTAATCCAGGGCCATGTTTTCTTCCAATCGAATTGTTGAAGTCTCCTGAAGCCGGCTGAAGGATAAGACTGGCCAGAAAGGACATCAGCAAGCAGTGTGCTCCAAAAGTGGGTGGCAGAAACACTCAGAAGAAGAAAACCTTTCCGTTTCTCTTGTTTTCTCTTTATCTTCTCTCCCTTCCTTTTCCTTTCCTTAGATGGTACAGAGCCTGTCCACCCCCCATGGTGGTTGTTTTTCTCCTCAGAGCCCCAGGACAGAGCTGTATCTCTTAGTTGTAGGTCAACCCATGGGGGTTCTTTGCCTGGAGTCCCACGGCAGTTTATTCACATCTCTTTCATTCAAATGATTTCAGTAGTGTAATTTATCTGTTTACGCATATCTGTCTTCCTTGCAGACCCCCGACATTTCAAGACCTTTGGGCACATAGTAGATGCTTAAGTACTTGAGTGAATCCGTGAAGATCTTTTGTTGAATACGATCTAAATAAATACAATACCTACTCAGCACACGAATGCAGGCACTTGAGAGAGAGTTTGGTGTCTGCTGAAGCAGGCTGTGGACCAGCTTAGGGGCTCAGTGCCAAAGTGACCCAATAGATTTAGACAAAATGAACGAGATAATTAACTTCAATTTTACAATTCATGGAGAACAGGAGCAGGATATCTAGGTGTGAATCGGGACTTGATCATTCTTGTTGCATCTTTGGAAAATCCAGTCCTTTTTCTTTCTATGGAAACGTGACTGGCCAAGAGAGTGAACGGAGGACTGGCTTTTAGAAAGGCAATTTTGTCACAGGAAGTCCTGGAGGAAAATATATGGAAGGAGAGCTGCTAGAAACATGGCAGAGACGTTTTGTGTAGAAACCCTAAAATGTGGGTTTACATGCTGTCTGAAAGAGTTGTAACCCAACTTTTCTCCACTACAGATTTGAGCAGCTTTTAAATATCTAGGTATACAAAAGGATTAGAAAGGAAAATAGATCCAACTGAACGGAATTTCGGATGGAACAATGAAATGATGCTGAAGTAAGCCAGCGCACTGAAAAGAGTTTCAGAAAGACCTGCAGTCTCTAAAGGCAGTGGGCAATGTATCCATCAGGTTTCAAGTAGAAAGGGAAATGGGAACAATTGTCTGTCATCTCATGTCCAGGAGATGACAAGCAACAGTCTCTCAGAGAAGAAAAAGATTTCTTTCCAACCGGTCGAACCAGCCACCTGGGCCAGGCCCCTTTCAAGTGGACGAGTTCCAGAGGAGAGAGCCCCGGGACTGCCGCCAAGTTTCCTGGGGCGTGTGCTGGGCCCCCTCAGAGGACCAGGCAGCCTGGCAGCCTGTGTGCCAGAGCTGAGATCTGGCGGCCTCCCACACCCGGTTCCCTGTCCTGCCCCGTCCTCCCGAGGGAGGCCGATGGTCCTGGCAGTGGCGAGTGGGGTGGGGCTGGCTGTGAAGCTTTCCTGGGATGCCCCGGGAGAGGGCGCCGGGGGATGGGCTGCCCCTGGCCAGGTCTGAGGCACTGACCCAGCTCAGGGCTGTCGGGGGCGGAGAGAGAAGCCCCTCCGCCTCTTCCCTGAAGCTTCTTATGGCTGGCCAAATCCTTCACAAGACAGGTTCGCTGGAGAAAATAATACCCAGCTTAAGAACACGTGTACAGGGGAGAAACCCGCGAAACTGAGTCTCTCAACACAATGGCAGAGATTCTCCTCCTATCTCCAGCTGCAGACAAAGGAGGATGTTGGGGGTGCGGTTTGGGCATGTGAGACTGGAGAAGATAATTGTCATGGAGAGGGACATGTAGACGATTGGATTGTCTGAACCGGTTCCCCTGCAGTGGGGTCAGGCCCGGAAGGGACAGCACGGAGGTGACCATGAAGGGGCCTCTCTGTGGTGTGGCTGGCCCCGGGGGGCCGTGCCTGGGGATGGGGATGGAGGGGGGGAAGTGGGATGGCCTGTGAGTTGGCAGCAGTGGTGGATGCAGATACTCAGAGGTCAGGGATCTCTCACTCTTTCCCTGCCTGTCTGTCTGTCTGTCTCTCACTCTCTCTCTCTCTCTCTCTTTCTCTCTCGGGGACCTGAGGAGAAGAGGTGGGCGAGCCCTGCCCGCCTCGCCTACCTGCCTTCCTCTCCCCTGGCCCCTTCTTTCTCCGGCTGCTTTGAGTGCCCTGTGGGCTTGGGTTCAACCCCTGAGGCCAAGGGCGCATGCGCCACCCGCCACCGCCAGGGCCTAGGGCGGGCCTCGGGGGTCCTCAGTGAAGGCCCCGCCCACCCGCCAGGCCAGGCCAGTCCCAGCTGAAGAAGGAACGCCAACGCCCTGCTGGACTTGGCTTCAGCTGTTGTCTCCCTCCCATCCCCCACTTGCAATCAGCTGGCCGGCCGCTTCCCTTCTTTGGAAGCGGTGGTCTGGACCTGGTGGCCAAAGGCCGACTGGGGTGCCAGGTCAAGGCTCTGCCTCGGCCAGCTGCTTTTGCCCGGGCCTCATTTCTTCCTGGAAAGGCAAAACCACGGCCTCACCCCACGCCCGCACTTGTCGACTCCAGCTAGGTGGAGGAAAGGCTCTGTGGAATCCGAAGGGCCGAGACAGGCTTATGGCCAAGCAGTGAGTGAGGCCCCAGCAGGCCGCCGGCTTGGGGAGCCGCTGCCACACGGGCAGGCCCTTCCGGCGACGGGTCCCAGCATCATCTCTGGAGTCGGGAGGGCCTGGCCTTCCTAGTGCCCAGGCCACGGCTCTGAGGAGAAATCCGCGTTGGAGGGCACGCGTGAGGCCCTCGGCCTGAGGGCGCTGGTGCCACGCCGGGGGCGACTGGAAGGCTGGCTGGGCTCGCCTGCTTTGTCCAAAGGAGGCTGGCCAACCAGCCCAACCGGCCACCTGGGCCAGGCCCCTTTCAAGTGGACAAGATCCGGGGGAAAGGGCCCTGGGGCCTGCCGCCAAGTCCCCTGGGGCGTGTGCTGGGCCCCCTCAGAGGAGGGAGCCACCTGGCAACCTGTGTGCCAGACCTTAGATCTGGCGGCCTGCCACACCCGGCTCCCTGCCCTGCCCACGCCTGCCTCCATCCACTCCACGGAGGACGATGGTGTTGGCAGTGCGAGCGGAGATAGTCGTTAGAGACTTCACTTGGAGTTGTAGTCCAAGAGCATCACAGAAGAGCACTGAGCTTGGGCTCGGCCATTTATCCGCTTTGTAACCTGGCTGAGTTTTCTAGCCTCTGTACCCGGTCTCTTCATCTAGCAAATGGTGAAAAGAACAACACTGACTATGGCAGGATGTTTTCAGGGTCATGTGAGTTAAGATATGTTCAAGCACAGAGTTTACATTCAGGGTGCAGTCTTTGGCTCAGTAGAAGTCTTCGTTGCTGTTCTTATAATTATCATTATTTCATGTCCTTATCTTCCTCGTGAGTTCCCTGTCAAACCAACCATGATCCACGGTGTCAGCAGTTTGATTCCAGGTCCCTGCTTCAAGGCCTGCAGAGGGAACCTCGTGCTCATAACCTCCTGTTTTGATCCCAGTCTCTGGAGGGATGTCTTGACCTCTATCTTGTCTGCACTGAGGCACGGAATGGGGTCCCACACCCAACCCTGCGTCTCCTCCTCTTAAATATCTGATGCTTTGGAAAGACTGTTTACTGTTCACTCGGTGGACTATACTCCTTGACATGAACAACGCACGGGAGGGAGGAGGGAGGAAACACTGATCCATGTAGGGCTCTGAGTTGACCATAACACAGAGTACTGTTGATCAAGGGCCAAGGTAGAGTTCCTTAACGCAGAGATCTGCCGAGATGAGGGTGTTCTGATGTGACACCACCTGACAATAAAGCAAACACGTAAAAGCATATGTAGTGGTCAAAGGGAAAGCACACAACTAAAAGAACTGATCCCATGAAATACACTATTCTATTGGTTTATGTATCAAACGAATGATAGGAAATAGCCAGGTGTAGAGATGGTAGAATGGATCAATGTCATAGAGAATTCTTTTAACAGTAGTTCAAGCCTTTTGTTTTACATCATTGATTGGGGTACTATTTTCATCTTTTCCTTTCCTAGTGTCTCCATCGTTCTCAACTTTTCCAAGAGCTATATTTACATTATCCTCTAAAATTTTAGGGAAATTTTAAAAAAGTTATGACACGTTTTAAGTTGTTGATGTTGTATATGGGAGGAGCACTAGATTGCAAGTGAATAAGCGATCATTAGAGTTGTAGTTTGGTAAAGGATGGTAGTTGGAATTGATACCAGGATGTTCTTAACCCAGTTTTTACTTCATTATTTGATGTAGATATCCAAATGCCAGAGCCGGTCATTTTTAATGTAATAACTTGTCTCATTTTAGAATATGTGTTCTTGGAGAGGGTGATGCAGGTAAGTAGAAAATAATTTAATGTAGTGACTTGTTTTTCTCCAATGGATCTCTTACAAACCCAACAGCCATATAGCATTCTTTTGTCCGAATGACCTGATGGCACTTTCTTAACTTTTCTTGCTGTGACTCTAGCAGTCTAGGGTCACACCACCTTCTCTCTCCTAGTCATGCTTTCAGTTGTAAGAGTGACAGTGTCAATAGTATAGTGAGCAATTGGCACACACTCTACTCTTTTCTAATATATGTATACATATATATATCTCAACTGCAAACTTTGGTAACATAACTGTTAAGGTGTGAACTATCTGCAGTGCCCTTAACGACTGATGGCTACACATGATCGTGTACTGACATCATGGTTAAAACCCTCTTTGCAACATGTGGCCCCTTTCAATTTTATTGTAAAGGAGAGGGTTCAATGACTTTTTTCTTTTGGAATAGAAAGACTTGCCTTTCCATCTTAGAAAATTGAGAACTGGTTTTTTGCCTTTTTTCTTTTTTTGTCTTCAGCTCCTCGTCCTACTGGTTACTAACTCACACGTCCAGTTACTTCAGATTTATGGTGCTACCCCCTTTGCCTTTTTCATGGCTCTGACATTAATTTTTCCATAATCCCTTCTGTGAACGAGGTTTCTCTCCACGCTCATCTAGCGAGGAAGGCACCGATCCTCCTTTCGGTGAACTTGGAGACAGAGGCCAAGGTGAAGCCTCGGTGCCCCTCCACACCAGTGAGCTGCAAAAGGGCTGCAGAGTCCTGTGAATCTTTGGCTCCCCTCCTGGCTCCCTCCAGACTTGGCATTGTCTGCACGGAGGAGCCCGGCTCGGTACAATCGAATTGTTGAAGTCTCTAGAAGCCGGCTGAAGGAGAAGACTGGCCAGAAAGGACATCAGCAAGCAGTGTGCTCCGAAAGTGGGTGGCAGAAACACTCAGAAGAAGAAAACCTTTCCGTTTCTCTTGTGTTCTCTTTATCTTCTCTCCCTTCCTTTTCCTTTCCTTAGATGGTACAAAGCCTGTCCACCCCCCCCCCATGGTGGTTGTTTTTCTCCTCAGAGCCCCAGGACAGAGCTGTATCTCTTAGTTGTAGGTCAACCCATGGGGGTTCTTTTCCTGGAGTCCCACGGCAGTTTGTTCATATCGCTTTCGTTCACATTATTTCTGTCGTGTAATTTATCTGTTTAGACATATCTGTCTTCCTTGCAGACCCCCAACATTTCAAGACCATTTGGCGCCTAGTAGATACGTAAGGACTTGAGTGAATCAGTGAAGATCTTTTGTTGGAAAAGATCTAAATACAATACCTACTCAGCGCCCGAATGCAAGCACTTGAGAGAGAGTTTGGTGTCTGCTGAAGCAGGCTGTGGACCAGTTTAGGGGCTCAGTGCCAATGTGACCCAATAGATTTAGACAAAATGAACGAGATAATTAACTTCAATTTTACAATTCATGGAGAACAGGAGCAGGATATCTAGGTGTGAATCGGGACTTGATCATTCTTGTTGCATCTTTGGAAAACCCAGTCCTTTTTCTTTCTATCGATATTTGACTCATCCCAAGCAGCTGCCTTATTGGTATTTATGGGAAAATCAAATTGAAAAGAAAACCCAGAAAAGTATAACGGGTAGCCTTAGGGAATGTCTTAATAAAATAAAAGAACAAATTCGGAGTTAGAACAAAGATTGAATGTCAAATTTACTGGAAATTCCCTGTCTCCTTCCTCCTACACTCCCTATATCCCCAACTCCCTGTCCCTGACTCCCCAGAACATCTTTTGGATTTCTGGGCCCCTGGCCCAAATCCTCCCCATCAAGACTTATCTCCTCAGCCACCTCCTCAACCAGTTCCCTTAGGTCCCAGAACTCCAACTTCTCCGACGTTCTTTCAGGTGCCTGTTTTAACTTCTCTCACTGTTGAAGACTTACAGGGGGCGCTTAGGCCTGACCTCCAAGCAAGGGGCATCCAGGTTATTTGTGTAAATGTTGAAAACCAGGAAATAAATTTAGTAGAAACACCCAGGAAGGGCAAGAAGGTTCGTTTTGCTGTGTCTTACAACTCCTCCTACTTTCCAGGGCTTTGTAATCAGGCTCTGTCAGCTTCAGACATTCCTATGCAGTATCCACTGAGGATGTATCCTGGACCTCCGCTGCAGAGAATTCATGTCCCCTGGACAGCAGCTGATATTTTAAATTATAAAACTCTCCTGCTTCCATTGTCAGAAGACCCTACTAAATTTAGAGAAGAATTAGAAAGATTAGTGGCTATTCATAGCCCCACCCACCGAGACCTTGACTGGCTGCTAAGGGGCGTTCTTCCATCCCATGACTACACTGTAGTTATCAGACAGGCCAGACGGCCCCCTAGCAAAAACCCCCCTCATAGAGGAAATAGATGGCCAGACCCTCTCCCAGACCCTCCTGCAGATAACCAGGAAGTGGCACAGCTACGGGCTGATATTCAAGGTTTAATAGGAGCGATTCTAGAGGCGTTTCCTCCTAAAGTTAATCGGTCAAAAATTGAATTATGCACTCAGAACGAGGGGGAACAACATAAAGCTTTTGTTGAACGGTTTATTCAGACTTTCCAAAGACACACTGCATTGAATCTGTAAGCTTTAGAGCATAAGAATCTCCTAATTTCTGCTTTAGTTGGAAATTTTCTTCCTGATATAAAGAAACAAATTCAAAACCGTGTAGTTGTTTGGGCAGGACAACCATTAAGTGTAATAATGGTGGCTGCTACACAATTCTTTGAAAATTGTCAGCAAGAAAACAAACAAAAAAAAAGAATTAAAGACAACTCTTCTTGCTTTGCAAATTGAATCTTTTGAAAAGCAAAAATTCAACCCTGAAAGTAAACTAAAGCCCACTCAGAGGGCTCCCTATTTGCCTTCCGACAATTGTAGGTATTGCAAGAAACCAGGGCATTGGAAAAGAGCATGTGCCGCTCTTAAGAGAAGGGAAAGTTTTGTGGGAGATTGGGATTTGGCCACCCTGAAATCTATCTCTTTACCTTGGTTGTTTTTTCTAGGGACATTTGACCTCCCCCACTAACTGCCTAAAGAATTTGACATGGTGGCTCCTTCCTGGAACAGATCTATCATGATGGCTGTAAAGATAATGTAGGGTAAATGTTACAATAGGAAAGGCACCAACAAGCCCCTCTTATCAGAAGTTCTGTCTCTCTGGCCACATTCTCTGGATGACCCTGCGAAGAGTTGCCAGACAATCATTTATATTTATAAGGGAAATCTCCATGTGTAAAGGTATCTCCCTCTCTGTTTGGAGAAGAGAGGGGGATGAGCTCATTTCTAGTGACTTATCAATGTAGAAGATGAGGCCTTGAGCTACATAATAAACCTTACTCTTGTTTACTGTACTTTAGTGGTAATCTCCTGTAACTGACTCCCCCTACCCCCAAAATCCTCCTTTGTCATTGGCTGAAAATGATATTTAAGACGAGAATTTCTGCTATTGTGTTGAGAAACGCAGTGTTCCTGCTTTCTCCCATGTATACATGTGATTAAACTTGGTATTATTTTCTCCTGCTAACCTGTCTTGTTGATTATTTGGCCAGCCAGAAGAACCTTAAGGGAAAGGGCAGAGGGAGATTCTCTCTCTTCCCCCGGCAGTTTAAAAAATGTTCCCGCTTGACCCCAGCACCACCAAAAGGCTCATTTTTCTCCACCTGAGGGACATTTCTCCCTCAAATGATAGGGTCAGCTGATCCTTAGTTGCACTCCTGAGCCTACAGTTAAACTTAAAATAGAGGATCGGAAACTGGATTTCTTAATTGACACTGGTGCGACATTCTCTACTATCCATTCAAAGATTTATCTCTACCTGTTACCTCTGATTCTATCAAGCTGTTAGAGTCTCTGGACAGCCTATTTCACTGCCCATATCTAAGCCCACTCCAATATATTTAGGCCCCCTTAACACTCATCATGCTTTTTTAGTTTCTGACTGTTCACCAGCAAACCTTTTTGGCCGAGATTTGTTATGTAAATTCAATGTCACTATAAATTGTAATGAAAAAGATGTTTTTATCTCCTTGCCTTCTGACCAAGCCCCAAGTCTCCTACTTTCCATGATGGAAACTTGTCCTGATTTAAATCCTTCTGAGGAAGATGAGTCTTTAAAGAATGTCCCAACCAGTCTTTGGGCTACACATGCAAATGAGGTACGATTGTTGCTTAGTGCTGAGCCCGTGCATGTTACTTGGAAAAAAAATAAACCGTTTCCATCAGTAGCCCAATACCCGCTCTCCAGAGATGCCGAGCGAGGAATTCAACCCGTAATAGACTTCTTTTTGCAACAGGGTGTACTAGCTTTTACTTCCTTGCCCTGTAACACTCCAATCTTGCCAGTAAAAAAGGAAGGCAAATTTGACTCAGACGGGAACCAAATCTATAGATTTGTACAAGACCTCAGAGCCATAAACTCTTTTGTAATTCCTCGGCATCCTGTGGTCCCTAATCCAACTGTCATCCTGACCTCAATACCTGCTGATGCAGCCTGCTTTACAGTAGTTGACCTCTGCTCAGCTTTCTTTTCAATCCCATTACACCCTGACTCACAATTTCTTTTCACATTTACATTTAAAGGGAGACAATTAACATGGACTCGAATACCTCAGGGATATTGTGAGTCCCCCTCAATACTTTCCCAGGTCCTTAAAGCTGACTTGGATTCTGTAGTCTTTACTCAAAGCTCCACTCTTGTTCAATATGTTGATGACCTTTTACTCTGTAATCCAACTAAGCAGGGGGCTCTTACAGATTCTCTTATTCTCCTGAAAGCCCTAGCTGAACGAGGCCATAAAGCCTCCAGGTTTAAACTTCAGTGGGTGCAAATGACTGTTACCTACTTAGGGCATGAGATATCTCAAGGCATTCAAAAGCTAACCTCCAAAAGCCTTGAGTCAATTTTATCCATCCGTCTCCCCAAAACAAAGAAACAGCTACGTAAATTTCTAGGAGCTGCTGGTTACTGCTGCCAATGGATTCTTAATTTTGCAGCCCTTGCTAAATTTCTGTATTCTCTTCTCCCAGATATCACCCCAGAGCCTATTTCCTGGCCCTCAGAAGCATTAAACTCCTTTGAGGCCTTAAAAATAGCTTTGTCCATGCCTCTGGCTCTTGGCTTACCTAATTTTGACAAGCCTTTTCATCTATACTGTCATGAAAATAATGAAATTGCTATAGGCATTCTAGGGCAATCTTTTGCCTCTCAAATACATCCTATAGCATATTTCTCATGCCAACTAGACCCTGTGGCATCAGGCATGCCCCCATGCTTACGTGCGGTGGCTGCAGCTGCCACCCTGATTGATAAGGCCAGTACTCTTACATTAGGCTCTCCCATTCACCTCTATGTCCCACATTCTGTGTCAGCTATTTTGCAAGTTCATAGGACACAACACGTCTCTACACGGTGACAGACCACCTATGAACAGGCTCTTTTAACTAACCCTTCCATCATCTTACATCGTTGCAACACTTTAAATCCAGCTACTTTACTGCCCCTTCCTGATGATGGAGAGCCCCACTCCATTCCACATGATTGCCTTGCAACTATAGAAATGGTCTCAAAGCCATGAGAGGATCTCTCAGACATCCCTTTAGACAATCCAGACTTACTTCTGTTTTGTGACGGCTCCTGTAAACGAAATTCCCGGGGAACCATAATAACTGGTTATGCCATAGTTTCCCCACATGAAACTCTTGAAGCTTATTCTTGGCCCACCATAAGATCAGCCCAAGCTGCTGAACTCATAGCTCTTACTAGGGCCTGCACATTAGCAAAAGAAAAACTGCCACTATTTACACGGACTCCAAATAGGCTTTTGGAGTCTGCCATGTTGTTGGCACAATTTGGAAATCCCGTAGATTCTTAACCTCTGCAAGAACTCCTATTGCTAATGGACACTTAATTACAGCCTTATTACAAGCTATTCACTTTCCTTCAAAAATTGCCATTGTTCACTGTTCAGCCCATACTAAGGAGACTGATGTCATATCTTTAGGGAATGACAGGGCTGACAGAGCTGCTAAACATGCAGCTCACTATGGACCCCCTTATCCGTTTTCCACCCAATTTTTAAACCTGCCTTTATCCCTGACTGATGTTATTAACTATCAGACAAATGCCCCACAATCTGAAAAAGACAATTGGATACAAAAGGGTGCCAAACAGTTATCAGATGGATTATACATTGGACCAAATGGACTTCCAGTAGCTCCTTTTCTTTTGACTTTTTGGCTTGCACTTATCTCCCACCAAATGGGACATATGTGCAAACGGGGGATAGCTAAAGAACTAAAAAACAATTGGTTTTGCCCTGGCATCCGTAAAATTTCTGACCAAATCACCTCCCAGTGCACAACTTGCAAATCTTACCAAGTTTCTGGGAGAAATCGGTGTGATCCAGGAAGTCCTCCCAGGCCTACGCTGCCTTTTGCAGCACTCCAAATGGATTTTATGGACGTGCCCTCAGCTTTAGGTTACTCTCACTGTTTGGTTATTGTCTGTATGTTTAGTAGATGGACTGAATGCTATCCGACCAGACATGCAGATGCCACAACAGTGGTAAAGAAATTAATAACTGAAGTTATTCCTCGCTTTGGCATTCCTTTATAGATTGAACCAGACCAAGGAACTCATTTTACAGCAGAGATAAACCACTTGCTTGCAAAAACTCTGGGGTATTCATTAAAATTTCATACCCCATATCACCCTCAGTCATCAGGGCAAGTGGAACATAAAACTCTAGATATAAAAAGAACTCTAGGAAAAGTCTGTCAAGAAACTGGACTTAAATGGCCAGAAGCTCTGCCCTTGGCCCTTATGAAGATTCAAAATACTCCAAACAAAAGGCATGGACTGACTCCTTTTGAAATAGTTTTTGGATGTCCGATGCCTACTGGCGTCTCTAAACCTTCAATTCCTGGATTAAATGAATATTATGGGAACTTAAGTGAACAATTTGATGCTATGACTAGTTATATACAAAAATTAACTAGTATACTTGAAGCATATCGTCAACAGGTAAAAGAGGCGTGGCCCCCACCTTCTGACAAGCCTTGCCATCCCTTTCGACCAGGAGACCGGGTGTACATCAAGGCCTTTAGAAGAAAACACGCACTGTAACCTCGCTGAGAAGGACTTTATGAAGTCTTACTGACGACCTGCACTGCCATCAAAATAAAAAAAAATATTCCTGGATCCATGCAAGCCACACCAAAATAGACCCAGAACGTCGCTCTCAAGACAGCTGAGAGATAATCCCCACAGGTGACCTTAAACTAAGGATTTCGAGGGCCAAAACCCAGACCCCAGAAGCAGCCGACATCACGAAGTAGACAGCTTTTCCCAAGATCACGGATCAAGAAAACCTTCTTTGACCCATTTCCTCCACCTTGCTTTAAAACTCAGGATATATATACACACTCACACACACAAACTATTAGTGGATATATATATACGTATATATATATATACAATGTATATATATATACGTATATATATATATATTTTTTTTTTGTGTGAGGAGATCAGCCCTGTGCTAACATCCGCCAATCCTCCTCTTTTTTTGCTGAGGAAGACGGCCCTGGGCTAACATCTGTGCTCATCTTCCTCCACTTTATATGGGACGCCGCCACAGCATGGCTTGCCAAGCAGTGCGTCCGTGCGTGCCCGGGATCCGAACCAGCGAACCCCGGGCCGCCGCAGTGGAGCGCACGCACTTAACCGCTTGCGCCACCGGGCCGGCCCCTATATATTTTTTTTAATCATTTATTAGAGAGCTGACTGGAGAGTGCTGGTCTCTACCTGTCCCTCTTCCCCTCTCTAAGTCTCTGCTATGGGCTCTTTTCCGATCTGTGTCTTGCTTTTACTAACCCTCTCCTTTTCAACAGGTCAGGCGGGCACAGACCAAACACCCCCTTATGCCAGTTTACCAAGCCCTAGCCACGCTAACTAATCAATCTGACTGTTGGTTATGTCAACAGCTAGATAGTGCAAAAGAACCTGAACTAGTCTTTGTTCCTGCTGATATGAACACCTGGTGGACTAAGTACGGAAAATGGATGAATAACAGAGTATGATATCCGCAGCAAGGGAAACCTCACTCTGCTTCATCTCCTGGTGAGTCACATGGGCCCCAGAAAGACTACTTAAAAGGTCAAAGACTGTCCCTTGCCCAAGTACAAGCAATAAGTGAAAGTTTTTCCCTCTGCATTGAAAGTAAACATGGCGCTGGACCTTTCCTGGGTGACATACCGAGACAATATTGCAGTCAAACTCTGTGGTTTGATTCCGCAGGTGGCATCTTCAGAACTCTCAAGGGAATTGTAAGTGACTCTATCACTACTCCCTCTGACACACACATTTGCCAAATCACCAAGTGCTCTGGATGGCTTACGAGCCACCCGTGTGCAACTTGGGGTATAGCAGCTATCCACATGGTTAAGCTGCCCAATGCCACAGACTATATATGGGTGGATCAAAGATCTGGACTCACCTGGTCAGGTGAAAAGACCAGGCTTTATAGCTGCCAAAATCAGACTGCAGGCCTCCTCTACCAGCTATTCTGCAATCTGTTCTGTTCTCGCAGACTGACAGGAGCTCATGGGAAATGGAGATGTTTAGGTAGTAACAGTGCAAGTGGCACAGATCATGAAATAGTCCAGATCCTGGGAACTACAGACTCAATTCTAACCTTGTCTTTAAACTACACTGGTCTTTTCATTTTATGCGGCAACAAAGTGTATAAAGGATTCCCACCTAATTGGTCAGGACGATGCAGACTTGGATACCTGGCTCCTTCTGTCACCAAACACTCCACCTTAAATGCCAGCCAAATTACAAACTTGGGTTCGTTTGTTCATAAGATTGTGCCACATAAACGTGTCAGTCGAGAAATCGTGGAAAATCCACTTGTATATCACAACTCCAAGTTCTTTTCAGCCTTGAGAGTCCTATTCCCCAGCTTTGGAGATTATGAGTTGGAAAAGGCAATCTTAAATCTCTTTATGGTAATGGAGCAAGAGTTCAACACCACCATGCAAACCTTGAACATACTCCAGTCAGAGATTAACAGCCTAGCATCTGTGGTGCTCCAAAATTGACGTGCTCTGGATGTACTCACTGCCCAGCAAGGAGGAGCATGTGCAATCATTGGAGAAAAATGTTGCTTTTATGTGAATCAAACAGGTCAAGTAATATCTAACTTAAATCTATTAAAAGAGAAGATTGACATTTTTCATCAGATAAACGAAGCTCACACATTTTATTGGACTGACTTATTTCCAGGACTGGGGGACTGGTTTAATGGAGTGTGGGGAAATGTGCTCCGATTTGTTCTTTTCTGTTTGTTCATCCTCATTCTAATCTGCTTTCTTTTCTCTCTTTGCAGACTTCTTATCACTCGGATACTAACACGATTTCTCTCTCCACAGTTACCAGCTCAGCTTTTAATATGTGAAACTTTTAGGGAAGTTTCAGAGGAGGGAACTGTTGGTGCTCAGGGCAAGCTACCCCAGGAAGCACCACTCTGGTATGCGGATTATTTCAAGCTGAAGACAATAAGGACTCAGAGAACTCAGGAAGAATATTTGAGTTTCCCCTCCCAAACTGCCTAATGAATTTAAAACAAAAGATCTGTTTCAGGAAGGAGTTATTATCATGACTGCTATAAAGATAATGTAGGATAGAGGTTACAATAGAAAAGGCACCAACAAGCCCATCTTATTGGAAGTTCTGTCTCTCTGGCCACAGGCTCTGGATGGCCCTGCGAGGAGTTACCAGACAATCATTTACAAGGGAAGTCTCCATTTGTAAAGGTATCTCCCTCTCTGTATTGGGAAGAGGGGGGACGACCTCATTTCTAGAGACTTATCAATGTAGAAGGTGAGGACTTAAAACCGCATAATAAATCTTACTCTTGTTTACAGTGTTTTAGTGATAATCTCCTGTAACTAACACTCCCACCCCCAACATCCTCCTTGTCTTTGGTTGGACATGGTATTTAAGACGAGAATCTGCTATTGTGTTGAGAAACGCAGTGTCCCTGCCTTCTCCCATGTATAAGTGTTATTAAACTTGGTATTATTTTCTCCTGCTACCCTGTCTTGTTAATTATTTGGCCAGTCATAAGAACCTTAAGGAAAAGGGCAGAGGGAGATTCCCCCTCTTCCCCTGACAGTGGTGATGCAGGTGGGCTCTCAAGGTTACGCCTATATTGTGGAAGCAAGCAATCAAGTATTTAATGGAAGCATTTCTATGTAAAAGAGAGAAAAGCAAGGTTAATGGTTGGAGCAAGTTGTAAAGCAGTTTCTGAGTATAGGGGACAGCTAGTTAAGAAGAATTTTAGATGTCAGCATCAAAGCATCTTTTGCAGTTTAAAATGTCTCTGATGATGTCATCGGGTAATCTCTTAAGTTTATATCAAGTCCATGAGCTTCAGTTTGTAAGGCTTCAGGGAAAAGGGCAGGTTCAGTTTTCAGTGATTCCAAATGAAAATGATGGAAAAAATGAAAAACGTTAGTTTGGACACCTGTAGCCAGATATTTTAGGAGACTAGAAGAAATCAGGATCCAGTCCAGTCAACAGATATAAAACAAAAACCTTAACAGACAATTAACAAAACTAGGATCTAATATCCGCAAATGTACACTACAGTTTTTACTGAAATATAATTTTTCTTTCTAAGATCACCCTCATTTTTATCAAAGATAGACAAATTAAAACTAACTAGTTTGCAAAATAAGTCTAGTTCCAATAGTGTTGGCCCAATTATTTACATAAGTACAGCAAGAATAGCAATTGATCACATAGGCTCTTTTAAGTCTGCTTTGCTGGAACTTTTTATAAGGAATCTCAGATTGAACTTTAAAGGCCTCTCCACGCCAGAAAAGCCAAGCCAAAGATTTTGTCATCAGACTTTGCCTGTAATACCTACAGATTTGGGTGAATTCCTCTGTTCCTAGGTTCCCCCAAAATATTTCGAGGTTCCTTGTGTTTGCCAGATAAGTGACATTCTTTACTTATCCTGGTAAGTGCTGCTTGGAACATAAGGTACCAGGCCAATATTTCCACGTGGCTTTATTCCATAAAGTCCAATCTTCATTCCTCAAAAGCTGTATGGTTATATCGCAAATATGATCTTCCAGTCACAGCCTTGGTAATATAACCAGTGTTTCCAATTATGTCCTGTTATAAGGAGAACAGATTCTTATTGAACTTATGCAAATAACTATATTGCCATGAAAACAACAATACTCACTTACTAAGAGTTTCCAAATTCGAGAGATCAGATCTAAGAAATAGAGAAATATTTCAATTTTACTTACAAAAATATCATTTACCAGATTGTTATAAGTCATAGCTAGCTCAGGAGAAAAGAGAAAAAGTTTTCCTTAACTCTGAAAAATCAAAACATTAAAAATTCAGCAATACTTCAAATGAAAAATCATAAAAATTATAATCATCCTTATCAGTTCATTCAGTCCTGTGTAATCCATTCTTGATCCCAATCTTTCTGTTAGCAGCTTCATGAAGTTATCAGTCTTTCCATCAGGTTTCTGTAATTTCTTACCAAGGTCAGTTTTATGATCAGAAAGTTTGTCAGAAACCTGTACTTCAGTGTAAATGCCAGAGTCCTTTCCATGAATTTTTCTGAAGTTGAAATATTTTGCAAAAGCATTAGAGCAAAGAAATAAGTCTGTAAACAACAAGACCTCAAAATGGCAATTGACAGAGAAATTTGATTAATTTTGTGACACACAACACTTTAAAATAATAATAACCAGAATTATGACTGATAATCAGGACAGATCAGAATTTCAGTAATGTTATACAATTTTAAAACACCTATGTCGATAACATTTGCCCACATAATAGCACCTAAGCAGACTTATCATCACTTGTCTGACAATGCTTTCCATGTAATTTAACATACGGAATAAGCCTAATAAGTTTAGTATCTTTCCCCTGAGAGGAAGAGAGCAAATTTCTTTAAGAAGTTGCAGGGCCCTTTGAAAATTCTCAAAGAAAAAAAGTAAAAAAAACACTTTATTTAAGATATGAATTTTGGGGAGCTTGTCAAAAATAGAAAACGTTAAAGCAAAGAGAGCATTAACAGTCCAAAAACCTTAATAGAGAAACCTCAGTCTTTTGAACACAGGAAATTATTTTAACAGTTTTTTTTTTCTGTCTTTTAGGTAGACTTACCCAAAGGTAAAGAAAAATCTTTTATAACCTCTTTATCAAGTTCAAGAAAATTATCCTTTTAAGAGAAATAAGACCAAATTATAATTTTGTACCAGCTTCCTTCTGATATTAAAATTCATTTACTTAATTAAATTCATTTCAATCTGAGCAAACTTGACCATACAAAAACTCCTTTTCCAGAATTCCTCTTCCACAAACCTATAACTTTCTTTTTACATTCAGAATTTGTCCCATGTCTTTCTTTTCCCTCCTACTACTTGAAGACAAATTTATCTTTCTTAATCAAATAAAATATTTCCATTCTTTGTTCATTCTTTATACATCTTATTTTCCTTGTACACAGACATATTTTTTCTTAATATTTAGTAGCTTCAATCACATATACTAATTAGAAATTTTAACTCTTAGAAACCCCAATTTGTAAGTAAAAACTAAGTAAACCATTATAAACTTTCTTTTACATTAGTATATTGTGGCTTGGAAAATTTATAAACACTTCATAACTTCTAGAAATATGTTACTTTATAGTACAATCTTTTAATAAAACACATGTTTACCAATAGACCCAAAACACCTTTTAGTTTTCCTGTAATGAAAAGCCCAAAGTAGACAATCGTGAGTTTAGCAATCAATGTCTAATATCTTATCTTATTTGGAAATGATGATACTCAGTGAATTTTTATCACAAAATTTAGCAAAACTCTAAAGTTTTAAGTCACCAAAAAGATTTTGGAAGATGTAACCACCATAACACATAATTATTATTTAAAGTTCACCCAACATTCATCTTTTTCACAACTATTTAGTTACTTGTTCCCAATAATTATTTAGATTGTCTAAAAGACTTCATAAGACATTAGATAAAATTAGCCATCATTTAAATTACTATTTTTGTTAACCAGTTCTGTAATAGAAATAACATCAGTTTTTTGTACAAAAGTTCATGTAAATTTCATCACCTCTTATACCTTTAAACATAGTTATCATTAAGATTTTTATCAATAGGTGTTGGTCTTCTAATTTTGGACAAGGGAAGCATTCCCAGTCAGACATTTTAAAACATACACAGGCAAAGTTGATGTAACCTCTTTATATAAAATTAGCTCAAACATTCCAACCTTTATAATCTTATCAACACTTACACTTTTACATGTTCTCAATTCAATTGTAACCTGAGTCAAGCTCTTAAGGCTATTTAAATTTTTCCCTTCCTTTTTCTGGCCCTTTTTTAGGTACCAATTAAACAATTGTGTGAGAGCTCTCAAAACATATTTTTTTTCCCCAATTTAGAAGTTTTCCCAATTCAAAGGATCTGTCGTCGGGCCATTGACGAGTAGGATCTTCATTTGTCTATTTATTCCAATAGTGACTCGATCCAATAAGCCTTTTTAAGGAAAGACCCGGTGGTAACTTTCCCATGCTTAGAATAAATCTTTACCATGGACGCAAGAGGCGTCCCTGGTGAGGGCGCAGATGATGTAGCCCCCATGATCCAAAGAATTCACTCCCAAAGATATTCAGAGAAAGTAAAGACCTTCGTTACACAGGCGGTAAGGATGGTGTAGTGAAAACGGTGTCTCCGGTCTCCTACAATAGTGTGGGACGCCTCCAGTCACAGAGCCGCTAATCTGTGACACCGGGCAGGCAATATTGGAATGGGATTTTTCCAGCACTAACAAGCAACTAAGGTTAAGACGACAAAAGCCCTTATGGACTAGGTCCTTTATGACAAACTCCCCTGAGAGCTTGGCACAGCCAGACAAAGAGACAGTTCAGAACCCCAGTCTACTCGACTGGCCACCAAGGGGCACCCCGGTAAATGCACCTTCCGTATGGTGGAGACCAAGGAGAATATTCTCACTGGTCACAAAGCCAAGTTTTCTCAGGACACAGAACAAGACAGAAGGAAAAACCTCATCCGGTTTTTTTCTTATGTGCACAATGACAGCTTTAGCCACGCCTTAGGTCTCTTTGAGTCAGAATAATACCTGGGGGGGGAGATGCCACGGGGTTGGGGACTGTGTGCTTTACAGAGTACCTCGTCATTGCATGGACATTTTCTTGCAGTTGGCGGGGGACCTCTGTCATCTACCCCGTTCCGTGACCCAACTTATCCTGTCACGGGAGTCTTCTGAAAGTGGCGAGTGCCCTAATGGCTCTTAACTGCTCGACCTGTGCCCACCAAATTTGCGACCTTTTTGGCTTCCAAGATGCCCTTGGCAATGGCCTTCACTTCATGTGCATATTAACCCACAGCAAAGTTTGTCTAAATAGACGCCAGTCTGGTGAGACCCGCAAACTCATCAGTCTGTGGGGCCGGCCCGGACATTAGGCTTATAGGGTCTATGCCTGCGTCCTACCCTATGGTATTTCCTTCTTATGACACACGATACAAAAGACAGAGACAAAAGAGAAAAACAGAGACAATCTCTGGGAGGAAAAGGGATCAAGATCAAAACCAAGAGTACTCTACCAAATTTACCAGTGTCACTGAAAGCACAAGAAACTAGTTTCCCAAATATTTGCTCCTGCTAATCTAAATTTTGAAAGAGAAAAAATTTCTCACCACCTCCTTCCACCGGACTCCACAGGTAGAGATTCCGGGAGGCTGACGTGGTAAGAATCTTACATTTTGCCGGCTATCGTCAGGGGGTCCCGTATTTCATCCCCTGCAGTAATCTAGGGAGAAGGCATTTCTTCCAGCCAGAGAACGTAACTTGCCATGCAGTGTAGCCCCACGTTGGGTGCAAAAACTGTTGAGGGAGTGAGAGAATCTCCCTTTTCCCTTTTCTTAAGGTTCTCATGGCTGGCCAAATAGTTAACAAGACAGGTTAGCAGGAGAAAATAATACCAAGTTTAATAACATGTATACATGGGAGAAACTCAGAAATGAGCAACTCGTCCCTCTGTCTAAGCTGCCCGATTAAGTGTTGTAGCTAAAGAGGAGGAAGGTCTTGGGGGTGGGTAGTGGTCTAGGACCACAGAGGGCAAGAAGACAACTCACATGGAGATAGAAATGCAAATGTTTGCCTGACAACTCTTCCCAGGGTCATCTATAGATAATGTGGTCAGTGAGAGATACAGTTTTTGATAAAAGGGGCTTGGTGCCTTTCCTATTGTAACCTCTATCCTACGTTATCTTTACAACCATCATGATAATAACTCCTTCCTGAAACAGATTTTTTGTTTTAAATTCTTTAGGCAGTTTGGGAGGGGAAATTCAAATATACTTCCTGAGTTCTCTGAGTCCTTATTGTCTTCAGCTGGAAACAATACACACACCAGGGTGGTGCCTAATGGGGTAGCTTGCCCTGAGCACCATTACCTCCATTTATAAGGATGCCCCCTTTATATAGATTCTGTACAAAATTGCAAAGATCACGTTTTCCTTTTTAAAATTTATTTGTTTTAACTTTTAATAGTGAGAACTTTAGTGTTGGGTAAACTGCTGCACAATTACTGGAAATGCTGAGAGTCTTTTTGAAAAGTGTAGAAGTCTAAAGATAATGAAAAGTACATTTCTCCAATGTCAAGTCCCTTGATGATCTGATAGGCGTCTGTCTAGTTGTACCCGGAAGAGATGGAAGATTGAACACCAGCACAGCACACAAGGAAACAGGCTGCCAACTTGAGGACTTCCCATGGACCACAGAGTGCCTAGCAGACTCTTGGAGATTAAATCTGGGCTTTGTCCATGGGTTGTCCCTGAGAGGAAGATTTTGCTTAAATGACCAGAGAATAGACAACGTATTTTATTGATAATAATTCTTACCATGTAAATTTCTTTATAAATCTCTGAATAAAATAAAAAAATTTAATCCTCATAGAAATCAACTCTTACTGACAAGCCCCACAGCCTTCTCTAGAGAGCTCAACAGAAAATGTCTCCACTGACTGTGACTTGCTCTTCTCTGAAAGCCAGCCAGCACTTCACTGATAGCCCTGGATAAGGAAGGCCAGATACAATTCTTTGAAGATATTTAGCTGAATTCAGAACCAAAAATCCTACCTCCAGTTGGCTCCTCTGTGAGAATGGATGGCCGGCCTTGTTTCACAGCCTGAGCTGTTGAGGTTTCATATGAGATAAATTGCTCTGTTCTCCAGGGATGGAAAAATTGGACTGTGACATAGATTCAGGGCTTAGATTTTGCAGGTAAAGATAGGGTCATAGAGGGGAATAAAGATTTCAGCAAATTGGTTTGTTGTTCTCTACAATGGAAATAATTTAAGAAGCAGATAGTCTCTCACTCAAACTTCTCTTCCCTGTTCTCTATCTGTCATATCACTGTAAAAATTCTCTCTAT
This sequence comes from Diceros bicornis minor, assembly GCF_020826845.1. Taxonomy (NCBI): domain Eukaryota; kingdom Metazoa; phylum Chordata; class Mammalia; order Perissodactyla; family Rhinocerotidae; genus Diceros; species Diceros bicornis. The sequence continues at coordinate 1,690,608 of NW_026690858.1, read as the reverse complement.
GAAAATTTCAGTTTTTTTCTTTGTAGTGTCTTTATTATCATCTTTAGGAATTCTTTGACTTCACCACCTTCTTGGCACCACAACGTTAGCCATTGAGATATTATTATAGATTCAGTTTTGCAACTTTATCCCTTTATCTCTATTTCCTCTGCCATTTCATAGTTTTAGTTCCTATTGTATCTTATGCTTGAAAACACTTGAAGCTTACAGTGTGTATCAGTTCCTTATTTTCTCAAATTTTTATTATCTAAGTGCCCTCAACTATCACTTTTTTTTAGAAAAGAAGTGAAATACATAACAGAACAGTACACTGTAATAAATTGACCACTTATAAAATTAAGTTCAACCTGAAATCCCTCCCCACTTAACAGAGACCATATTTTATAATTCACAATACTTTAGTGTGGGCAGGGTCAGTTTATCAAGGATTTTGGATGTTTTAAACCACGTGAGATATATACAGTGTAAGGTAAAATCGTTAATCTTGCAGAAGTTGTAGAATTTCCTGATGCTTAGGGAAATTGGTGGTGGAGAACCTGAATCATATGAAAAGTAGTTGATTAATTAGTACCTGAGTTTGTTAATTTGGTAAGGATGATGATGAGACATACATGTTGAAAAGATAACTTTGCATATCAGAGTATTGTCAGAGGCCACTGGGAAAATTCACAATATTCTCAAATACTACAAAAAATGACCATTTTTTCATAAAAGATGTCATACATGACGGCATCATATACTTCTGTCAAAAAACTTGCAATGAAGAAAATTAACACTTGAGTCATTTTAATTCTAACAATTTGTTCATGCTTACTAGTAGGTTAAAAAACTGTTTAGAAATAAAGTGATAAGTGATGTACTTGCTTAATTTTTAAATTTTTTTAGTAAAAAACTTTTTCATATTTTTAAAAAATATTTATTTGTATTTATTTTATGCTGAATTTATTCCTGGGCCAAAGACTTTTTTTTTTAATTAACTAACACCAATTCTTTTCAAGCTCTTTCAAAAAGTTGAAGAGGAGAAAATACCTCTAAAGTCATCCTATGGGATTAGCACTACCTTGATATCAAAGCCAAAGACACTAAGAGAAAAGAAAACTATAGGTCAATATCTTTGATGAATATTGATATAAAAATCCTCCATAAAATAGTAATAAACTAAATTCATCAGCATATTAAAAGCATTATACAGCATTTTTAAGTGGGATTTATTCCTGGAATACAAGGATGTTTCAATATATGAAAATGATTTAATGTAATAAACTACATTAACAGAATGAAGGAAGAAAACACATGATCATCTCAATGGATGCAGAAAAAGCATTTAACAAAACTCAACATGTTTTCATGCTAAAATCACTAAAAAAACACTCAGAGTAAAAGGAAACTACTTCAACATAATAAAAGCCATATATAGAAAACCACAGAGAACACCATATTCAAGGGTGAAAGACTGAAAGCTTTTTCTCTAAGATCAGGAACAAGACAAGAAGGCCCATTTTCACCACTTCTATTCAACATGGTATTAGAAGTTCTAGCCAAAGCAATTAGGCAAGAAAAAGAAAGAAATAGCATCCAAATTTGAAAAGAAGAAGTAATATTATATTTGTTTACAAAGAGTATCTTATATGTTGAAACCCCTAAAACTTCCACCAAAAATTTGTTAGAACTAGTAAATTCTGCAGAGTAGTGGGACACAAAATCAACATGCAAAAACTAGTTGTTCTTCTATACATTAATAATAAGTAATCTGAAAAAGAAATTTAAAAACTTTACATTTTTATTTACAATAGCAACAAAAGAGTAAAATACTTAAGAATCAACTTACTCAAAGAGGTAAAAATTCCAATGATGGTTTTGCAAAAATAGAAAAATCTATCCTAAAATTCATATGGACTCTCAAGGGACACTGAATAGCCAAAACAATCTAGAAATAGAAGAACAAAGTTAGAGAACTCACACTTCCTGATTTCAAAACTTACTATAAAGTAATCAAAACAGTGTGGTACTGGCATAAATACACACACTATACTAATGAAATAGCACAGAGAGCCCAGAAATAAAACTTTGCATATATGGTCCAATGATTTTTGACAAAGGTACAAAGATCATTCATTGGAGAAAAGATCAATTTTTCAACAAATGTTGTTGGGAAAACTGGATACCCACATGCAAAAGAATGAGGTTGGACCCTTACTTTACACTATATACAAAAATTAACTCAAAATGGATCAAAAATATAAATGTTAGAGTTGAAGCTATAAAATCCTTAGAAGAAAACACATGGTAAAACCTGTATGTCATTGGGTCCAAATGCCATTGCAAAAATGATTTCTTTAATATGACATCAAAGACATAAGTAACAAAAAAATAACAAATTGGACTTCATCAAAACGAAAAAGTTTTCTGTATCACAAGATACTATCAACAGAGTAAAAAGGCAAACCATGGAATGGTTGAAAATATTTGGAAATCACAAATCTGATAGGGGATTAATATCTAGAATAAATAAAGAACTTCTACAACTCAACAATAAAAAAAACCTCAATTTAAAAATGCACAAAATACTTGAATAGACATTTCTCCAAGGAAAATATAAAATGAACAGGAAACACAAGAAAAGATGCTCAACATCACTAAGTATCAAGAAAATGTGAAATAAAAGCACAATGAGCTACCTTTTCACACCCATTAGGAGAGTTACTATCACAAAATCAGAACATAACAAGTGTTGGCAAGGATGTTGAGAAATTGGAACCCTTGTGCTCTGAGTGTGAGAATATAAAACTGTGGAAAACAGTATGGCAGTTCCTTCAAAAATTGAAAATAACATTACTATATGATCTAGAATTTCCACTTATGGGTTCTGAAATAATAAAAAACATATTTATCGGCCTCTGCATCCAGTTCTTGGCACAGAGCTCCTAAAACCTTTGTAATTTCCCCAGTGATAAGAACACTAAGAGAATCTTTTGTTCTATTGAGGCAATTCTGGGTGGGCTCCTGGATGGCTCCTGGATGGGGGTTGGTCACCAGAAAGACCAAGCCCTGATTAGAAGCTTCGAATTTTTAGCCCTACCTCTTATCCTCCAGAGAAAGGAGAGGGGCTGGAAACTGAGTTAATAATTGATCATGCCTATGTGAGAGAGCCTCCATAAAAATCCCAATAGAAGGCGGTTCAGAGAGCTTCCAGGTTGGCAATGACAAGGACTGCTTGGAGAGTGGTGCACCTGGAGATGGCATGAAAGCTTTGTGTACTATCTCCATAGCTTTCCCTATGCACCACTTCCAACAGGCTCTTCTTGAATTATATCCTTTTATAATAAACTGGTGATCTAGTAAATGTTTCTCTGAGTTTTGTGAGCCACTTTAGCAAATTAATCAAACCCAAGGAGGAGGTTGTGGGAACCTCTGGTTTATAGCCAGTAAGTCAGAAGTACAGGTAACAACCTGGGCTTGTAACTGGCATCTGAAGTAAAGGTGAGGTTGGATGGGTGCGCAGAATTATAGGACGGAGCCATCAACCTGTAGAATCTGATGTATCTCTGGGTTGTCAGCATCAAATTGAGTTGAATTATCTGGCAACCAGCTGGCATTACAAGAATTGCTTCTTGGAGGTGTAGGGGACCCTGTTATATGTGAAAAAGTGAATCTGAGAACACCATTTATGGGTATACACCCAAAAGAACTGAACGCAGAGGTATAAAGACATATATGTACACCCATGTTCTTAACAGCATTATTTAAAATAGCTGGAAGCTGGAATCAAGCCAGGTGTCCATCAGTGGATGAGCTGCCAAAAAAATGTGGTGTATACACATAGTGGAATACTATTCACCCTTAAAAAGGAAGGAATTCTGACACATGTTATGACATGGATGAACCATGAGGAATTTATGCTAAGTGAAATAAAGCCAGTCACAAAAAGAAAAATACTGTATGATTCCACTCATATAAGGTAATTAGAGTAGTCAAATTTATAGGAATAGAAAGGAGAATGGTGGTTCCTAGGGGCAAGAGGGAGGGATAACAGGGAGTTGTTGCTTAATGGGCACAAAGTTTCAGTGCAAGGTGAAAATAGTTCTGTGGATGGTTGGAGGTTATGGCTACACAATTATGTGAGGGTATTGAATGTCGCTGAACTGTACACTTAAAAACGGTTACAATTTTATGTTCTGCATATTTTATAACCATTAAAAAATTACTTATTTTCAACAAATGAACAAACACTAGCTACATGCAATAGCATGGATGAATATCACAACCATAATGCTGCATAAAAGAAATTATATTCAAAAGGCTATATATTTTATAATTCCATTTATATAAAATCCAAGAAAGAAACAAAACCGAGGTCTGGCTTCTAGTAATGGTGGAGTAGCCTGTTGAACTAACACTCTCAAAGATAACAATGATAAAATCTGCACAAAATATTATATATATTTATACAGACTCGTGTGGCTATATGTAATACACATAAAATAAATGTGTACTTGTGTGTATGTATAAATCACTTCCAAAAGCAAGCAGAACTGAGAGGGAATCTTCCTTTAAATGATGGGAATTGCACCAGGAGATATTTGCAAGCTTGAATCTTTTGCCTCAAAGCATTCCAAAATCTGTACATGGCCTAGACAGGGGAAAAACTACAGTCTTACTTGTAATGTTAGAGGATGTATTTTTGGGCTGGCAGAGTAGCTGGAAAGTTAGGGGAGAAATTCTGGAAGGGAGGGAGACACAAAGAGGAAAATCGCAAAATATATATGTAAGTCTCTCCCCCACACACACCAAATTGGCAGATCTTTGAACAACACACATACAGGGTAGGCCCCAGAAGGCCTAGTGTAAAAACAGCAGTTGGAAGATGAAAGAACTGACTGAGGATTTCAGCTATGCCCACTGTAAAGGAGATAGGATTGGAATTTCAGTCCAGCCAAGTTGATTCCCTGCTAGAAAAGTAACAACACTCTTCAAAGTAATACAACAGAATCCGGAGCCTCTATACCTATCTTTCATGATTTCCAGTACACAATTTAAAAGAATCATGAGATTTGAAGAAACAGGAAAATGTAATCCATATGTGACCAAAAGCAGGCAGTAGAAACTCTCTCCAATGTGTTGCAATTAGCAGTCAAGAATACGAAAGCAGCTATTATAAAGATGATCATGGTGGTAAAGAAAAATATTCCCATAATGAATGAACAGATGTGGGAACTCAGCAGAGAAGTGGAAATTACACAAAAGAACCAAATAGGAAGATGAAATAAAATAAATACATTTGAGTTTACAAGTAGATGAGAAACAGTAGAAAAAACATGGAGATACAGCAATAGAAATTTTCCAGTCTGAAGAAAAGAATGTAAAAATTTTGAAGAAAAACGAAGAGAGCCTTATGACCTGTGAGATGATTGAGTCCCCAGCAGAGAGGAGAAAGACAGAAAAATTAAAGGAGGCAGAAAGGCAAATCAATAAGTAATAGCATAAAACTTCCAAAATTTCTTGGAAAATCTAAAATTTTAGATCCAAGAAAGTCAGCAAACTCACAAAATAAAATATAAATTAAAAGCATACTTAGGTACATGTTAGTCAAGCTACTAAAATCCAAAGATAAAAAGAAAATCTTGAAAGCAGTCAGGGAAATACATATATACAGGGGAAGACATTACATACAGGGAGAAATAAGGTGAATGATGGATAATATATTATCAAAAACAAAAGAGACAACTCAACAACAAAATGACATCTTTCAAGTGCAGAAAGAAAACCCAAAAGTCAACACAAGACTCTATATTTAGCAGATCTCACTTTCAAAAATGAAGCAGAAGCCACAATAAGATGCTGCACGCCTATTAGGTGCCTGAAATAAAAAATAAAATTGCAAATACCACATGAGGAGGTGGGTCAGGAGTAGGAGCAATTAGAACTGGGAATGCAACATGATAGTTGCATTCAGAAAACAGTTGAGCAGGTTCTTATAAAGCTAAACATATACTTATTATATGACTCAGATATCCCACTCCTAGGTATTTACTGAAGAAAATTGAAAACTAATGTTTAAACAAAAATCTTTGTGGGAACCTTTATAGCCATTTTATTCATAATTGCCAAAAGCTGGAAATAAGCTAAATGTCCTTCATCAGGTGAATGGAGAAAGAAACTGTGTTGCATTGGTACATTATAATACTACTTGGCAAGAAAAAGGATAAACTCTTTTTTTGTGTGTGTGTGAGAAAGATAAGCCCTGAGCTAACATCCATTGCCAATCCTCCTCCTTTTTTCCCCCCAAAGCCCCAATAGATAGATGTATGTCATAATTGCACACCCTTCTAGTTGCTGTATGTGGGACACTGCCTCAGCATGGCCAGAGAAGCGATGCGTCACTGCGTGCCCTGGATCCGAACCTGGGCTGCCAGTAGGGGAGCGCATGCACTCAACCGCTAGGCCACGGGGCCAGCCCCAGGATAAACTCTTGATTCACACAACAACATGGATGAATCTTGGATGCATTTCTCTAAGTAAAGGAAGTCAGATTCAAAAGGCTGTATAGTATATGATTCCATTTATATGACTTTCTAGAAAAGGCAGAATTACAGGGATGGAAAATGATCAGTGGTTGCCAAGGGATGGAGTAGGGGAAGAGGTTGAATACAAAGGGATAGCATGAGAGAACTTTGGGGGTGAAAAACACAGCTCTGTATGGTACTGTGGGTATGGATGCATGACCGTAAAGTCAAAACCCATAGAACTGTACACCACAAAGAGTGAATTTTACTCTGCAAATTTTAAAAATCAATCAGGATGCTGGGGAACTCAGATGGAATGCAGTGACAAATGAATCTCACTGTATTACAAGCATGTGACCTAACCATACAGAAGGGGTGGGGATGAAAGGTCCTGACCTAAGTTACTTTGGAAGATAGTGATTTGACGGGATACTGTAGAACTAAAGTACTGGACACAAACACTGTACTCTAGGTGGTCAATTTGTTTTTCATAAGGGTATGGATTAGCAATTCTGAAACTAGTTGACACAGTAAATATATTGTAGCTAACTGGAGTTAAGTTTCTCACTGTTGGTGAAAGAAGTTACAAATAAACAAAAGGAGAATGCTAGAATAAACTCTGTGGTGCTGGATTGGAGTTCGAAGTATCAGTATGAATCCATGTCTCTTTTAATATATCTATCCAAATAGATAGATAGACTGATATATAGATGGATAGATCGATAGACAGATTTGTCTACCTGAGTTTATATTCATACATACATTTCCAAGCTCTGCTGAGAGGGTCCAGAAGCAGTGACACTCTAGTATTAATGAGCACACCTAGCTCCCAGATCTTGTTTTTTAAATATCATTCTCCAATAAAATAAAGCAGATTTTCTTGGAGAAATGGCTAATTCTAGGGCTGGAGATGAAAAATACAAGATGAGCCTGGATCATCTTGTAGTGCCAGAAAGTAGGAAAGTGCTTTCAAAAAAAAAGCACACAGAAAATGATGGGACATGTCAAAAGGAATCAATCTGAAAGACTTTCCAATGACTCAAGCTGGAAAACTCTGAGCAACAAAATAAATAATGGTAGCATTGGATAATTACTCAGAGAATAAAATAAATATCCACGAGGCTATACTGATATAAAAAAGATTAAACAAGAAAGGAAGGGAAGGAAGAAAGAAAAAAGGGGAAAAAAAAGAATGAGAGAATGAGAGAAAGAAAGGAAGAAGGAAGGGGGGGAGAAATCTTGCTCACAGAATTCCAAATAATAAAAGCGCTAGATAGCATGAAATAGAAAATTGCCACTTTAACACTACAGTAATAATTATTGTTGGAAAGAATGACTGATGAACGCAAAAACTGTGGATGAAACTTAAAGAAGAAACAGTACATTTGCAGAGTCTCAAAGCATTTCCTTTCCAAACACTTATTTCTCTTATTTCTTTTTATGATTTTATTTATTTATTTATTTTTCCCCCAAAGCCCCAGTAGATAGTTGTATGTCATAGCTGCATATCCTTCTAGTTGCTGTATGTGGGACACGGCCTCAGCATGGCTGGAGAAGTGGTGCATCGGTGTGCGCCAGGGACCCGAACCCAGGCCGCGAGCAGCGGAGCGCATGCACTTAACCGCTAAGCCACGGGGCCGGCCCCTCTTATTTCTTTAAAATACCTATGACTATTTAAAGCAAAAATTATAACACTGTATTGTGGGATTTATAACATAAGTAGATATGAAATTTATGACAGCAATAGCACAAAGGACAGACAGAGGTAAATGGAACTGTTCTGTAGCAAGGATTCCATATTTTACATTGATTAAACTGGTGCACTATTAAGTCTAGGTAGGATGTGATATCTTAAAGGTGCATATTGTAATCTGGACCACCCAGTAAGAATACAAAGGTGGGTCACTTAAATGTTAATAAAAGAATTAAACAGCATGCCAAAAAACGTTTTTACAAGACTGTTCGCAGGAGATGACCTGCACGTCCCCAGGAGGAAGATGAGTGCACTTTGGGACCTCCACAGAGCAGAACGCCCTCAGCTGTGCCGAGGAGCAAATGCTGACACACACATGCTGAGAGAGACTCATCAACCTCGTGCTGAGGGAGGCAAGCTGGACAGAAAACAACACACATGGGATGATTTCAGCCAAGATGAACCTATGCTGAATAAACCAGAACAGGGGTTGCATCGGGGCAAGGAAAAAATAGCCTGGGAAGGAACAGGAAGGAGTTTTCTGGGGGTGATGGAAATATCCTATTCTTAAAGGGATGAAAGTTATATGGGCATGTTTATTTTCCAAAACTGTACGGTTGAGATTTGTGCCTTTCAGTGTGCATACATCTTACTCACCACACATGCACAAAGGCTTAAAAGAATAATAAAGTGAGGTGGGAATGGGATGGAGTGTGGATGAAACAAAAATAGCAGATGATTAGTAGTTGTTGAAACTGGGTGACGGGCCTACTGTGCTATTTTGTTTATTTTGTATATTGTTTAAATTGTTCTGTAATAAAACACTTGTATAAGAAGACAAACTTGACATACAGTGTTCGCTGGTAAGATATCAGTTACCTTTGGGGAGGAAATAGGGAGAAAGGGATTGTCGGGGCCTGAGTAAAGCTGGTGTTAGTTCTTGGTCACACAAGTGTGTTCACTTTTTAATAATTCTTTGTGATTTACGTGGATGACTTCTGCATATATTTCTGTACGCATGTTATATGTCAATAGTCATTTTAAATCCTGCATATTTGCACAAAGATACTAACTCAATATCTCAGAATAACAGCTGTGTTTTGTTTTGAAGTGGAACACATTCACTCATGACACCATTAGATGGATTTTAATACTCCCAAGTATCTATTAATGCCCTCATCCTTGCATGGACGCCTGGGTATTTCCATTTTTGCCTCAGTTTTGTAAGCGGCATGGATTTGAGATTTCATGATGTCATCTTTCTCCAGCAAGGTCCACCCCCACCACGATGCTCACCAAGGCTTCGAGACCTAGCACAGTGCCGTGTTCACAGCATGCACTCAAGACCTGTGGGACTGGGTTGGAAGGAACAAAATGAGGAGCACACGATGTTCGTAACTTAAGTCTAGGTGTCATATTGTGACTTAGGAAATTGGTATAGTTTTTCGATAGATTTGCTATGCCTTCTAGATTTTCCTATTTAAAACAATGGGAAATAGGGTCTCAGAGTTCTTTCTCAGAGAAAGTCTGACATTTCAGGCACAGATTACTGACAATTATTAATGGCATATGACTTTCCCACCTCATCTTAGTGTTAAGTTTTTAATTCCTTACCTTGGAAATGACCTAACTTTGCTTCTTCCAAATCTTGTAGTAATACTGGTGCCCCAGAAAGTCAGGCCACGGATATTCTGCTGTTGTGCGTTCTCCCTGGAAAGAAGTGGAGCTGTGCATCCACCAGTCTAAGAAGCGTGTGGTGCTGTAGTATTTGGAGTCAATCAGAAAAGCTAAATGGAAAAACGACTTCAGAGAATTATCACCATAACCCTCCACAGCACCAAATTATTTTGCTTAATTATTTTGTGATTCTGCGGGTATATTTAAACAGGAATATTAAAACTAGTTCCCAAGGAGCCAGCCCTATACTAGAGCAGAAATTGCATATTACCTTCCTGCACAAACTTGCCTAACACTGTGGGAAGGACCAATGGGAAGTTTCGGTGTTGTTGCCTATGTTAACGAGGCCAAGAGGTCCACACTCGGATAAGAAAGTCCAGTGAACCAGCCTATGTGCAGCGTGGAAATAGGGGCATGCATGTGTTCCCCTGAAGTGGCTTAGGGGTCACTTACCAGTGCACCTGAGTTTCCTGTCTGTATAATGCAGGTATTGGGGCTGTCCAATGTGATGTTTTCTCCTTTTTATGACATGGCTCAGGGCAGTCCTTCTAAGACTCCTGACCAAGGTATGGGCCCTTCAGGCAGATTGGGTCCAAAGGGAGGATCTCTGCAGCGACCCTGACCACGGGTTCCAGAGGGAGGATCATGGCAGCTTGGAGAGATAGGGGGGATGGTAGGACAGGTGGCATTGAAAAGGCAAATTCCAGGATCCCAGGCACCCGATATTTCCATTTTAGATATTGAATTTACATTTCAAATACTGGCCAGGGGGCTTCCACCAGGGCTGCAGGCAACCTCAGCAATAGCCAGGCTGGTGAGCCCCACCCCTACCTGAGTCCCGGCCTCAAGGGATGCAGCCCAACCACACTGCACATACTCTGGGGGGGTGGGCAGGTCATGGAGATTGGGCGTGGTATACAGAACAGGTGGGGAAGAGGGTGGGATGGAGAAGCAGAGGGGTGGGGCCCAGGGGCCGAAGGACAAGGCAAGAGTTGGGGCCACGAGCTGTGCATGCTGGGAGCTTTTCTCTCTTAACCGCTCCCAGCTGGCAACCTGTAGGGCTGCAGGACTAGAACGCCCAGGATGCTCTGGGCACAGGGCGGTGCCTGGCCCTGGGGGGAGGAGCAGGGCGGTGTGAGCTTGGCCGAGGGCCAAACCATTGACTCAGGACTCAGGTCCTGCACCCGCTCCATGTGGACTGATTCCCAGAGGGATGTGACGAGACGAAAGGTACCAGGGAGTTAGGAGGGTGTGGCGGCTGCATGGGAAGCCGCGGGCCTGCAGCGTGCAACTGCTTTTGTCCAAAATTGAAGCCCAAACTGGCGCCTCTTCCCCACCGCCTCCCTCCTTTGCTTGATTCCTCCTCCCCCCTGTGTACCTGTGGGTCCTTCCACAGCCTCCTACCTAATCCAGGGCCAGGTGTTTCTCTAAACTGCTTATGGGAACTGGTTAGACATTCCAGAAACTTTCCACTTTGCCTGCTGCCCTCTGCCTTCTCCAGCCAAAGTGCCATCATTTCATCAGCTTTTGGGAGAAATTCACCCTTGTGGTCCCTCTTGGATGCACAACTTTGGAGTTTTGCAAAGTGGTAACATTGGCTGTTGCTTGCCTTTTTCACAGATGTGGAAGTTAAAGCATCCGTGAGGTTAATCATTGGTTTCCCCAGGATCTGCTAAGGGCAGAGGAGAACAACACAATTCCCAGGCAAGTATCTAGTAGGCCGTTTTCACTAACCTATTCCAGTGCAGAGGCCTCCAAAACAGCATCGTTAGGATGAGAATAGCTTAAGCATTTTGCCCTTCAGATTGATCACCTAATCTCAGCTCAGGCCTGAGTGGCCAGTCTCTCAGGGACATAAGTGATGACTCTGATCCCTCAGGAAGAGACCGGTGGTCCGGCTTTGGGAGAGGCATGTTCATGGTAGACAACACCTGGGCAGCATTTGAAACCCGTCAGCTTTAACATCTCTGCTTTGGATTCCGGCAAGGTTCCAGGATAAACATGCCCAGGGATAGTCAGATGTAACGTATTCTTTAAAAATTGATTACAGCAGTGAAAGGAACAGAGCATAAAATATCCTGATTATTTGCAAAAGATGAAATGCAAGCAAGACCTTCTTGTTAATTTTTTAATGCTCATTCTCTTGGCTGTATTGTACGCTTGAATGCATAAAAAAAAATTGAATTGAAAAGTTATCTTTTCCTGAGATTGGTAAATTAACTTAAAAGTCTTATTGAAACCTGTGGAGGAATGGTTAGCAGCTTTCACGATTTATGTCCTCCCTAAAACTTTGGGTGTTGATCTCCATGAAAAAAAGTCCTTGTTTATATTACACATCCCAATAGGTTACATTTCCAATTCCTGAATGTGGGGTATTATCAAAACAACTGAATAAGCTGGTCATGGAAACTGGACCCTGTCACTATGTGAAGAATTTGCCTCGCTGTGAATTAATGACACGAATTCTTTAACATTTTTTTAAAGAATGGATGAGAAACTCTGCAGTATCTCTGAATGTGGCAAGACAGGGAATTCTCGTTGGACCACATCCTCGGGTTCTTCTCTCATGTTCAATAGACCCGGGTGATAGTCTGTGTTGTCAGGTGCAATGCCACCCCCCAGCCCCCAGTGTTCCACCCTACTCTGGCCTGTGACCTCTTCAGGGGGTTCTGATGACACTCCTCCACAAGGGTTGAAAGGAGATATTGTAACATGAGGATATTCATCATCTTGAAACAAAGATTAATGGAGAGGAAAGTCTCGGGGTCTGTGTGCTCCGATGCAACTGCTGTTGGGGTGTGGCTGCAGTGACCATTATGCTCCCAGCAGTCCCCACAATGGCTCTCTCAGACGTTTGATCTCCTGGTGCAACCACAGAAGCTGTTGACAGAGCTGAGCGCTCGTGGTTCAGTGTCTTCCGTCAGATTTTGTGGCTCTGACCCTCCTCTGCTCACCCCCTTCCCATTCCAAACTGCTGCATTGTTTGCTTTGTAGTTGTTTCCTAGGAGCCACTGTGTGTAACTGGATTTCACAGTGTCTTTAGGGACCCACTCTCACTACACGAGTCACTGTACAACAACGACTTATCCTGGTGTAGCCCGTGTTCATCGTCTCCAGTGGAGCTGTGAAGAACCCTGCTTTCTTGGAGCTCCTCTCATTCTCATGCTGCTGGGGTTGCTTACGAAGTTGAGCATCCCGTCTTTGGTCTCATTAACATTATTCTTTTCATCGATTATTTTGAAGTCGGATATGACTTTGTTAAAAATGTGGACACTGGCTGTCACAGGCACTTTTATGTATCTTCCCCAACAGCTCTGTGAAGTAGACCTGTGATCCACACATTACAGGGGGGACAATGAAGCTCAGAGAGATGGAGTAGCTTCCTTCACTTCACAGTTTCTTGGTACATTTTGTGTCTCCACCTGGAGCTCCGCCTCTCAGGTGTGTGCACTTAGCTGGTGTTCCACTTTATGCCTCTCTGCCAGCCTCCCCAAAGGCACACGCTCCATCCTGAGTCCATTGTCTGCTTGATGGCAGTCACCCTGCACAAACAGGCTCCGTGCAGGGAGTGGACTAGCGGGCATGGTCCTCCGGCTTACCCTGGGCAGATTCTAGGTTCATGGCGAGAGCTGGAGCAGTGGAAGATACTGACAGTCACTCACCTGGAAGGTTTCTTATGGAGAAATACTCCACTGACTTTTTGCAGGTGTCATGTCTTCTTTGTCTTCATTGCTCCTCTGGGCTTTCTGCTACAGTCCATGCTGTGCAGTAACATAGAGAACAGAGACTGGTGAACATCATACTGTTGCCCTGCACCAAATGGTCACATCACTCATTTTTCTAATTATGAAACAAGTACACACTGTAAAAAAAGTCAAATTGCACTGATCTATGTAGAGTAAAGTGAAACATTCCCCTTTCATCCCCTTCCCTGAAAACTCACTCTTTTACTCAGAAGGAACTATTGTTAAGAGGTTGTGACTTATTCTTCTGGAAATTTCCTATGAATTTGTAAATACAGAAAGTTTTTTTAAAACATAAATTACATAACTACATCGTTTTTCAATTTGTTGTTTCCCAAACCTTATATCATAGACCTCTCTCCTTATCAGTGCACATCATTCTAACTTACCTTTTTAGAAGTTTTAGAGGTATTCCAAAGAATAGGCATACCATGATCTGTTTATATCTTCTTTGATAGCAAAGGGATTACATCCAGTTTCACTATTATACATAATGCTGCTATAAGATCCTTGTGTGGAATTTATTACACTGCTTTCAACTGCTCGATTTGCTTTGTTTCCTTTTAGTCAGAGACTATGATATATTTGTAACAATTTTATGGTAATTATTTTATAGGGAAATTAATTTTATCACTGAATAACGACATGTATGGGGAAGCTGCACTTCAAGGTCATCCATCTCAGTATTCTGGAGAAAAATCATGAAACTTAGAAGGTATTATGGTTGCTCCATCACATTCTAACAAGTCATGTTAACAATTTAAAGTTGAATCTTTGAATAGCCTCTACTCTTTCTGTTCAAATGAAGGATGACTTTTTCTTGTCTTGAAAACTTCTGACTCCAGGGGCTCTCAGTTGTGCTTCAGAGAGTGTAAGATATTGTTGTTGTATTTATTTCTCTTCAGCTATAGGCTGCGTCTTCTAAAGATCATAGAATTGAACATGGTCCAATCGATGTATATGATTTGGTTCAAAAATTCAAAGTAATGAACCCAAGATAGGAATCTATAACTTTGGTTCTTAATAAAGAATTTCCTTTGATATCCTTAAGTCCCTGTCATTACTTGTAAAAACTCATCTATGGGTGAAGAGATGTGGTTCTGCTGGCAATGTCTGGCTTGAACATCCATAGTTGATCCTGCCACATCTGTAGGCAGATTAGACTTGACCTCTTGATGACCTCTGCCCTTGGTCTTTGAGCTGGGAAAAATAAGAATTTAAAAAAGTTGCAGTTATTAGCACTCAATCCAGAAACGACCATTAAAGAGTGAGTTTGGTTTGGTAAACCAAAGGGAGTATAAGCAGAACAAAGTCTTTAATATTTATAAAATTTCAAAAAATTCTAATTTTTAAAAATATAACTCTAGTTTTGCCACAGTGCAAACTGTGTATATATGAATGAAGTATCCCTCTGTCCATTTCTTAAGTTGTTTCCATTGATTTGATGGATTTATCTTCGAACCCGGATTCCAAGTGTGAAAGAACATCTTGGTCCTTCAAAGAAAAGAAACCATTGAAATTTAATTTTCTTTTAGCTCGGCATCCCACAGGTGTGAGGAATAAATGATCACGTAATGATACAATGATTTTGAAATCTAATTCTTAATTAGGGGGGTGTAAGGGATGATTGAATGGTGGTTCATCCCCATGGTCAGGGGTATTGTACACATGGACGTGTAAACACGATTCAGGAAGCTGCTTCAGCTCCGTGAGATCCCTAAGAACCACAGTGCAGGAGGATCTAGGTACACAGCCATCTGCCTCGATCTCCTGGGTTACATGTAGATCCAGGGGTCTTGACAGTGGCTTCAGAGCAGCTAACTTTTATCTATTTCTCCCCTTCCTTAGCTCCAGTTTATCTCAAACAGTCCTGACTACCATATTTTAAAGTAAGACCAATTGTAGTTATCTACATGAGTTTCTTGTTCATTATTGCAGAGTAATAATCAAGGATACCATTATATATCATTTAATTGACCTTATTAAATTTGTTGTACCTTATAATTGATTAGAACACTGCGTTTAGTTCGGCGTTTGATATTTACCAATCGTGTTAATCTGCTTACAACTGCTATGTGCCTCATTCCTCTTAGAAGTGTATCTTTGGCCCATCACAAGATTTTAATGGCTCAAATCATCATAAATTAAGATAATGTACTGTCTTTTGGATGATAGGGAGGCATATGGGTCCATTTTGGAAATATGCCCATCTGTCTTTGCTCCCCATGGGAAGTTTCTGGTCACTAGGTCTCCAGGTGGCTTGCACAAGCCCTAGGTCTGTAATAGCTTGGTGCCTCTCCTTCTACTTGGGGTAGAAATAAAAGAGATTAGAGAGACTTATTAAAGTTTTGGTTGCATGAAGTCTTCTATGAAGACCATCCATGCATATTGTTCTGGATAGCTCTCTGTTCCTAAGACTACTAGTTATTTTAAGGGCTTGTCAGGAACTGTGAAAGGTCTGATATTTTACCTTACCTGCAAGCTAATAAGTTAGCCTACAATGGTTTAGCAGATGCTGACAAAAGACACGAGACCCATGGGTCAGAGACAAAGGACTCAATGACACAGCAATAGCAGTGGCCAGAGTATCATCATCTGCACCGGCTCACTAAATCTCACTTCCTACAGGGTGATACACAGTGGGCCAGGTGACATGCAGAGTGTTGCAAGATCTCAGAGCCTAAGGAACTCAAATCTTTGATAACGGGCAGGATGTCTGCTAACCTTTGCCCTGGGTGGTTGTTATTTTTATTATACTGGGCAGTAAGCAAGCCTGCCCTTTGTTCCAGAGGAGGTCACTATTTCTATCTTCCAAGGCTGACAGCTCTACACACATCCTTGAAAAGATAACCTGGTCTTACTGACTTTCAAAGATAAGCTTGAATGAGACTTGATCATCATTCAATTCTTCTGTTTCCTTTATTGAGATTGTGCAAATATGATCTTTTCTCTGTAAAGTTCATTAACTTTATTCATACATAAGGGATGCTGTTGGTTTTATTTATTAAGTTGAAATTGTCTTATTAGAGCAAATGATGAAACTGTTATGGGTTGGATCTGAAAGTATGATTTCCAGGAAAAATGTGAAAGAAGATTAGTGCGCACAGAACTTTGCCACAAGGAGCTGATAGCAACTTAAAAGATTTTAATTTGAGTACTGTTTTATACAACTTTCTTCCATTTACTTCATCCTCTCTGCTTCCTTTAACTCGCATATGGGAATGGGGCACTTTCAGGGATTCACTGAACTCATTTACAATATTCAAATGGTTTTGTCTGTTGTGGTTTTTTTTATTGAAGTAAAGTTGACATACAACATTATATCACTTTCATGGGTACAACGTAATGATTCAATGTTTGAGTATATATTGAAATGATCACCACAATAAGTCCAGTTAACATCCATCTATACATAGTTACAAATATTTTTCTCTTGTCATGAGGACATGGCATATTTCAAGGTGCAGAATAATCAACGATGGTGTCATACTTTTCTATATACAGCTTGATGAATTTGGACATAAGTATACACCCTTGAGACTGTCATCACCATCAAGACCACAAACATATCATCACTTTCCAAAGTTTTCTCTCACCTCCTTTATTACTATCATTCTGTGGTAAGAACTCTTAGTATCTACTCAAGTAGCAAATGTGACGTATGCAATAGAGTTTTGTTAGCTGAAGGCACTACGCCATATCCTACATGTCCATAACTCATTTATCTTGATAACTGAAACTTTGTATCCTTTGATAATCAGCTCCCCATTTCCCCATCCCTCCAGCCCCTGGCAACCACCATTCTAACCTCTGCTTGTATGAGTTTGACAATTTTACATTCCACATATAAGTATTTGCTTTTCTCTGTCTGCCTTATTTCACTTAGCATAATATCTTCTAGGTCCCTCGTGTTGTCAAAAATGGCAGGAATTCCTTCTTTTTTCAAGGTTGACAAATATTCCATTTCTTTATCCATTCATCCATCAATGACGTTTAGGTTACTTCCATATCTTCGCTATTGTGAATTAGCTGCAATGAACATTAGAGTACAGGTATCTCTTTGAGACCTTGATTTTAATTCCTGTGGGTATACACCAGAAGTAGGATTGCTGGATCATATGCTAGTTTTCTTTTTTGGAGGAACCTCCATACTGTTTTCCATAATGGCTGTACTAGTTTACATTCCCACAAGGGTTCCTTTTCTCCACATCTTCACCAATATTTGTCATCTTTAGTTTTTTTGATAATCGCCATCTTAACAAGTGTGAAGTGATACATCATTGCGCTTTTGATTTGCATTCCCTGATGATTAACGATGCCAAACACCTTTTCATACACCTATTGGCCACTTGTATGTCTTCATTGGAAAAAGTCTATTGTGGTCTCTTGCCCATATTTTAAATTGATTTGTCTTTTTGTTATTGAGCCAACAGCAAAAAAGGAGAACAAAATTTCCAGGCGTTATGGGTGCTTCCCAGTTGATGCAGACGGTTTTGTGTTTACAGTGGTACCAAAAGGTCATGTTTCATGCTTTTTCTTCAGCTTGTTATAAGACCAGCAGTAGCTGCGGCATGGCAGATAATCGGGATCTTCTGGGTTTGGAGGTTTACAAAATAAATGAGTGGTAAGGAATTTTTTATATTTCCAAGGAAATTATTGTGATCGTAGTCCATGGAATCCAAGATTAGATAGGTGTAGGAGGAAATTAAGGTGAGGATTGGTGATCTGGCATTACTTCTGATCTTGAGGGACAGGTATCTACTGTATGAGTGTTTGAATAAAAATATTAGAGATCAGGAATTTGTGGTGGGTGAATATGTTTTCTGAATTATTTACTTTTGAACATAACCACTAGGATTATGTGAACATCTGGGAGATTGGAGGAAGTCGTTAACAGGGGGTGGTTGATAATATCACTATTGATTTAACCTCTATGAACACCATATGGTCAATGGATTAAGCAAATGAGTAGACAGAAAACACAGAAATGGTGAGATTTGGGTTTTAGTAAGGACTGGGGACTGACTGTCTTGAGTGGGAGTGCCAGGACTTGTGCAGTTGAGAGTGACAAGGACAAGAAGAGAATAGAATCACACTCAAACAAGGAGAGGATGTTAACAGGATGGAGGGGGAGAAATGATCTGGAGTAGCCTTGAATTTTGACCTTGAGCTTTCTGTTCTTGATGCAAATCTGCCTGATGACATCCCAGGACACAGGTCAGATCTATCCCCAGAGGATAGAGGGGGGGTGGAAGTACAAAACAGCCAGGATAATTGTCCTAAAAAGGCAGGCTTCTTTTATCATTTGACCCACTTTCATGATTGGTTTTTGTAGGATAAGAGGAAAAGAAGGATGATAAGAAGGATGACAGTCACGTGTTCGCAGAGGAAGCAGCATAACTGTGAAAACCAGTCCAAACCAAAGCCTGGTTTAAACATCTCCATTCCTTTGAGGATGTCCAGTGACATATTCAAGAGGACGGTGACTAGAATCCCATCACATCCTGGCAATGACGGGTCTCTGGGAGGATTCCTTGGACCAGCCGCACCAAATCTGCTGGGCCGAGAGACCGCAAGGACTCCAGGCCTGCAACAGTGCAGGACAACTTGTAAGTCCTTTCAATCTGGCCAAAGCATTGCAAAAACTTGCACCTAGTCACACAGGTGAATCCCTGCCAGGTGTGCTCGCAGGTGGTCTGCATTCCAGGTCCCTTGAGCACTCCTGCTGGCCTTCAGATTTGGCAGAGATGATTCCAGGAGCTGATATGGGCATTCCACAGCTCGACTGCCAACAATTTCTGACGACTGAGGAAGGTATCAGGAAGGAGGAAAGGGCAGTGAAGAGCACAGGAGCGATACTGGTGATAGCACTGATGGCGGACAGACTTGCTAGTGAGGCAGAGAAAGTGAGGGGCCAAGAAGGCCGTCCTGACAGCAGATGAAATGGAGCAGGCACCTCAGTGAGGTCTCATGGCTGCGTCCCTAATGTTCCTTGCTTTGAGCTCTTGAACTTTTAAAATATACCAATACTTTTCTTTTATTAAACTCTCTTGCGTGACATAGAAAATAGAGATAGCGGTTTCTTTCTGAGGTGAGAGGTTGAGTTTCAGGTGAGGAGAGAAAGATCTTCCTTTTTCATGCTGTTTTCTCATTTTCCTTTACTATTTACAATATTTATTTGTACTTTAAAGTCAGCAGCCAGTTATCAACGTCACGGGATGATTCAGCTTTTCCCATCACAGTCACAGTAAAACCTACATAAAGTGGATTATTCTTTTTGTGTAATATTCCAATAGACTCCAAAATATTATTTCAAATCACTTTTGTGTCTATGTTCTCAAATTAGATATTTACTTCTAGGTCTCCATTTTTCTGTTCTCTGTTGCATGCCAATTCAGAGTTGCATCTAAGGAAATACCAGATATTCCACAGTTTTTTAGATCCATATGTGTTGGAAACGTGATTCATGGAAATGGACATGGCAGTTAGGGGATCGTGCTATTATCGAAAGAGAACTTTTCAGCATCAGTAATGCTGAAATAAACCACTGCTTGTTGGGATTTAATTGTCTATTTGAGGGATCAAGCATTCACTGTTGGCACTTCTCTTTCTCTTTGGAGGGAAAGTACGGCCTTCCCAGTATTTCCATTACCAAATCACTTTCCTGGGTGGCTGTGCCATGTCAGGAAGGTCTTGAGATGACGGGAACCAGGGTTCATCCTCAACTTCTGGCTGTTCTGACAAGGCTTCCCTGGCAGAGTGTAGCCTGTGTGTCTGGGTGACACTTGCAGCCATCAGAAAGGAGGGGATACCTCACAAGTGCCAAGCGATTCATCTGTCCCTTGTCTTACAGGGTGTTCCCAAGTGATGAGGTTCAAAATGCCACTTGGTAACCATTTGAAATCTCATAGTCATGGGGTGGGTTCTCTGTGTGAGCTCAGAGCAGTGTCTGTTCACCACCAGATGGGAAGCATTTCAGTATTTTAATTGGTAAGGCTGGGTTCATGCACGTTCATGGACCACCAGTTCAGTGGCATTCTCTGCTGGAGCCCCAACACCCCTGTCATACCTCATCTTTCAAAGCTCCAAACAGTCTTCACACCCAGGAGGTTGTGGTAATGTAACCACAGCACAGGATTGGGGAAAAAAAAACAACCACCCAGGGGTGACATAGTTTAAGGGCTCGGGCCCAATTGCCCCATTTGGACAAGTTGGTAACACCAACACTTAGTGTGTAAACTGGAGGATTGTCCAAGATCATGGACTTAAGAACGACACGGGCTCAGATGTCACCTTGGACAGCAAGGGACAGTGTGGGGTCACTCACTGGCCAGGATTATGGTCGCTTATACTGTCAAAGTAGAGCTCACCGGGGATCCTCTGGCCAAGCCAGAGAGGAGGCTTGGGACCTTCTAGGGAATTTCTGCCCTAAAGGGAATGGCTTAAGGAAGGCAGGGGTGCTGAAAATCCTAGTTCACAGGGAGCAGTCATGTTTATGGAACGAGGCCCAGCAGTAGCCTTAAAAGCTGCATCACAAATCTTTCCGCCTGGATACAAAACAAGCAGGAAAAGGAATTCAGAGTCTTGGACAAGGATCACAGCAGGATTCAAATCCAGGTCAGGGGTGAACAGGGAGCCCCTAGAGGGGCCTCAGGAGCGAGGTCCTTCCTGCCTTTAGTCCATTTGCAAATGAGCTTCCTTGGGCCTTGTCCTCTCCAAGTGCACGTTTTGATCTTTTTACATTGTTTTCCCCACTTAGAGCTGATGCAATTCCAGAGATTGAACTAGAAAACTACAAGTTCCTAAAATTTAGTCAAAAGAAATCTCAACAAGAGAAGCAGAAAATGTTCCCTGTTCCTCAAGAATGTAGAAAGGCAGCCCCTGCCTGTGGCACGACATGGTCCTGGGTAGTGCTGTTTTAAAGACACCCACATTTCAGTGGTTGTTGCTCTGCCTGTGAAAGTACCTTCAACATTTAAATCCCAAGAGAAAGGGCGGGGTGACACGTCTGCTCCTGGAGGAGTTGAATGATACTGAAATGAACTGGTCTTCGGAATTAGGGGAATTTGGGGGTGTCCCCACTAGCCAGGGTAGGGGCTGGCCTTTCTCCCTTCTCCCACCAACAATAAGCTGATGACCCGGAAGAGTTCGTGATTCAAGGAGAAATGTGAGATTCAGTGTCTCACTTACATGCCTACAGAAAGCTACAGAACCACATCACAACTCCCAGACTGTAAAGGGAACAGGACTTTAATACAATATTCAAATATGGCATTTATTGTTTACAACAAATAACTTCTGTGCCTCCCCATTTGGTGAATAGTTGCTGGGGTAGAGATGTCAGGGAGCTGAGGTGGGTGTGTCCCCTCTCTCTTGGGCATCAGGGGTCACAGGAATCAGCTTACAATGCTCCGCTTCCCCTCAGGAGGGAGGAGCTGGCCCAGTGCATCCCAAGCATCCCAGCTGTGTCCCCGCTGCTGAGGATGGGGCTGTGATCGGCCACTGGTACGGGGGTTGGTGTTGGGGCCTGGGGACCGAGTAGAAGAGTCGGGTTATCTTGGTGGCCTGGAAGAATCATGGCCCCCACCCTGTCCCCACTGCACTGGGTGCTCCTGACCCTGTGCTCAGTGCTGTCAGCCACCAGTACCCCATTTGTCCCTGCCACGCGAGCGATCATTTAGTATCACCTATTTCACAGAGGGGGAAATGGAGTCTCAGGAAGCTGAAGAGAGTCACCCCAATCACAGGACTGCTCAGTAGTGGAGTTGGGATCCCATTGCCAGCTGTTCGACTACCCAAGGCCATGCTTAGCTCGAAGCCTAACTGAACCCATAGGAGTCAGTCACCCCGGCCCAGACACTCACTCACCCCTTACCTTGATGATGGCGGGTTCTTCTTGGCCTTGAGTATTCTGCTGGCCAACTAGGTCTGGGGGTTCAGCTGGCAGGACAGGCTGTAGCTCCAGGACAGAGAGGCTCCTGTGAACCTAAGAGAAACCACACCTCAAGTGTCCCCTCACTGCCTGCCCAGCAGCTGGAGTCTGAGTGTCCCAGAGGTCGCCATGCAACAAGGCCTGGGGCTGAGTGGGGGGCCACGGAGACAGGATCTCTGGACTGGCCAACAGGGAGAGTCCACCCCTGCCCTCACCCAACTCCTGCCCGGCCTCACCTATCACTCTCGTTGAGCAGCTCCATGTCCTGGAACCAGGCCCCAAATCGCTCCTCAGGCTCTAGGTTGTAATACTTTGTGGCCACCTGGAGCAGCAGGATCTCCCTCATGACTGGCTATTCCTGGGACCAGAGGGAAGGAGAGGCTGCAGTTAGGGCCTGGGTGAGGGATGCTGCATGGGCCTTGTCGGGTGTCAGGGGTGGGGCAGGGACCAGTCCTGGGAACTGTCCTTCCCTCCAGTTCCTACCAGGTTTTACCTGTTCTCAGAATGGGAATAAGCAGTGCCTCCTCCAGGATTTTTTCATTGATGCCATCCTCCCCTCAACCCACCTGCCAACTGGATGGGTCTCCCACTTCTTTGTTATCAAACTCTTCTACTCAATGTAAGATACAGGGGGTGGAGCCAGGGACTGTTCTGCCCAGAGGGTCTCTGAATTCCTCCTCCTTCCCCTCTCCTGAAGGGGGTGGGGCAGCTGTTCACTTCAGTCCTCTTCTCAGGTTGATCTCATTCTCCTGGAAGGCAGACAGCCAGAGTCCATCAGACAGAGCCCCCTAGCCTGAATAGCCCCCTATGCCTACACCTTCTCATGTTGCACTACTGCCAGGTCCCCAGAGGGGGCCGGGCATGCAGAGAAAACAGGACTTGGACCTAGGCCTGGCTCTGAGCTCCAGAGAAGGAGGACATGGGGGAGAGGCTGAGGGACCTGGCAGCATAACCCTCTCTGATGACAGACTTGGAGGCTGAGGCCTCAGGCAGAGGGGACTGCTCAGCCACTTATGTGCTGCCTGACTTGGAGGGGCCCGAATCCTCTCTCCCTCCACGGGCAGCATGGGAGGGAGAGGCTGAGTCCAGCTCAGATAAAACCTCACGCAGCTGTGCCGTCAGGCAGCTCTGAGCTTCCCCAGCCTGGGGAACCGGAATGGGTGTCTCAGGTGGAACCTCTGTTCACTCATCCTTAAGATGTGCCTGATGCCCCAGCTCCCGGAGGCGGCTGTGAGGCTCTCAGGAGAGATGTGCCAAGTGCTGAGAGCTCAGAGCACAGTTCGGGGTCTCCCACATCCCAATGC
This sequence comes from Diceros bicornis minor, assembly GCF_020826845.1. Taxonomy (NCBI): domain Eukaryota; kingdom Metazoa; phylum Chordata; class Mammalia; order Perissodactyla; family Rhinocerotidae; genus Diceros; species Diceros bicornis. The sequence goes on along the minus strand of NW_026690858.1, from coordinate 1,666,756 downwards.
TCAGGATCCTGGGCCTCAATGCCTGGTCCTCAGGTGCACTCACCTCGAGATTATCACCCATCAGCAGGTGCAGCATCAGCAGGTGACCAAGGAAAGTGCCAATATAGGGGATGACACTCTGTGACATCAGAGTGTGGGTGGGATGAAGCTTTGCTCCCAAGCCGGCCCCCTGCAAACCCTCCCCTGAAAAGTCCTCACTCTCAGCCTCCTGGCCCACACCAAAGTTCGCACTGGGAGCAGCCTAGGACCCTTAGCAGCCTCCCCTCAATTCCTCCTCCCTTCACACCCCAAGAACACCACACTCCTCCTCCTCACCACCCAGGGCAGGCTTCTGGAAAATCACAGGGTATGCGGTCCCTGGTCCTCCCCACAACAACCCATCCTGCACCAGATCTCCCAGGCTCTCCTCCTGGTCACTTCTACTGGGGGATTCAGGCACTGTGGCAGCAAGAGGAAGGGCCATCCTCTCTTGATTTGAGGCCTCCAGCTGGGAGGGCAGAGCCCCTCCCCCACAGGCACACTCACCTGCTGCTGCTGCTGTTTCTCCTGCACTCTATGGGGGCTGATCTGCCGGGGGGGGGGGCAAACGTGGAGGGTCCCTCCTGCCAGGATCGAGGAGAGTGTCAACGAGCCATACTACCCTCACCCCATTTCTCTCTAGCACCACTGGCCTCCGAACCTGGACATCTGACTCGAGTCAACTGGTACCAATGCCAATACATCATCCAAGGTGTTGTGATTCTAGAGCAAGCCCAGCTCCAACTCTCACTCTGTGTGTGAGCTTGGGCTTTCTGTCTGGCCTCCCTGAGCCTGTTTGCTCATATGGAAGGTGTGAGAACTCCAGCTACCTCACAAGTACTCCTGAGGATTCAGTGTCACATGACTGTCATCATTGTGCTCGCCCTCACCCCTCCAGGTGGAGCAGGCAGAAAGCTCCCACAGTCCTGTCCACCCTCTTAACTCCTCACCACCCTGTGAGGCCTGCACCACACAATCACCATCCCTCCCTTCCCAGATGAGGAGACAGAGGCCCAAACAGGGACAGTGAGTTGCTCAGGGGACCAAAGAGGAGAGGCCGCTTGCCCCTCCCAGCCAGATGCCCTGTTCCCACATCCTCACCTAACCCGCAGCCCCACCACTGACAACAGTCCTGTCCTCTGAGCTCTCAAAGCTTGGTCCTGGGCCGAGCAGTGGAGAGGACGATGTGTCTTGGGAGTCTGGTTGCATGGCTCCTGCCTGCCCCAGTCTCGTGGAGTGTCTGGCCCCCAGGCTGGGTCAGAGGCCATGCCAAAGCCTTCTCCTCCCCAAGGAACCCCTCAGGACATTCCCCTGCCCTGAACTCTTTCTTTATCCACTCAGGAACTGAACTCTCAATGTGCCACCTCTGATCCACAGGGAAGGTGGTGACAGGATGCTTTGCTTCCTCATTTACGTGAAGCTCCTAACGTCCTTTCAGCAGGATCCACTAAGAATCCATGAGTTGCCTAGACGCTTCTCATAAGCCCCTGGGGGCATATGTCATTGCCAACCAGGCACTCAGATGAGACTCTTGTGGTTGACTCGAGTGACTGCTCTAGGGGTCGGTGGGGGGGCCCGAAAGCACACACATCTGTCTCTGATCCAGCCGTTCAGGCCCAAGGATGAGCAGCCTGTTTGTCCACCTGGACCATGGGAATCCTCTGCCATGCATGTCCCTGGGACAGGCAGGGTGTCCTCCCCTTGGAGACATGGTGAAGACAGAAGGAGCAGCAGGGGCCTGGCTTCCTGAGGACAGGTTTAGGCTGAGGGCTAAACCCACCGCAACAGCTTGGAAGAAGCTACATCCAGCAGGATGGACGTGCATGGAAGCCAGAGACCTGCTGATGGCACCAGCTCAGCAACTCTTCCTGGAACAGCCCAACCAACACCACTGTGTCCCATGGCCAGGGCCTCCTGCCCAAAAATGGCACCCTGCTTCCCATTAGCTGAACAGATCCCTCTGCTTGTTAACCTGGACAAGATAGACTGGAATGTTTCAGAGAAAGTTCAAGTGAGAAACTATCAAAACCACAACCTGCCCAGTACCCTTGCCCCTCTCCCCCCTCCTCTCTTTCCAGACCCGCAGCCTCCACTCTATCTTGGTCATCAGTTCTCTGCTCAAGGACTCATCTTGGCTATAGAGCTCCTTAAGTTTTTCAGAGCTTTACCCGAGGGGAGGGGAAAGAGGGAAGGATAAATTTAGGGATAATGTGAGGGGTCTGAGTGCAAATCCCTTTTCTTTGACAACCCAAGAGATTCAACCTGCCTGGAGGAGTGTTCTCACTGGGCTCCTCTGAGCACTAAGGTCTCATAGGACTGGGAGGGGGCTCTCCTGTTGGTCACTGGGGTCTCCACTCCCCAGCTCTACAGAGCAGCTCTGTTTTGACCACTATGAGTTTCAACTGGCCATAGAGTTCTGTTGCTATAAACACTTGGAAATCTCCAATGTGGCTCAACCCAATAGCTGACATTTAGGGAAACCGAGTCCTGAAGCAGAACTGGTTCACAAGGACACCAGGAGACTTAGAGACCAACTACCCACTCCCAGGCCCTGTCCCCAGCATTTGCTGCCTCCCAGGAGTTCCTGGTTGACTGAGGCGCCAATGGCAGACATAAGGAGATCCCCCATCCATCCTGGTCCTCCTATGCAGAGAGGCCTACCCACAGGGAAACTTACCCCCGTGTGTTCTTCAGGTGGCTTGTGGAGGTTTTCTGCAGAGCAGAGATGAAAGTGCGGGGTGAGGAGAAGTTCTTCCAGATGTCGCACTCCTGGGGAAGGGAAGAGAATGAGGTGTGAGGTTGGGCACTGGAGCCCCGCTTGCTCTAGCTTCAGTCTCCTTCTATTTACATCTCCCCTCCTGGATGAGACAGATGCTCAGGGAGCCCCAGAAAGACATTTAGGACCCAGAAAGTAACACTCACAAGGAGGAGGAGTTTAGCTCAACCCAGGGAAGGAGCCAGGTAGGAAGTGAGCATCCTCCCACTGGGACCTGGAGTCAAGGTCAGCGGGGCCCCTGGCAGGAAAGGCCTAGGGACTTGCAGGAGCTTAGACCACACACTTCAATCCTGGGAGCTGATAAAGGTGGAGAGGCAGTTCCCAAGTCTCCAGAGAGGGGCTCTACTGGGCCTCCCACGGCACACCTGGGCCACCTGGACCCAGTGCTCTACCACCCTCGCCCTGTCCTGGGCTGTCATGCTCGCATCACCGAGGCAGGTGGTGGTGACGAGGCTGGCCACCCTTCTGAACTGGTCGATGGTGGCCTGGATGGTGGGTGTCTAGTGTTGACTGCCAGGCTTATTCTTCTTGTGCCAGGTGGATCCCAGGCACTGAGAGGGCACCACCTTCCAGAAGAGCTCCTGGGGGACAGGGGGAGTGTCATCCAGCCCTGCCACAGGCCACCTCTGTGTCCACAGCCACTAAAGTCCCACACAGTTGTCACAGTTTAGAGCTAGAGCTCAGGAAGCTCAGGATGTGGCCTGAGCCTTGTGAGAGTCCCTAGGTTTTCTTCTCTGTCCACCGAGGGTACCCAACACACGATGTCCCAGGACCCAATCCCGGCAGGGAAGGGAGAGGGGCATTTGCATCCAGCCCGTCCTGGCTAACTCCAAGCTCCAGACGGTGGCTCAACTCTGCTCATGCCAAGGGGGCATCTGCCACCACCCTGATCTCCGCTCTGGTCCCACTCTCCATTCTGATGCACATTCCTCCGTGGCAGCTACAACCACTGGCCTTGTCTGTCTCCCTTGTAGTGAAGCACACTTCAGGTGTCAAGTCCTGAGGCTGTTGAGCCTCCTGAGGAGACGGCTGGGCCACCGTAGACCTGGCTGCACACAGTGAGTTCCCCTCCACCACTGATGGGCCAAGCCCTGCCAAGCTTTCCATCTCTTCTACCTCATGGAGCCGGCACAGCCACTCTGTGCAGCAGGTCCTGTTAGTGTCCACCTCTACGGTCTGCAGGTGGACAGCAAAGGCTTGGGGGTTCCAGAAGTTGCCCAGGTCATATGGTTGGTAAGGGGTGGAGCTGGTATTTGGGCCCAGATCATGGGAGTTTGGATCATGTCTGGGGCAACAATGGCAGAGGGACGGCCTGCTCCACCCCGCCCTGAGATCCCAGCTGTTCACCACATCTATCACGGTCAACTGCTCCACCACCAGCTTAGGAGAGAAGGCCGTGAGGTTGGGCTTCTTCTCACGCTCCTTAACAGCCACAGGTGGAGATGGACTTCCCACTAAAAATGATGGTGCAGGTGACTCCAGCTCAGCAGCACTCACTCCTCCTGGAGCCGATGTCGGCCCTTGCTCCAGCTCCAACACTGCTGATGGAGGGGACGCTGGCCTCAGCACTAGTAGCGGTGTTGTGAACGGAGCTGGAGCCAGCTCTACCTCCACCACTGCCCACTGCTCTGCTTCTGCCACTGGCTGGAGCTCTGCAGCTGGCGCTACAGTGGGATAAAGAGAAAGATTCACCCACATAGCTGACTTTCCATGTGTCCTTCTAAACACAGGAAAGATCCCACTTCCCTTCCAGGAATATCCAGCCTGCAGTCCCCCTTACCCTCTGCCTCTGCCTCAGTGGCCTCCAGAAGCTCACACTGGGCAAGGGTAAGAGGGTCATGGCAGCTCAGCTCCGAAACAGGCAAAGTTACCTGCGTGTACATCTCCTTTAGCTTGAAAAAGGGACAGCCCCAGTCTGGTCACTCCCTAGTTCTGGTCAACCTGGTCATCTCAAGGTCCTGAGTGTGGAGACCCTCTGTTCCTGTTCTCATCTCAGAGCAGCACTGGATGGTGTTTGTGGCCTCAGGCACCTTCCCCTTGCCTAGTGAGTTGGTGAAATTGAAACCATTGGGCAGCTCCTCGATGACCTTCTTACTGGAGTTCTGCAAAGACTGCTCCGGAGCTGGGCCTGAAGGAATCAGGGGCTGCCTGCACACTGCCACTGGGGTCATCCCCCAAGAGAAAGTCTGCTCCTCAGTTCAGGCACAGAGGGACATCCCTGCAAAGAACTGTGGTCAGGCAGGAAAAGAGATGAAACCTCTATGGCTCAGTAACATAAGAGTAGAGGAGCTCACATTCTCATGCTGCCAGCCATGACCTGGGCTATGAACATGACAGGCCCACCATTCTTCCGACACCTAACAACCAGCTCCTGCCCAGGAATGGTCTGCCCCTCATACCCTGCCTTCTCCCCTCCACACAAACACATACAGACACACACACACACAAGATGAGGGACCAGGGGTGTGGGGCTGATCAGGTGGGATCACAGTTGTGTCCTGGCCTGCACTAGCCTATCCTGGGCTGCCCCGTGTTACCCTTCACTGCCTCCTGCCAGACGCCCAGAGGCGTCGGGGATGAGGGCTGAGCCAACGTCGGCAACGACCAAAAAGTTTCTCTTTCTGGGTTTTTTTGTGCCTAGATCCTCCAAAAGTTGGGATACAACAACAAAATATTTTTGCCTGTTGACTGTCTCCAGTCAAGTGAGCTGGATGGGGGGCTGTGGGTGCCTGGTTACCAGAGTTCTAAGATCTTTTGAGGTCTATGACCAAGGAAGTGAAGTCTTTTTTCAAGACTCCTTTACCTAGGCCCCTTCCCTCAATCAGACTTATCCAGAGCTGCCCCCTGTCCCCTGGCTGCTAACCCTCCTCCCCCATGTCATCTCCTGAGCTGTACACAAGGAGCCTACACAGCCCTAGCCACAGCTCCCTGGAACCCTAAGTCGGGTCCTAGCTTTGAGGAGACAGAGATGAATGCAGACCTCCTTTTTCTTACCAGTTCTTCATCCCGAGAAAGTCCCTGTACCTCTCAGGTCCTCCCCAGTCTCTAAACCTGCACCATGGGGATCAGGCTAGAATCTACTTCCTAGGGATGTCAGGCGGTGTATATGACATAATATCTCTTACCTCTGTGAGCTGGTGTCACATGTACCTAAGGCACAAACTTAAAGATGGAAGAATAACAAGAAGGGGTGACAGGTAGCACAGAACACCACTCAAAACAGGCCTGGGTTCTAGCAATGTGATATTGGAACAGTCGCTTCCAACTTGGCCTCCTTTTCAGGTCAGCATCATGAGGGGGTTGAAACTAATGGAAATTTACATACTGCCATCCTGCGGCATAAAACCATTCAATTGTTTCCTGTTTAATGGAGAATGAGACCCAAGTGTCTCGTCTTGGCCTATGAGGTGAGCAGCCTTCACAGTGGTACCCAGTAAGCCCCACCCATGGTACAGCCATCCCCGTGGAACCACTAAGTAGTTAGTAACTGGTTTCTTAACATAATAACAGCCAAAGTGATGGGATGTCTTGTCTAAGTTTTAACTAAAAAAGTCTCTCACTTCCTCTTACTCCCTCTTTCATGTTCCATCTCTCTCTCTCACTCTGTCGAATCCCTGTAACTGAGGAATCAAATACCAGTGTTTTTGGGCTGCCCAACGTGGACGCCTAGATAGGAGAGAAGCACGAGATTGCCCAGGCCAACAGACAGAAAGAAACTCAGGCTCTCAGTCCAAACTGAACCCTAAAAGCTGAGAGTGAACTTGGGGGCCAGTCCTCCCCCAGTTGAGCCTCAGTTGCAGGCCACACAGGGTGGTGATGAGGTAAGAGGGAGGAAAGGAATGTGGGAGCTTTCTGCCTGCTCCACCTGGAAGGATGAGGGCGAGAACAATGTCATGTGACACTGAGTCCTCAGGAGAACCTGTGAGGTAGCTGGAGTTCTCACACCTTCCAGATGAGGAAACAGGCTCGAGGAGGCCTGGCCCAAAGCCCAAGCTCACATCGAGAGTGAGAGTTGGAGCTGGGCTTGTTCTAGAATTACAACATCTTGGAGGATGGAGTGCTATTGGTACCAGTTGCCTGGAGTCAGATGTCCAAGGTCAGAGGACAGTGGTGCTGGAGAGAAATGGGGTGAGGGGACTATGGCCTTACTGACACTCTCCTCGACCCTGACAGGAGGGGCCTGCCATGTTTACCCCCCCGCAGATCAGCCCCCATAGAGTGCAGGAGAAACAGCAGCAGCAGCAGGTGAGTGTGCCTGTGGGGGAGGGGCTCTGCCCTCCCAGCTGGAGGCCTCAAATCAAGAGAGGATGGCCCTTCCTCTTGCTGCCACAGTGCCTGAATCCCCCAGTAGAAGTGACCAGGAGGAGGGCCTGGGAGATCTGGTGCAGGATGGGTTGTTGTGGGGAGGGCTAGGGACCGCATACCCTGTGATTTTCCAGAATCCTGCCCTGGGAGATGAGGAGGAGGAGTGTGGTGTTCTTGGGGTGTGAAGGGAGGAGGAATTGAGGGGAGGCTGCTAAGGGTCCTAGGCTGCTCCCCGTGGGAACCCTGGGGTGGGCCAGGAGGCTGAGGGTGAGGCCTTTTCAGGGGAGGGTCTGCAGGGGCCCGACTTGAGAGCAAGGGCTCATCCCATCCACACTCTGATGTCACAGAGTGTCATCCCCTATATTGGCACTTTCCTTGGTCACCTGCTGATGCTGCACCTGCTGATGGGTGATAATCTCGAGGTGGGTGCACCTGAGGACCAGGCAGGGAGGATCCTGAGCCTTGGGCTGCGGGAGCCCCCGAACTGAGCTCTGAACTCTCAGCACTTGACACATCTCTCCTGAGAGCCTCACAGCCGCCTCTGGGAGCTAGGGCATCAGGCACATCTTAGGGATGAGTGAACAGAGGTTCCACCTGAGACACCCATTCCGGTTCCCCAGGCTGGGGAAGCTCAGAGCTGCCTGACGGCACAGCTGCGTGAGGTTTTATCTGAGCTGGACTCAACCTCTCCCTCCCATGCTGCCCGTGGAGGGAGAGAGGATTCGGGCCCCTCCAAGTCAAGGCAGCACATAAGTGGCTGAGCAGTCCCCTCTGCCTGAGGCCTCAGCCTCCAAGTCTGTCATCAGAGAGGGTTATTCTGCCAGGTCCCTTAGCCTCTCCCCCATGTCCTCCTTCTCTGGAGCTCAGAGCCAGGCCTAGGTCCAAGTCCTGTTTTCTCTGCATGCCCAGCCCCCTCTGGGAACCTAGCAGTAGTGCAACTTGAGAAGGTGTGGTCCTAGGGGGTCTAGTCAGACTAGAGGGCTCTGTCTGATGGACTCTGGCTGTCTGCCTTCCAGGAGAACGAGATCAACCTGAGAAGAGGACTGAAGTGAACAGCTGCCGCATCCCCTTCAGGGGAGGGGAAGGAGGAGGAATTCAGAGACCCTCTGGGCAGAACAGTCCCTGGCTCCACCCCCTGTATTTTACATTGAGTAGAAGAGTTTGATAACAGAGAAGTGGGAGACCCATCCTATTGGCGGTGGGTTGAGGGGAGGATGGCATCAAGGAAAATTTCCTGGAGGAGGGGCTGATTATTCCCATTCTGAGAACAGGTAGAGCCTGGATGGAACTGGAGGGAAGGACAGTTCCCAGGACTGGTTGCCTGCCCCACTCCTCACCCCCAATAAGGTCCATGCAGCATCCCCCACTCAGGCCCTATCTGCAGCCTCTCTTTCCCTCTGGTCTCAGGAATAGCCAGTCATGAGGGAGATCCTGCTGCTCCAGGTGGCCACAAAGAATTACAACCAAGAGCCTGAGGAGCGATTTGGGGCCTGGTTCCAGGACAAGCAGCTGCTCAACGAGAGTGATAGGTGAGGCCGGGCAGGAGTTGGGTGAGGGCAGGGGTGGACTCTCCCTGTTGACCAGTCCACAATGCCTGTCTCCGTGGCCCCCCACTCAGCCCCAAGCCTTATTGCATGGCGACCTCTGGGACACCCAGACTCCAGCTGCTGGGCAGGCAGTGGGGGGACACCTGAGGTGCGGCTCCTGTTAGACTCACAGGTGCCTCTCTGTCCTGGAGCTACAGCCTGTCCTGCCAGCTGGACACCCAGACCTAGTTGGCCAGCAGAATACTCAAGGACAAGAAGAACCTGCCATCATCAAGGTCAGGGGTGAGTGATTGTCTGGCCTGTGGTGACTGACTCCTATTGGTTCAGTAAAACTTCGGGCTAAACGTGCCCTTAGGGAGTGGGACAACTGGCACTGGGATCCCAGCTCCACTACTGAGCAGTCCTGTGACTGGGGTGACTCTCTTCAGCTTCCTGAGACTCCATTTCCTCCTCTGTGAAATAGGTGATACTAAATGATCTCTTGCGTGTCAGGGACAAATGGGGTACTGGTTGCTGACAGCACTGAGCACAGAGCCTGGAGCACTCAGTGCAGTGGGGACATGGTGGGGGCCACGATTCTGAGGGAGGCCCCCCAGGATAACCCGACTCTTCTACTCAGTCCCCAGGCCCCAACACCAACCCCCGTACTAGTGGCCGATCACAGCCCCATCCTCAGCAACGGGGACACATCTGGGAGGCTCGGGATGCACTGGGCCAGCTCCTCCCTCCTGACGGGAAGGGGAGCATTGTAAGCTGATCTCTGAGGTCCCCTTAAACCCAAGAGAGAGGGGACGACCCCACCCCAGCTCCCCGATGTCTCTACCCCAGGACCAATTCACACATTGTGGAGGGGCAGTAGTTATTTGTTGTAAACAATAAATGCCATATTTGAATATTATATTAAAGTCCTGTTCCCTTTACAGTCTGGGAGTTGTGGTGTGGTTCTGTCGCTTTCTGTAGGCATGTAAGTGAGACACTGAATCTCACATTTCTCCTTGAATCAAGAACTCTTCTGGGTCATCAGCTTATTGTATGTGGGAGAAGGGAGAAGGGCCAGCCCTTCGCTGGCTAGTGGGAAAACCCCCAAGTCCCCCTAATTCCGAAGACCAGTTCATTTCAGTATCATTCAGCTCCTCCAGGAGCAGACATGGCCCCCCGCCCGTTCTCTTGGGATTTTAAGGTTGAAGGTACTTTCACAGGCAGAGCAACAACCACTGAAATGTGGGTGTCTTTAAAACAGCACTATCAGGACCATGTCGTGCCACAGGCAGGGGCTGCCTTTCTACATTCTTGAGGAACAGGGAACGTTTTCTGTTTCTCTTGTTGAGATTTCTTTTGACTAAATTTTAGGAACTTGTAGTTTTCTAGTTCAATCTCTGGAATTGCATCAGTTCTAAGTGGGGAAAACAATGTAAAATGATCAAAACGTGCACTTGGAGAGGACAAGGCCCAAGGAAGCTCATTAGCAAATGGACTAAAGGCAGGCAGGATCTAGCTCCTGAGGCCCCTCTAGGGGCTCCCTGTTCACCCCTGACCTGGATTTGAATCCTGCTGTGATCCTTGTCCAAGACTCTGAATTCCTTTTCCTGCTTGTTTTGTATCCAGGTGGAAAGATTTGTGATGCAGCTTTTAAGGCTACTGCTGGGCCTCGTTCCATAAACATGACTGCTCCCTGTCAACTAGGATTCTCAGCACCCCTGCCTTCCTTATGCAATTCCCTTTAGGGCAGACATTCCCCAGAAGGCCCCAAGCCTCCTGCCTCGTTTGTCCTGATGGATCCCCGGTGAGCTCCACTTTGCCAGTATAAGCGACTATAATCCTAGCCAGTGAGTGACCTCACACTGTCCCTTGCTGTCCAAGGTGACTTCTGAGCCCGTGTCATTCTGAGGTCCATGAACTTGGACAATCCTCCAGTTTACACACTAAGTGTTGGTGTTACTAACTCGTCCAAATGGGGCAATTGGGCCCAAGCCCTTAAACTGTGTCGCCCTTCGGTGGTTGTGTTCTTGTCCCCAGTCCTGTGCTGTGGTTACATTACCACCACCTACTGGGGTGTGAACACTGTTTGAAGCTTTGAAAGATGAAGCATGATAGGGGTGTGGGGGGCTCCAGCAGGGAATGCCACTGAACTGATGGTCTATGGACATGCATGAACACAGACTTACCAATTAAAATACTAAAATGCTTCCTATCTGGTGGTGAACAGACACTGCTCTGACCTCGCACAGAGAACCCACCCCATGACTAGGAGCTTTCAAAGGGATACCAAGTGGCATTTTGAACCTCATCACTTGGGAACACCCTGTAAGACAAGGGACAGATGAATCGCTTCGCACTTGTGAATTGTCCCCTTCTTTCTGATGGCTGCAAGTTTCACCCAGACACACAGGCTGCACTCTGCCAGGGAAGCCTTCTCAGGACAACCAGAAGCTGAAGATGAATCTTGGTTCCCGTCATCCCAAGCCCTTCCTGACATGGCACAGCCACCAGGGAATGTGATTTGGTAATGGAAAGACTGGGAAGGCTGTATTTTCCCTCCAAAGAGAAAGAGAAGTACCAACAGTGAAAGCTTGATCCCTCAAATAGACAATTAAATCCCAACAAGCAGTGGTTTCTTTCAGCATTACTGATGCTGAAAAGATTTCTTTTGTTAATAGCACGATCCCCCAACTGCCATGTCCATTTCCATGAATCAAATTTCCAACACATATGGATCTAAAAAACTGAGGGAAATCTGGTATTTCCTTAGATGCAACTCTGAATTGGCATGCAACAGAGAACAGAAAAATGGAGACCTAGAAGTAAATATCTAATTTGAGAACATAGACATAAAAGTGCGTTTGAAATAATATTTTGGAATCTATTGGAATATTATACAAAAATAAGAATCCACTTTTAGTAGGTTTTACTGTGATTGTGAGGGGAAAAACTGAATCACCCCGTGACGTTGATAATTCGCTGCTGACATTAAAGTACAAATAAATAACATACATAGTAAAGGAAAATGAGAGAACAGCATGAAAAAGGAAGATCTTTCTCTCCTCACCTGAAACTCAACCTCTCACCTCAGAAAGAAACTGTTGTCTATATTTTCTATGTCTCGAAGCAGAGTTTAATAAAAGAAAAGTATCGATATATTTTAAAGTTTCAAGAGCTCAAAGCAAGGAAACATTAGGGATGCTGCCAAGAGACCTCACTGAGGTGCCTGTTCCATTTCATCTGCTGTCAGGACGGCCTTCTTAGACCCTCACTTTCTCTGCCTCGCTAGCAAGTCTGTCCGCCATCAGTGCTATCACCAGTCTCGCTCCTGTGCTCTTCACTGCCCTTTCCTCCTTCCTGATACCTCCACAGTGGAGCTGTGGAATGCACAGATCAGTTCCTGGAATCATCTCTGCCAAATCTGAATTCCAGCAGGAGTGGGCATGGGACCTGGAATGCAGACCATCTGCGAGCACACCTGGCAGGGATTCACCTGTGTGACTAGGTGCAAGTTTTTGCAACGTTTTGGCAAGATTGAAAGGACTTACGAGTTGTCCTGCGCTGCTCCAGGCCTGGAGTCCTTGCGGTCTCTCGGGCCAGCAGATCTGGTGGGGCTGGTCCAAGTTGTCCCCTCAGACACCAGTCATTGCCAGGATGGGATGGGATTCTAGTAACAGGCCTCTTGAATATGTCACTGGACATCCTCAAAAGAATGGAAATGCTTAAACCAGGCTTTGGTTTGGACTGGTTCCCACAGTTACGCTGCTTCTCCTGTGAAGACGTGACTTATCATCCTTCTTTTCCTCTTACCCTATAAAAACAAATCATGAAACTGGGCCAAATGATAAAGGAGGCCTGCCTTTTTAGGACAATTATCCTGGCTGTTTTGTACTTCCACCCTCCCTCTATCCTCTGGGGATAGATCTGACCTGTGTCCTGGGATGTCATCAGGCAGATTTGCATCAAGAACAGAAAGCTCAAGGTCAAACTCAAGGCTCCTCCAGATCATTTCCCCCTCCATCCCGTTAACACGCCCTCCTTTTTTGAGTGTAATTCTATTCTCTTCTTTTCCTTGTCACTATCAACCCCACAAGTCCTGGCACTCCCTCTCAGGACAGTCGGTCCCCAGTCCTTTACTAAATCCCAAATCTTACCATTTCTGTGTTTTCTGTCTACTCATTTGCTTAATCCATTGACCACTTGGTGTTCATAGAGATTAAATCAATAGTGACGTTATCAACCACCCCCTGTTAGCAACTTACTCCCATATCCCAGATGTTCACATAATCCAAATGGTTATGTTCAAAAGTAAATAATTCAGAAAACATATTCACTCACCACAAATTCCTGATCTTTAATATTTTTATTCAAACAGTCATACAGTAGATAGCTGTCCCTCAATATCAGTAGTAATGCCAGATCAACGATTCTCACCTTAATTTTCTCCTACACCTATCAATCCTAGATTCCATGGACTATGATCACAATAATTTCCTTGGAAAAATAAAAAATTCCTTACCACTCATTTATTTTGCAAACCTTCAAACCCAGAAGATCTCGATTATCTGCCATGCCACAGCTACTGCTGGTCTTATGACACGCTGAAGAAAAAGCACGAAACATGATCTTTTTATACCACTGTAAATACAAAGCCATCTGCATCAACAGGAAAGCACCCATAATGCCTGGAAATTTTGTTCTCTTTTTTTGTTTGGCTCAAAAACAAAAAGACAAATCAATTTAAAAAATGGTCAAGGCACCAGAGTAAAATTTTTCCAGTGAAGACATACAGGTGGCCAACAGGTGTATGAAACGGTGTTCAGCATCACAAATCAGGGAATGCAAATCAAAACCACAATGAACTATCATTTCACACCTGTTATAATGGCGATTATCAAAATAACTAAAGATGACAAATGTTGGTGAGGATGTGGAGAAAAGGAAACCTCGTCGGAATGTAAACTAATACAGCCATTATGGAAAACAGTATGGAATTTCCTCCAAAAATGAAAACTAGCCTATGATCCAGCAATCCCACTTCTGGTATACAGCCACAGGAATTGAAATCAGGGTCTCAAAGAGATACCTGCCCTCTCTCTCATTGCAGCAAATTCGCAATAGCCAAGATATGGAAGTAACCTAAACGTCACTGATGGATGAATGGATAAAGAAATAGAATATTCGTCAACATTGAAAAAAGAAGAAATTGCTGCTATTTTTGACAACATGAATGCACCTAGAAGACATTGTGCTAAGTGAAATAAGGCAGACAGAGAAAGGCAAATATTTCCTTATTTGTGGAATCTAGAATAGTCAAACTCACACAAGCAGAGGTTAGAATGGTGGTTGCCAGGGGCTGGGGAGATGGAGAAATGGGGAGCTAATGTTCAAAGATACAAAGATGCAGTTATCAAGATAAATAAGTTCTGGAAATCTAGGATAAGGCATAGTGCCTACAGCTAACAAGACTGTATTGCATGCGCTACATGCATACATATTAGCTACATTTGCTAATAGAGTAGATATTAAGAGTTCTTACCAGAGAATAATAGTAATAAAGGAGGTGAGAGAAAACTTTGGGAGATGATGGATATGTTTGTAGCCTTGATGGTGGTGACAGTCTCAAGGGTGTATGCTTATGTCCAAATTCATCAAGCTGTATATGGAAAAGTATGACATAATCGTTGATTCTTCTGCACCTTGAAATATGCCATATCCTCATCACAAGAGAAAAAATTTGTAACTCTATACGGGGAGAGATGTTAACTGGACTTATTGTGGTCATCATTTCAACATATATACAAACATTGAATCATTATGTCATACCGCTGAAACTAATTTAATGTTGTATGTCAACTTTATCTCAATTAAAAAAACACAACAGACAAAACCATTTGAATACTGTATATGAATTCAGTGAATCCCTGAAACTGCCCCATTCTCATATGGGAATTACAGGAAGCAGAGAGGATGAAGTAAATGGAAGAAAGTTGTATAAAACAGTATTCAAATTAAAATCATTTAAGTTGCTATCAGCTCCTTTTGGCAAAGTTCTGCGAGCACCGATCTACTCTCACATTTTTCCTGGAAAAACATACTTTCACATCCAACCCATAATAGTTTCATCATTTTCTCTAATAAGAAAATTTCAACTTAATAAATAAAAAGAAAAGCATCTCTTATGTATGAATAAAGTTAGTGAACTTTATAGAGAAAAGAGCATATTTGGACAATCCCAATAAAGTAAACAGAAGAACTGAATGATGATCAAGTCTCATTCAAGTTTATCTTTGAAAGCCAGTAAAACCAGGCTATCTTTTCAAGGATGTGTGTAGAGCTGTCAGCCTTGGAAGATAGAAATAGTGGCCTCCTCTGGAGCAAAGGGCAGGCTTGCTTACTGTCCAGTATAATAAAAATAACACCCCCCAGGGCAAAGGTTAGCAGACATCCTGCCCGTTATCAAAGATTTGAATTCCTTAGGCTCTGAGATCTTGCAACCCTCTGCATGTCACCTGGCCCACTGTGTATCACCCTGTAGGAAGTGAGATTTAGTGAACCGGTGCAAATGCTGATACTCTGGCCACTGCTATTGTTGTGTCATTAAGTCCTTTGTCTCTGAGGCATGGGACTCCTGACTTTTGCCAGCATCTGTAAGACCATTGTAGGCTAACTAATTGGTTTGCACGTAAGGTAAAACATCAAACCTTTCACAGTTCCCGACAAGCCCTTAAGATAACTAGTAGTCTTAGGAACAGAGAGCTATCCAGAACAATATGCATGGATGGTCTTCATAGAAGACTTCATGCAACCAAAACTTTAATAAGTCTCTCTAATCTCTTTTATTTCTACCCCAAGTAGAAAGAGAGGCACCAAGCTATTACAGACCTAGGGCTTGTGCAAGCCACCTGGAGACCTAGTGACCAGAAACTTCCCATGGGGAGAAAAGACAGATGGGCATATTTCCAAAATGGACCCATGTGCCTCCCGGTCATCAAAAAGACAGTGCATTATCTTAATTTATGGTGATTTGAGTCATTAAAATCTTGTGATGGGCCAAAGATACACTTCTAAGAGGAGTGAGGCACATGGCAGTTGTAAGCAGATTAACACACTTGGTGAATATCAAACTCTGAACTAACTTTAGTGTTCTAATCAATTAAAAGGTACAACAAATTTAATTAGGTAGATTAAATGATATTTAATGGTATCCCTGATTATTACTCTGCAATAATGAACAAGAAGCTCATGTAAATAACTATAATTGGTCTTACTTTAAAACATGATAGTCAGGACTGTTTGAGATAAGCTGGAGAGAAGGAAGGGGAGAAATAGACAAAAGTTAGCTGCTCTGAAGCCACTGTCAAGACCTCTGGATCTGCATGTAACCCAGGAGATCGAGGCAGACGGCTATGCCCCTATATCCTCCTGCACTGTGTTTCTCTGGGATGTCACAGGGCTGAAGCAGCCTCCTAAATCGTGTTTACATATCCATGTGTACAATACCCCTGACCGTGGGGATGAACCACCATTCAATCATCCCGTACACCCCTCTAATTAACAATTAGCTTTCAGAATCATTGTATCATTACATGATAATTTATTCCTCAAACCTGTAGGATGCCGAGCTAAAAGAAAATCAAATATCAATGGCTTCTTTTCTTTGCAAGACCAAGATGTTCTTTCACACTTGGAATCCTGATTAGAGGATAAATCCATCAAATCAATGGAAACAACTTAAGAAATGGACAGAGGGATATTTCATTCGTATATATACATTTTGCATTGTTGCAAAAATAAAGTTACATTTAAAAAAATTAGAACTTTTTGAAATTTCATAGATATTAAAGACTTTGTTCTGCATGTACTCCCTTTGGTTTACCAAATCAAACTCACTCTTTAATGGGCATTTCTAGCATTCAGTGCTAGTAACAACAGTTTTTTTTAATTCTTATTTTTCCCAGGTCAAGGAACAAGGGCAGAGGTCGTAGAGAGGTCAAGTCTAATCTACCTAGGGATGTGGCAGCCTTAACTATGGATGTTCAAGCCAGACATTGCCAGCAGAACCACATCTCTTCATCCATAGGTGAGTTTTTACTAGTAATCACAGAGACTTGAGGATATCAAAGGAAATTCTTCATTAAGATCCAAAGTTATAGATTCTTATCTTGGGTTCATTACTTTGAATTTTTGACCCAAATCGTATATATCGATTGGACCATGTTCAATTCTATGATCTTTAGATGATGCAGCCTACAGCTGAAGAGAAACAGATACAACACCAACATCTTATCCTCTCTGAAGCCCAACTGAGAGCCCCTGGAGTCAGAAGTTTTCAAGACAAGATAAAGTCATCCTTCTTCTGAACAAAGACTGTAGATGCTATACAAACATTCAACTTTATTTATTTTGTTTTATTTTTGTTTTGTGAGGAAGATCTGCCCTGAGCTAACATATGACAATCCTCCTCTTTTTGCTGAGGAAGACTAGCCGTGGGCTAACATCCATGCCCATCTTCCTCCACTTTATATGGGATGCCGCCACAGCATGGCTTGACAAGCAGTGCGTCGGTGAGTGCCCGGGATCCGAACCTGCAAACCTCGGGCCTCCGCGAACCCCGGGCCGCCGCAGCGGAGCCCGCGCAATTAACCGCTTGCGCCACCGGGCCAGCTCAAACATTCAACTTTAAATTGTTAATCTGACTTGTTAGAATGTGATGCAGCAAGCATAATACCTTCTAAGTTTCATGATTTTTCTCCAGAATACTGAGATGGTTGACCTTGAAGTCAAGTTTCCCCATAAATGTCTTTATTCAGAGATAAAATTAATTTCCCTATAAAATAATTCCCATAAAATTGTTACAAATATATCATAGTCTCTGACTAAAAGGGAACAAAGCAAATTGAGCAGTTGAGTAGCAGTGTAATAAATTCCATACAAGGATCTTACTGCAGCATTATGTATAATAGTGAAACTGGAAATAACCCCATCTCTATCAAAGAAGAAATAAACAGATCGTGGTATTCCTGTTCTTTGGAGTAGCTCCAAAACTTCTAAACAGCTAAGTTAGAGTGACGTATACTGATAAGGAGAGACATCTATGATATATGGTTTGGGAAACAGCAAGTTGAAAAACGATGTAATTATGTAATTTATATTAAAAAAACTTTATGTGTATTTATAAATTCATTGGAAATGTCCAGAAGAATAAGCTGCAACCTCTTAACAATACTTCCTTCTGAGTAGGGGAGTGAGTTTGCAGGGAAGGGGATGGAAGGGGAAGGTTTCACTTTACTCTACATAGATCTGTATAATTTGACTTTTTTTACAAAGTATGTAATTCTTTCATAATTAGAAAAATGAGTGATGTGACCGTTTGGTGCAGGGCAACAGTATGATGTTCACCAGTCTCTGTTCTCTATGTTACTGCACAGCATGGGCTGTAGGAGAAAGCCCAGAGGAGCAAGGAAGACAAAGAAGACACGACACCTGCAGAAAGTCAGTGGAGTATTTCTCCATAAGAAACCTTCCAGGCGAGTGACGGTCAGTATCTTCCACTGCTCCAGCTCTCGCAATAAACATAGAATCTGCCCAGGGTAGTCCGGACAACCACGCCCTGCTAGTCCACTCCCCACCCAGGGCCTGTTTGTGCAGGGTGACTGCCAACAATCAGACAATGGACTCAGGATGGGCCGTGTGCCTTTGGGGAGGCTGGCAGAGAGGGACAAAGTGGAACACCTGCTAAGTGCACACACCTGAGAGGCGGAGCTCCAGGTGGAGACTCAAAATGCACCAAGAAACTGTCTCAGTGTCCCCCCTGTAAAATGGGGATCACAGGTCTACTTCACAGAGCTGTTGGGGAAGATACATAGAAGTGCCTGTGACAGCCAGTGTCACATTATTAACAAAGTCGTATCCTACTTCAGAATAATCGATGAAAAGAATAATGTGATGAGACCAAAGACGAGATGCCCAGCTTCGTAAGCAGCCCCAGCAGCATGAGAATGAAAGGAGCTCCGAGTAAGCAGGGTTCTTCACAGCTCCACTTTAGAGGATGAACATGGGCTACACCAGGATAAGTGGCTGTTGTACAGTGACTCGTGTAGTGAGGGTGGGTCCCTAAAGACACTGTGAAATCCACTTACACACAGTGGCTCCTAGGAAACAACTACAAAGCAATCAATGCAGCAGTTAGGAATGGGAAGGGGTTGAGCAGAGGAGGGTCAGAGCCACAAAATCTGATGGAAGACACTTCACCACGACCAGCGCCCAGCTCTGTCAACAGCTTCTGTGGTTGCACCAGAAGATCAAATGTCTGAGGCAGCCATTGTGGGGACTTCTGGGAGCACAGTGGTGACTGAAGCCACACTCCAACAGCAGTGCTTTGGAGCACACAGACCCAGAGACTTTCCTCTCCATTAATCCTTGTTTCAAGATAAGGAATATCCTCATGTTACAATGTCTCCTTCCAACACTTGTGGACGAGTGTCATCAGAACCCCCTGAAGAGGTCACAGGCCAGAGTAGGATGGAACACTGGGGGCTGGGGGAGCGGCGTTGCACCTGACAACACGGACTATCACCCGGGCCTGTTGAACAGGAGAGAAGAACCCGAGGATGTGGTCTAATGATAATTCCCCATCTTGCCACATTCAGAGACACTGCAGAGTTTCTCATCCTTTCTTTACAAAAACGTTAAAGAATTCATGTGTCATTAATTCATAAAGAGGCAAATTCTTGACAAAGTGACAGGGTCTAGTTTCCATGATCAGGTTTCCCAGTTGTTTTGATAATATTCCACATTCAGTAATCAGAAATGTAACCTATTGGGATGTGTAATATAAACAAGGACTTGTTTTCATTTAGTTCAATGCCCAGACTTTTAAGGATGACATAAATCAGGAAAACAGCTAATCATTCCTCCATAGGTTTCAATAAGACTTTTAAGTTAATTTACCAATCTCAGGAAAAGAGAATATGGCAATTCAAGTTTTTTGTTTCTGCATTCAAGCGTACAGTACAGCCAAGAGAATGAGCAGAAAAAAATTAACAAGAAAGTCTTGCTTGCATTTTATCTTTTGCAAATGAGCAGGATATCTAATGTTCTGTTCTTTTCACTGCTGTAATCAATTTTTAAAGAATACGGTACATCTGACTGTCCCTAGGCATGTTTATCCGGGAACCTTGCCTGAATCCAAAGCAGAGATGTTAAAGCTGACGGGTTTCAAATGTTGCCCAGGTGCTGTCTACCATGAACATCCCTCTCCCAAAGCTGGACCACCAATCTCTTCCTGAGGGATCAGAGTCGCCAGCCCTGTCCCTGAGAGACTGGCCACTCAGGACTGAGCTGAGATTAGGTGATTAATCTAAAGAGCAAAATACTTAAGCTATTCTCATCTTAACGGTGCTGTTTAGGAGGCCTCTGCACTGGAATGGGTTGGTGAAAATGGCCTACTAGATACTTGCCTGGGAATTGATTTGTTCTCCTCTGCTCTTAGCGGATCCTGGGGAAAACAGTGATTAACCTCACAGATGCCTCAACTTCCACATCTGCAAAAAAGGCAAGCAACAGCCAATGTTACCACCCTACAAAGCTCTTAAGTTGTGCTTTCAAGAGGGGCCACAAGGGCGAATGTCTCCCAAAAGCTGATGAAATGATGGCACTTTGGCTGGAGAAGGCAGAGGGCAGCAGGCAAACTGGAAAGTTTCTGGGATGTCAAACCAGCTCCCATAAGCAGTTTAGAGAAGCACCTGGCCCTGGACTAGGTAAGAGGCTGTGGAAAGACCCACAGGCACACAGGGGGGAGGAGGAATCAAGCAAAGGAGGGAGGCGGTGGAGAAGAGGCACGAGTCCAGCTTCAATTTTGGACAAAAGCAGTTGCACGCTGCAGGCCCGCGGCTGCCCATGCAACTGCCACACCCAGACTCCCTGGTCCCTCTCGTCCCGTCACATCCCTCTGGTACTCAGTCCAGTTGGAGCCGGTGCAGGACCAGAGTCCTGAGTCAATGGCTGTTTGGCCCTCAGGCAAGCCTTCACCGCCCTGCTCCTCCCCCCAGGGCTAGGCACAGCCCCGTGCCCAGAGCAACTTGGGAGTTGTAGTTCTGCAGTCCTTCAAGCTCCCAGCCAGGAATGGTTAAGAGACAAAAGCACTCAGCATGCACAGCTAGGGGACCCAACTCCCACCTCTCCCTCCACCCCTGGCCCACGCCCCTATGCTTCTACACCCCACCTTCTACCCCGCCTCTTCTCTGTACGATGCCAACTCTACATGCCTTGCCCACCCCCCAGAGTATTTGCTGTGTGGTTGGGCTGCATCCTTTGAGGCCAGTACTCAGGTAGGAGTGGGGATCACCAGCCTGGCTATTGCTGAGAATGCTTGCAGCCCTGGTGGACGCTCCCTGGCCAGTATTTGAAATGTAAATTCAATATCTAAAATGGAAATACCGGGTGCATGGGATCCTGGAATTTGCCTTTTCAAGGCCATCTGTCCTACCATCCCCTGCATCCATCCAGCCTGCCATGATCTTCCCTCTGGACCCCGTGATCAGGGTCGCTGCAGAGATCCTCCCCTTGGAACCCACCCACCTTAAGGGTCCATACCCATCATAAAAACTCAAAGCCATACCACTTGCCAAATTGAAGCAAAAATGGAACGACCCGGGGGGCCACTCAAGGGTGAGGGCATTACTAGATACTTGGGAGTATTAAAATCCATCTGATGATGTCATGAGTGAACGTGTTCCACTTTAAAACAAAACACTGCTGTTATCCTGAGATATTGAGTTAGGATCTTTTTGCAAATATGCCAGATTTAAAATGTTTATTGATGTATAACATGCGTGTAGAAATATATGCAGAAGTCATCCATGTAAACCTCAAAGAATTATTACAAAGTGAACACACTTGTGTGACCAAGAACTAACACCAGCTTCACTCAGGTCCCAACAATCCCTTTCTCCCTCCTTCCTCCACAAAGGTAGCTGACATCTTACCAGCGAACACTATATATTGAGTTTGTCTTCTTATACAAGTGTTTTATTACAGAACAATTTAAACAATATACAAAATAAACAAAACAGCATAGTAGGCTTGTCACCCAGCTTCAACAACTACTAATCATCTGGCATTTTTGTTTCTTCCACACTCCATCCCATTCCCACCTCACTTTATTATTCTTTTAGTCCTTTGTGTGTGTGGGGGTGTAAGAAGTACGCACACTGAAAGGCACAAATCTCAACCTTACATTTTTGGCAAATAAACATACCCATATAACCTTCACACCTTTAAGACTAGGATATTTCCATCACCCCCAGAAAACCCCTTCCTCTTCCTTCCTAGGCAATTTTTTCCTTCCCCCGAGGCAACCACTGTTCTGGTTTTTTCAGCATAGGTTCATCTTGGCTGAAATCATCCCACTTGTATTGTTTTCTGTCCAGCTTGCTTCCCTCAGCATGAGGTTGATGAGTCTCTCCCAACATGTGTGTGTCAGCGTTTGCTCCTCGGCACAGCTGAGGGCGTTCTGCTCTGAGGATGCCCCGCAGTGGGCTCTTCTTCCTCCTGGGGACGTGCAGGTCATCTCCTGCAAACATTTTTGTACAAACCATTTTTGTATGCTGTTTAATTCCTTTATTAGCATTTAAGTGACACACCTTTGCATTTTTGGTGGTTGGTCCAGATTACAATATGCATCTTTAACGTATCACAGCCTACCTAGACTTAATAGTGCACCAGTTTAATCAATGTAAAATATGGAAGACTTGCTATAGAACAGTTCCATTTACCTCTGTCTGTCCTTTGTGCTATTGTTGTCATAAATTTTACATCATCCCATGTTATAAATCCCACAATACAGTGTTATAATTTTTGCTTTCAATAGTCATAGGTCTTTTAAAGTAATTAACAGAAAAACGTTATGTAGTTTGAGGCAGATGATTTGAGGCTCTGCAAATTTTTTTTTTTAAAGTTTCACCCACAGTTTTTGCATTCATCAGTCAGCCTAACCCACAATAATTATTACTGTGGTGTTCTAGTGGCGATTTTCTATTTCATGCTATCCAGCCACATTTATTATTTGGAATTCTGTGAGGAAGATTCCCTCCCTCCTTCTCCCGTCCTTCTTCCTTTCTTTCTCTTATTCTTTTTTATTCCTGTTTCTTTCTTCCTTTCTTATTTAATCTATTTTATGTCAGTATAGACTCATGGATATTTATTTTATTCTCTGTGTAATAATCCAATGCTACCATTATTTATTATGTTGCTCACAGTTTTCCAGCTTGAGCCATTGAGAAATCTTTCAGATTGATTCCTTTTGACACATCTCATCATTTGCTGTGTTTTATTTAAAGCACTTTTCTACTTTCTGGCACTACAAGATGGTCCAGGCTCATATTGTATTTCCCATCTCCAGCCCTAGAATTAGCCATTTCTCCAAGGAAACCTGGTTCTTTTTATTGGAGAATGATATTTAGAAACCAAGATCTGGGAGCTAAGTGTGCTCATTGATACTAGGGTGTCACTGCTTCTGGACCCTCTCAGCAGAGCCTGGAAACGTATGTATGAATATAAACTCAGGTATACACATCTATATATCAATCTACCAACATATCAATCTATTCATCTATCTGGATAGATATATTAGAAGAGACACGGTTTCATACTGATACTTCCAACTCCTATCCAACACCACAGAGTTTATTCTAGCATTCTCCTTTTGTTTATTTTTAACTTCTTTCACCAACAGTGAGAAACTTAACTCCAGTTAGCTACAATATATTTACTAATGTGTCAACCAGTTTCAGAATTGCTAATCCATACCCTTATGAAAAACAAATTTACCACCTAGAGTACAGTGTTTGTGTACAGTACTTTAGTTTTACAGTATCCCATCAAAACACTGTCTTCCCAAGTAACTTAGGTCAGGACCTTTCATCCCCACCCATTATGTGTGGCTATGTCACATGCTTGTAATACAGTGAGATTCATTTGTCACTGCATTTCATCTGAGTTCCCCAGCATCCTGATTTTTAAAATTTGCAGAGTAAAATTCACTCTTTGTAGTGTACAGTTCTGTGGGTTTTGACAACTTTATGGTCATATATCCACCTCCACAGTAGCATACAGAGCTGTTTTTCTCACCCCTCAAAATTCTCTCATACAGTCCTTGTGTAGTCAACCCCTTCCCCCATTCCATCCCTTGGCAACCACTGATCATTTTTCATGTCTGTAATGCTGACTATTCTAGAAAGTCATACAAATGAAATCATATACTGTACAGCTTTTTGAATTGTGCTTCCTTCACTTAGAGAAATGCAGCCAAGATTCATCCATGTTGTTGTGTGAATCAAGAGTTTATCCTTTTTATTGCCAAGTAGTATTCTAATGTCCCAATTCACCACAGTTTCTTTCTCCATTCACCTGATGAAGGACATTTAATTTATTTCCAGCTTGTGGCAATTATGAATAACATGGTTATGAAGATTCACCCAAAGATTCTTGTTTAAACATTAGTTTCAATTTGCTTGAGTAAATCCCTAGGAGTGGGATATCTGAGTCATATAATAAGTCTATGTTTAACTTTATAAGAACCTGCTAAACCGTTATCCGAATGCAACTATCATGTTGCATTCCCAGTTCTAGTTGCTCCTTGTCCTCACCAGCACTTGATATTTGCAATTTTATTTTTTATTTCAGCCACCTAATAGGTGTGCAGAATACTATTGTGGCTTCTGCCTCCTTTTTGAAAGTGAGATCTGCTAAATATAGAATCCTGTGTTGACCTTTGGGTTTTCTTTCTACACTTGAAAGATGTAATTTTGTTGTTGATTTGTCTCTTTTGTTTTTGATAATATATCATCCATCATTGACATTATTTCTCCCTGTATGTATTGTCTTCCCCTTTATATATGTATTTTCCTGACTGCTTTCAAGATTTTATTTTTATCTTTGGATTTTAGCAGCTTGACTATCATGTGCCCAGATCTGGTTTTACTTTGTATTTTATTTTCTGGGTTTGCTGACTTCCCTGGATCTAAAATTTTAGATTTTCTACCAAATTTTGGAAGTTGTATGCTATTACTTATTGATTTGCCTTTCTGCCTCATTTAATTTTTTCTGTCTCTCCCCTCATTGCTGGGGACTCAATCATCTCACAAGTAAGGCTCTCTTCATTTTTCTTCAAAATTTTTACATTCTTTGGTTCAGACTGGATAATTTCTATTGCTCTACATGTTTCTTCTACTGTTCCTTTTTATTTTTAATTAAATTAATTAATTTATTTATTTTTCACCCCAAAGCCCCAATAGATAGTTCCATGTCATAGCTGCACATCCTTATAGTTCCTGTATGTGGGATGCAGCCTCAGCATGGCAAGAGAAGCGGTGCGTCAGTGTGCATCCGGGATCCGAACCCCGGGCCACCAGCAGTGGAGCACGCATACTTGACCGCTAAGCCTCGGGGCCGGCCCTCTTTTACTGTTTCTAATGTACATGTAAACTCAAAAGCATTTTTTTTATCTTCCTATTTGGTTCTTTTTTGTAATTTCCATTTCTCTGCTGAGTTTCCAGATATGTTCATTCATTATGAGAATATTTTTCATGCCACCTTGATCATCTTTATAATAGCTGCTTTCTTATCCTTGTCAGATAATTGCAACACCTTGGGGAGAGTTTCTACTCCCTGCTTTTGGTCATATATGGATTACATTTTCCCATCTCTTCAAATCTCATGACTTTTTAAACTGTGTACTGGAAACCATGAATGATAGTTATAGAGACTCTGGATTCTATTGTATTCCTTTGAAGAGTGTTGTTATTTTTCTAGCAGGGAGTTAACTTGGCTGGACTGAAACTCCAATCTTCTCTCCTTTACAGTGGGCATAGCTGAAATCCTCATTCACTTCTCTCATCTTCCAACTGCTGTTTTTACACTAGGCCTTCTGGAGCCTACCCTGCATGGGTGTTGTTCAAAGATCTGCCAATTTGGTGTGTGTGTGGGGGGGAGACTTACATACATATTTTGAGATTTTCCTCTTTGTGTCTCCCTCCCTTCCAGAATTTCTCCCTTAACTTTCCAGCTACTTTGTTAGCCCCAAAATACATCCTCTAACATTACAAGTAAGACTGTAGTTTTTCCCGTCTGTGCCATGTACAGATTTTAGAATGCTTTGAGGCAAAAGACTCAAGCTTGCAAATATCTCCTGGTGCAATTTCCATCATTTAAGGGAAGACTCCCTCTCAGTTCTGCTTGCTTTCGGAAGATATTTATGCATACACACATATACACATTTATTATATGTGTATTACATATAAATACATGATTCTATATATAGACATATAATATTTTGTGCAGATTTTATCATTGTTATCTGTGAGAGTGTTAGTTCAACAAGCCACTCCACCATTACTGGAAGCCAGACCTCGGTTTTGTTTCTTTTTTGGATTTTATATAAATGGAATTAAAAAATATATAGCCTTTTGAATATAATTTCTTTTATGCAGCATTTTGGTTGTGATATTCATCCATGCTATTGCATGTAGCTAGTGTTTGTTCATTTGTTGAAAATAATTAATTTTTTTAAATGGTCATAAAATATGCATAACCTAAAATTGACCATTTTAACCATTTTTAAGTGTACAGTTCAGTGACATGCAGTACATTCACATTATTGTGTAGCCATAACCTCCAACCATCCACAGAACCATTTTCACCTTGCACTGAAACTCTGTGCTCATTAAGCAACAACTCCCTGTTGTCCCTCCCTCTTGCTCTTGGGAAACACCATTCTCCTTTCTATTCCTATGAATTTGAGTACTCTAAGTACCATATATGAGTGGAATCATACAGTATTTTTCCTTTTGTGGCTGGCTTTATTTCACTTAGCATTAAAGTCCTCAAGGTTCGTCCTTGTCATAGCATGTGTCAGAATTTTTTCCTTTCTAAGGGTGAATGGTATTCCACAGTCTGTATACACCACTTTTTTTTTGTCACTTCATCTGTTGATGGACACCAGGTTTGCTTCCAGCTTCTGGCTATTTTGAATAATCCTGTTAAGAACACAAGTGTACATTTATGTCTTTATACCTCTGCATTCAATCATTTTGGGTGTATGCCCATAAATGGTGTTCTGAGATTCATTTTTTCACACGTGGGGGGTTCCCCACACCTCCAACAAGCAATTCTTGGAATACCAGCTAGTCGTCAGATAATTCAACTCAATTTGATGCTGTCAACCCAGAGATACATCAGATTCCACAGGTTGAGGGCCTTCTCTTTGGGTCACTAATGTGATTTCTTAAATGAGATATGTTTTGTTCTTTGTGAAATAACTACAGCTAAATGAATTTTTCTTAAGGTCCTTATTTTAAGTATGGCCAAAACTATGGCTAGGATTGAAAGTTTTACGTTTAGAGCAACACTGTTTTCTTGATTTGTTTGGCCTGTAGTCTGATAGAGCAATGTTACTTCTTATTTGCTAAGCTGTATAGAATTTAGATTATGACTGCTAAGTTTCCCCTTTAGCATTTTCAGCTGTCCCAGTAAGACATATGGAAACGACACAGATTCTAGAACGCTTGACTCTACTCTCTGCCAGTGAACTTATACCATAGGCAGAAGTATTAACATCCAATATGAACCAGCTATTGAATTCAGGGGTTCTGTGGAGAATGCTTCAAACAGTCAATAAACTATGGATGGTTCTTAATACTGTGATGCCTAGAAGGTAATTTCAGTATATTGTTACACGTAATAGATAAGTGTATAGCAGTGATTATATACAATAACCTAAACTTAATGATTAAAAAAAATTGTTGAGTGTTTAACAATATAAATCCCCTCTGAAGACTACTAATTAAAGAGTCATTATAACTTCCAGAAAAAGCATAAATTTGATCTTAAGAAACAGAGAGAAACTATAAAGTATTTCCAACTTGAGAAACTTCTTTAAAAGTGAGTTCTCCTCTATAGACATCTGTCATTTGTGGCTAATTGTGATTTAGATCACTGTTGTGTCTTGCATCATTGTGGTGGCTCCAAATTTTGCTGCACATTAAAATCACCTGGACAGCTGTTAAAACTCTTGATCCCCAATTGGAACCCATGTCAATTAAATCAGAATGTCTGCGGTTGGGAGTCAGGCGTTAGTATTTTTTTTTTAAGATTCCCCAGTTGATTCCATTATGCAACAATGTTTAGAGAACACTTCATTAATTATTTCTTCTTTAGTCAAATGGGTCTCTGCTGGTCCATAGATTGTATCAGAAACACCTGGTCAGCTCTGAAAAACAGGATACTGGGCTGGCCTTCCCTGAGATATCAGATGCTTAATGTTCAATCAAGTAAGTTCGATGTGAAAAATAAAAGCATACACTTAAAAAATACTGTAAGAATTTTCATATTTTTAAACAAGGCAGTTTTGTAGTCTTCTAAGATTAAATACAGCGGTCCTGTGTTCTTTTGTTTTGTTTTATTTTAAACTGAGGCTTTGGAATATTTTATGTGAGTAGGAAACCTCTAGGAGTTCAAAAAAGTTTGAAATAAATGGTTTCTAACTAAATGCAGCGCACATTCTTGGATCAGTTTTCAAAGGCTGGTCAAAACCTGCTGTGTTTAAATAACAACATGCTGTTTTTCATCACATTCGTTGATGATGTAAACAAAATGTGTAACTATATTAGTAAATGTTAATATTCATGTATTTTAAGTTAAGGTTACAAAATTTGTCACAATGTGATTTTTTTTATTCAAGTGAAAACAGATGTGTGCAGCTATTTTGAATATTGGTTTATAAACATTCATATTCTTTATCAAATGAACTTGTAGTTTTTTGTGTTTTCTTTCACTAACGTTCACCTGAAAGGAACAGTTCAAGGGACTGGAATCCAGGATTGTCTGGCTCCAGAGCCTACGTGTATCCATTTCTGTTAACGCCACACACGTCAAATGGCCATACAAGGCTAGAGTCGGTTGAGAGCCTTAGGAATTGAGTGGAGGAAAATCGAAAATCGTAGTAGTTTCCCTGGAGCAGTTACTTAAAGGATTTGATATTTAAAAAAATTGTAAAAGCAGAATAAAAATTTGAAGATATTTTTAAGTATAGATAAATTGTCCTTCATTCCACTGTTTTAACAGTAAGTTACATTTTTTATACTTTCCCTCCATCTTTGCTTATGCATATATATTTTCACATAATGGAATTCATAATACCCTGTAGGGAGTCTGCTTTCTTTCATTTAACTTTATATGAAATTTTTTTTGCAAGTTGTTTACTTTTGATAATTATTTTATTGGCTTCCTAATGATCAAACTGATGTATCATAACCGTATAGGGTGCTATTACTAGACCGGGAGGTTGATGACTTTTTTCAGGATTACAATAGGCAATGTTATCAATTTAGATATTTTTACTTTTTCTTTCTTTTGGATTACTCTTTTAGGATAAATTTTTGAGCCTGAGATTACTAAATTAAAAGGTAGAATTTATTTTTAGCGCTGTACATTTTGCAATTGGGGAAGATGCAGTAAAACTGAAAGGGAAGCAAACAAATCCACTCTCCTCCCGCTGCTCCACCTGCATAAAACCTCTCCCCAAACTAGTTGCTCAAACTTGAGAAACTGTCTCACGTTTTACTTTTTTGAGACACTAGTATCGGAGCCAAGCTTAGGCTATTCAGAAATTGACAAAATCACACTTTGGAGAGATCACGATTAACTCCCTACCTTTGAGGAAACTGAAGTGTACTTCGTGGCAAAGAATAACAACCCGGTTTTAGGAGGGACAGAAGGCGGGTGAGCCTTGATGGAGCAGAAGTGACCGGGGCGGGAGCGCTCTAGGGCGTTGATCTGGTTGAAGTCGCTATCCGGGGAAGCCTGGAACATCCTGAGGGTCTGCGGCCACTCATCAACCAGCCTTCTCGCCTGGCCGGGCTCAGGCGTTTGGCAGTTCCCGCCTCCGTCTGTGCGACACCCGGGCCACCGTGAAGTTCGGAAACGTGAGCTGAGCGGCACTGACGGGCGCTCTGGGAAGAACTCGGCAAGGCTTTCCTTTCGCTTGGTCTACAGACCTGAAGAATGAGACTGCGAGTTTCCAAGGAAACGGATGCACGGGTTAAGTCGCCAGTTTCAAAATCTCAAAACGGAGAAGAATTTCCTTTAAACCCTGCGCTGTGCTCCCATCCTTCGCTCTTCAAGCGTTCGCCTCCGGGCCACGAAATACTTTGCGTTGGTTTTTATTGCGGAGGCTTCCCTCGGGGGCCAGGGTTCTCGCCCCCTAACCTCACGCCAGGATTGGTTGCTTGGTTTCTGCTCTGGCGGGTGATTGGGTGCTGGGAGTCGAGGGGGCGGGAGGCGGGTATTCGTCCGGGAGAGCGCTGTCGCGCGGCCTGGAGAGAGCGGAGGAGGGAGCGGGTGAGGCGCCGGAGTCCGCGCTCGGCCAGGGAGTGGCAGCCCGGTGAGGAGGCGAGAGGTTTGGGGCCTCTCCTCTCTGCCAGGCTCCGCAGTGTGTACTCGCAGATACCATTTCCTTTTCGCCCGGGACTCGGAGCCCAGGCAGCGCTGCCTCGGTTTTCCTCAGAACAGGCCAGCCTGTCTCTCCTGGGGTGGTGTGCAGCCTGCCCGAAGAGAGCATTCTGCTCTCGCCTGGCCGCATGCGGGCCGTCGGGGTGACCACGTCCCTGGGCCTCCGGGTTCTGAACGTGCGGAGGCCGGAGGGAGCCTGTCCTAACCCCCAGGGAGAGGCCCCGGGCCCCCTCTGCCCCCCGCTGACTCGTGGCGGCGGGGACTAAGGCGGGAGGCGGATCCGGGGCTCGTGCTTTATCCCCTGGGGGATTGCTGCAACTGTGGGCGGGATGGATTTCTAGGCTGTATCTGAGGAACTAGCCGGCGTTGCGTTATTGGCTGGGGTGAAGGGGTTAGAGTCCACCAAATCTCTACACAAGAGTTGCACAGATAGAATCACAGAATAGTAGAACTGGGAAATACCTCAGAATAGTGGTTCTTAGCTTGTTTTGGAACACATAGGCTAGGGGTCAGGGTATAATTGGCTTCATAAGCTGTTGAATTACTCTTTTAACCATCCCTCCATCCCCAGGTCGAATTTGCCGTTTTTTTCCACTATTGCAAGGAAGTCCTCAGTTGATAACAGTGCATATCAGTCTCCCCTCTGTTTTCAGTTATTTTATTAGGATATAGTTCTGGGAATGAGAAATCCACGGACTTTCTCTTCAGAGAAACGCAGTCATGTACCAAGACTTCTGCACGCAATAGCAAGAGAGCAGTCTCTGACTTACGTCTCTGGATCCTAGATTAAGCATAGGTGGTTTAGAAGAGGTGGAGATTAAAGTAGATCACCTCCTCTGTGTCAAATACTGGAGTTTAGGCAAGTTCTATCCATTACTTTATTTAATTCTTAACTCAATGCCTGGCTAATTTTCATCAAAACTCTATCGGGTAGATAATCTTATCTCCATTGCACAGATGAAGAAACAGACTGAGGTTCAGTGATTCACACAGTGGGACTCACACTTAGGCTTGCTTTACTCCAAAGCCCATCTTCTTTTCATTATACTCTTCTGACCTTTAAATCAGAATTATCAAGCACCTACTGTGTGCCAAGGCATTTTCTCCCTTACAACAGTTTTTCAATTAGGGATTATTACAGATGAGGATCTTAGTCTAGAGAAGTGAAGACATGATCAAGGAAACACATCTGAGTTGTGGGAACCTGATCTAGAACTCGTACTTCTACCTCCTGGTCCACAGCTTTGGCAGAGTAGGGATACAAATCCGGATTTGTCAGATTCCGAGACATGTTCTCAACCACTGTGATGGTTAAGACTAGGAAATTCTTTTACTTGCATTTGTTTTGTTTATACATTTAGGAATCCCCTTTTTATTTCTAGACTTCTGTCCTAGTCTAGTTGGGTATCTGGTTTTCTTTGAATGGCATTGTTTCAGTCTTGATTTTCGTTTCTGATGCAGTTAGGAATCTAAGTAAACAGGAAAGCATGACTCTTCAATATGGTCTGAATGTACAGTTGGTGGGGTGAAGATGAACTTTCCTTGTAAAGCTTGTCCATCATAGCTTGCTATAATGAATTCTGCAAGTATTTTTCAGCAGTTAAGTCTTCATTATGATAAAGATGCTGATTATTCATAACGTATACTGAATCTGTGACTACATTCATTTTCTCAGATAGTAAATGGATTGAAAATATTTGCTGGGTTCATGGAAGAACATGTAACTTTTCGAAAAATAATCCTGATTGCTATAAACTGTATATGGTTTGTAGGCAAAGGAGAATATTCTGAAAACTATTCTCAGCTCATTTGGCACTTCTATTTACAGAATTACTACCTTCTACAAAGTATTTACTGTCTTTTACACAGAATACTATATTTCTCACCATATTTTTTGAGATGTTCCAATCATTTAGAAAATTAATAGACCAATGAGTAAGCCAACTTTCCAGAGTTGTTCAATCTTAATATTTTGCCATATTTACTTTATACCTTGTTTGCAAGTAACATTACTAGTATGCTGAATTTATTCTTTTTCTTTCCTAGACGTGTTGTTATACTTTTGTTACATACGTATGTATCCGTAAACAATATAGAGCATTACTTTACCTGTTTTTAAACTTTGTACAATGATATGATACTGTACCTATATTTGTTCAGAAGTGTTTTTAGTTGCTTAACATTATTTTTAAGAAGTAGCCTTATTGATTGTTAATCTATTTTAATTGCTGTGTAGTATTCCATTGTATGAATATACCAGAATTTTTTTATCCACTTTCCTTTTGACAGACATTTAAGTTGTTTACATTCTTTTGCAATTCTAAACAATGCTGCTATGAACTTTCTTATGCATGTTTCCTTATGTTCCTGTGGGACAGGTTTTGGATATATACATAGGACTGGACTTCCCGGTGTTGGGTAACTTCAACTTTGCTAGTAATTGTTAATTTCTGTCCAAAGTGGTTGTAGCGATTTATACTCCCCCTAACAGTATCCTCCATAAAGTTTTCATCCAAGATATTAGTGTACTCTCGTTTTACAGAAATGACGGTGTTTGCATCATTAAGGCACAAATTGCTTTGTTCATTTCTTTTATGCCTATATGCTTTTAAGTCCAACATAATTTTAGGGAGAAAGATAAAGGCATAAGGTCTAGATTGAACTAAATACTAATTCTCCCTTCTGCTATTGCTATGTTCCCTCAAGTACAACCTTACTTCTTGTTGTGTTTGTACTTGTGATGGAGACAGACCCTAATGAAGTAAATTGTTTACTGATTTTTTTTATTGTTTTTGTGTCAATAGATTGTCCAAGGATTAAAAAGTAAGCAGCATTGTTTGTTGGAGAGCCCTACAGAAAGTGGGAAAAGCTTAGTCTTACTTTGTGCTGCTTTAGCGTGGCAATAGTCTCTTCTTCGTGGTGAGTATTTGGTTGATATATTCAGCTTGATTATTGGGACTTGAAAAAAATATAATAAAGTGCTTTTTATCCAGAATGATTCATTTAAAGAAATAGCAGTAACTAAGAATATACTTTTGGTCTTTCTTTTAATCCTCTCTGCTTGATATTTTAATAAGTCTCAATATAAACGAATACTCAAGCGGTTGTGCCTTTATTACATTATTAATCTTTCACTATTATCTTTTTGTAAGTTATGCAAATTGATGATAATTTCTCTATAAATGTCTCTGACATCATAAGTCTTTCTCTCCTGTCCTAATTTGATGCTACAGATAGGGTGACCAACTTGTCTAGATTTGCCAGGTACTTTCTCAGGTTTAGCACTGAAAACCTTACAGCCTGGGAAACCTCCCAATCCTGGGCAAATTCGAGTGGTTGCTCATCGAATTTGCTCACTGTAGCTGCAAAGGATGATTAATGTTTTTTGAATTAGAAATATTATAAATAGAGGTTCTTTCACTTTTAGGGAAGCCAGCGGATGAAAGCTTAAGCAAAAAAGCTGAAGTACCATTGTCACGTCGTTGTACGTGACATTCAAAGAATTTTACAAACGATGGCGAGGACCGAAAAACTTCACCTCATTTCAACAGTCCAAGTACACCACCTTCTGAAAGAAATGGCACTTCATCAACTTGTCAAGGTAGGTTATATTTTTGCCTGGGTCTGTTGGTATGTGTAACAGGAACCTTCATTACTGTTGTTATGAGACCTAATTTGATAAATTTGATGAGCATAATTGATTAGGTACCTCCATCTAATTTCTCTGAAATTAATTTTAGGTAACACAAGAGTGGTCAGAAATCCTTGGACTACTTTATTCTTGGTTTGGCTTTTAATTGATTTGGACATTTTGCTAGCTTAAATCATTTTTTGAAGCAGGCAAGACAAAATAAATGATATTCAGAAATTGATGTTATTTGTAGGCAGGATTGTTAATTATAGGTTAGAATTTTAGAAAACATTGAGTTGTATTGTAAGACAAAATCTAGTTAGCCTCATTCATTCTTGATAAGTCTGCATGAACTTCTGAAGCCAGTATCCTGCATGAGTATGAGATATGTTTTAGGTATGATCCTTGACTAGTTCTAATTAGGTTTATTTAAGAGAAATATATTAAGAATAACATAAGACTATTCATTTTTAAAAAATATTTCTCTGGCTTTGACTATATGGAAAAGATTGATCTTTATTTGCCTAAGCCAGAAACCTAGGAGACATCGTGTACATGTTACTCTACCTTATTTCTCCGGGCAAATCTCTATCTCCATTGACAACTCCCTGGTCCAAACTACCATCTCTTGTTTAGAGCATGCAATAACTTCTTTTCCTGCTTTCACTCATGCCATTCTTTAACTAATCACTGGCAGGGAGAAAAGAGGTGGCCATGACTGACTTAAGTCGCAACAGTATCCACTTCCTAAAATCAAGAATGGAGTCATCTTCCTCTAAAGCACATGACTATGTGTGGAGGAGGGTGGCTGCTGGAACCTAAGTGTGATTCTGATAGGAGTGAGAAAGAGGAGATGGGATAGTACTGGAGAGGTGACCAATAGTGTTGTCTACACTGTTTTGACCCTTAGCCCTTTTGACTTTCTTTCCATTCCTTCAAAGGGTCATGCTTTCTTCTGCCTCAGAGCCTTTGCTTGTGTTAGTGTCTCTTCAGAGGAAAGTTACATCTTCAACTTGTTATCCTCCTCTTCCATTAGGTGTTGCTTAAATGTCGCTTCCTTGAGGGAGCCATACTGACCTTTCCGTTAGATCAGATTTGGTTTCCCTGTTATTTTGTGTCATCTCACTGTGCTTGTCTCCTTGACAGCACTTGTCTGTGAAGTTTTTATTATCCATGTGTCTGTGTGCATCTTTTATTAATCTCTGCTTCCCCTAGCAGACTGTGTTCTCCATGAGGTCAGGAACCATGTCAGTTTGCTCACCATTGTAACCCTGGAACCTAGCAGAGTGCTTGGCATATAGTAGGTGCTAGATAAATATTTGTTGTGTGAATGAATGGAGTTGATTTTGAGCTAATTATAAGAACTCTGGTTTACAATATTTATATACAACCTGTATTATTTTTAGAAAAGCTTTATTGTAATATACTTGAGAAAACAAACTGCATTTATTTAAATGGTATGCTTTGATAAGTTATGACCTCCACCATAAGGTGTACCTCTATGAAAATTTCAGTCAGTGTCAAGATAGTGAACATATCCCTTACCTTCAAAAGTTTTCTCATGCATCTTTGTTATCCCTCCTTCCCACCCCTCTGTGACTTCCTCTCCCCCAAGAACCACTGATTTGCTTTCTATCACTAGAGATTAGTTTGCATTTTCGAGAGTTTATATAAATGGAATCAGACAATTTGTACACTGATTTTGTCTAGCTTCTGTCACTTAACATAATTCTTTTGAAATTCACCCATGTTGTGTGTATCAACAATTTGTTCCATTGTGTTGCTGAGTAATGTTCTGTTCTGTGGATATACTACAAATTGTTTATCCAGTCACGTGTTGATGTATATGTGAGTTGTTTCTAGTTTTGGGTTATTGCAAATAAAGCTGCTATGAACATTTGTATGTAAGTCTTTGTTATGGACATGTGCTTTCCTTTTTATGGGCAAATACCTAAGAGTGGAGTGAGTGGATCACTTATGTTAAACTCTTTAAGAAACTTCCAAACTGTTTCCCAAAGTGTTTATACATTATACCATTTTACATTCCCACCAGCAGTGTCCAAGAGTTCACATTTCTCTACATCTTTGCTTACACTTGGTATGGTCAGTCTTGTCAGCCATTCTAATAGGCATGTAGTGTTGTATCTCATTGTGGTTTTTTTTTTTTTGCATTTTTATTGATATTTTAATGGTTTCTAACATTGTGAGATTTTGGGTTGTACATTTTTGTTTGTCCTTCACCCCATATATGACTCCCTTCACCCCTTGTGCCCACCCCCCACCCCCCACCCCCACTTCCCGGGTAACCACAGTCCAGTTTTCTCTGTCCATGTGTTGGTTTATATTCCACATATGAGTGAGATCATACAGTGTTTGTCTTTCTCTTTCTGGCTTATTTCACTTAACATAATACGCTCCAGGCCCATCCATGTTGTTGCAAATGGGACGATTTTGTCTTTTTTTATGGCTGAGTAGTATTCCATTGTATATATATACCACATTTTCTTAATCCAATCGTCAGTCGAGGGACACTTAGGTTGCTTCCACTTCTTGGCTATGGTGAATAATGCTGCAATGAACATAGGGGTGCATAAGCCTCTTTGGATTGTTGATTTCAGGTGCGTTGGATAGATTCCCACTAGTGGGATGGCTGGATCATAGGGCATCTCTATTTTTAATTCTTTGAGGAATCTCCATACCGTTTTCCATAGAGGCTGTACCAATTTGCATTCCCACCAGCTGTGTATGAGGGTTCCTGTTTCTCCACATCCTCTCCAACATTTGTTGTTTTTTGTCTTGGTGATTATAGCCATTCTAACGGGCGTGAGGTGGTATCTTAGTGTTGTTTTGATTTGCATTTCCCTGATGATTAGTGATGTTGAGCATCTTTTCATGTGCCTATTGGCCATCTGTATATCTTCCTTGGAGAAGTGTCTGTTCATTTCCTCTGCCCATTTTTTGATCGGGTTGTTTGTTTTTTTGTTGTTCAATTGTGTGAGTTCTTTATATATTATGGAGATCAACCCCTTGTCAGATGTATGTTTTGCAAATATTCTCTCCCAGCTGGTTGGTTGTTTGTTCATCTTGATTCTGATTTCATTTGTCTTATAAAAGCTCTTTAGTCTGATAAAGTCCCACTTGTTTATTTTTTCTTTAGTTTCCCTAGTCTGGGTAGGCATGTCATCCGAAAAGATTCCTTTAAACCCAATGTCAAATAGTGTGTTGCCTATATTTTCTTCTATGAGTTTTATAGTTTCAGGTCTCACCTTCAGGTCTTTGATCCATTTTGAGTTAATTTTTGTGTATGGCGATAGCACATGGTCCACTTTCATTCTTTTGCATGTGGATGTCCAGTTTTCCCAACACCAATTATTGAAGAGACTTTCCTTTCTCCATTGCATGTCCTTAGCACCTTTGTCGAAAATTAGCTGTCCGTATATGTGTGGTTTTATTTCTGGGCTTTCAATTCTGTTCCATTGATCTGTGTGTCTGTTTTTGTACCAGTACCATGCTGTTTTGATTACTATTGCTTTGTAGTATGTTTTGAAGTCAGGAATTGTGATGCCTCCTGCTTTGTTCGTTTTCTTTAGGATTTCTTTAGCTATTCGGGGTCTTTTGTTGCCCCATATAAATTTTAGTATTCTTTTTTCTATTTCTGTGAAGAATGTCATTGGGATTCTGATTGGGATTGCATTGAATCTGTAGATTGCTTTAGGTAATATAGACATTTTAACTATGTTTATTCTTCCAATCCACGTGCATGGGATATCTTTCCATTTCTTTATGTCATCGTAGATTTCCCTCAATAATGTCTTGTAGTTCTCATTGTATAGGTCCTTCACCTCCTTGGTAAGATTTATTCCTAGGTATTTTATTCTTTTTGATGCAATTGTAAATGGTATTATCTTTTTGAGCTCTCTTTCTGTTAGTTCATTATTAGCATATAGAAATGCAACTGATTTTTGTAGATTGATTTTGTACCCTGCAACTTTGCTGTAGTTGTTGATTGTTTCTAACAGTTTTCCAACAGATTCTTTAGGGTTTTCTATATATACAATCATGTCATCTGCAAATAGTGAGAGTTTCACTTCTTCGTTACCTATTTGGATTCCTTTTATTCCTTTTTCTTGTCTAATTGCTCTGGCCAAAACCTCCAGTACTATGTTGAACAGGAGTGGTGAGAGTGGGCAGCCCTGCCTCGTTCCTGTTCTCAGAGGAATGGCTTTCAGTCTTTCCCCGTTGAGTATGATGTTAGCTGTGGGTTTGTCATATATGGCCTTTATTATGTTGAGGTACTTTCCTTCTATTCCCATTTTATTGAGAGTTTTTATCATAAATGGATGTTGTATCTTGTCAAATGCCTTCTCTGCGTCTATTGAGATGATCATGTGGTTTTTATTCTTTGTTTTGTTGATGTGATGTATCACGTTGATTGATTTGCGGATGTTGAACCATCCCTGCGTCTCTGGTATAAATCCCACTTGATCATGGTGTATGATCTTTTTAATATATTGTTGTATTCGGTTTGCCAATATTTTGTTGAGGATTTTTGCATCAATGTTCATCAGCGATATTGGCCTGTAATTTTCTTTCTTTGTATTGTCTTTGTCTGGTTTCGGTATCAGGGTGATGTTGGCCTCGTAGAATGATTCAGGAAGTGTTCCATCTTCCTCTATTTTTTGGAATAGTTTGAGGAGGATGGGTATTAAATCTTCTTTGAATGTTTGGTAAAATTCACTGGAGAAGCCATCTGGTCCTGGACTTTTATTTTTTGGGAGGTTTTTGATTACTATTTCAATCTCTTTACTTGTGATTGGTCTATTCAGATTCTCCATTTCTTCTTGGTTCAATTTTGGGAGGTTGTATAAGTCTAAGAATTTATCCATTTCTTCTAGATTGTCCAATTTGTTGGCATATAATTTCTCATAGTATTCTCTTATAATCCTCTGTATTTCCATGGTATCCATTGTAATTTCTCCTCTTTCATTTCTAATTTTATTTACTTGAGCCTTTTCTCTTTTTTTCTTAGTTAGCCTGGCTAAGGGTTTGTCTATTTTGTTTATCTTCTCGAAGAACCAACTCTTTGTTTCATTAATCCTTTCTACTGTTTTTTTGGTCTCAATATCATTTATTTCTGCTCTGATTTTTATTATTTCTCTCCTTCTGCTGGCTTTGGGCTTTGTTTGTTCTTCTTTTTCTAGTTCTGTTAGGTGTAATTTAAGGTTGCCTATTAGGGCTTTTTCTTGTTTGTTAAGGTGGGCTTGTATCGCTATGAGTTTCCCTCTCAGGACCGCTTTTGCTGCGTCCCATATGGTTTGATATGGCATGTTATCATTTTCGTTTGTTTCCAGATAGTTTTTGATTTCTCCTTTAATTTCATCAATGATCCATTGGTTGTTCAGTAGCATGTTGTTTAATCTCCACATTTTTGTCACTTTCCCAGTTTTTTTTCCTGGTTCATTTCCAGTTTCATAGCCTTATGGTCTGAAAAGATGCTTGTTATGATTTCAATCCTCTTAAATTTATTGAGGCTTGCTTTGTTTCCCAACATATGGTCTATCCTAGAGAATGTTCCATGCGCGCTTGAGAAGAATGTGTAGTCAGCTGTTTTTGGGTGGAGTGCTCTGTATATGTCTACTAGGTCCATCTCGTCCAGTTTTTCATTTAAGTCTAATATTTCTTTATTAACTTTTTGTCTGGATGATCTATCCATTGCTGTAAGTGGGGTGTTAAGATCCCCTACTATTATTGTGTTGTTGTTGATTTCTCCTTTTAGGTTTGTTAATAGTTGTTTTATGTACATTGGTGCTCCTATGTTGGGTGCATATATATTTATAAGTGATATGTCTTCTTGATGGAGTGTCCCTTTTATCATTATATATTTCCCTTCTTTGTCTTTCTTAACCTGTTTTATCTTGAAGTCTACTTTGTCTGATATGAGTATGGCAACACCTGCTTTCTTTTGTTTGCAATTAGCTTGGAGTATTGTCTTCCATCCTTTCACTCTGAGCCTGTGCTTGTCTTTAGTGCTAAGATGTGTTTCCTGAAGGCAGCATATTGTTGGGTCTTGCTTTTTAATCCATCCTGCCACTCTGTATCTTTTGATTGGAGAGTTCAATCCATTTACATTTAGGGTAATTATTGAAATATGAGGGTTGAATGTTGCTGTTTTGTCACTTATTTTCTGGTTCTTTTGCATTTCCTTTGTTTCTTGTCCCATTTGTTTTGGACTGCCAATTCAGTTTGGTTGTTCTGTCTTATGATTCTTCTAGTTTTCTCTTTGTTTATCATATGTGGTTTTAATTTGATTATTTGTTTAGTGGTTACCTTGAGGTTTGGGCGAAAAATCTTCTGTATGAGATAGTCCATTATCTGATAGCCTCCTATTTCCTTATACTAAGTCAATTCAGTCACTTTCCTCTTCCCCTTCTAAGTTGCTCTTGTTATACCTTATTCTATCTTGTGTTGTGGCTGTGTGTTTACAGTGATGAGGTTAAATTTATTTTTGGTGAATTTCTTCCTTTGATCTTTGAGTTTAGTATTTAAGTGGTTGCTAACCTATTCCGGTAAAGATCTACTATTTCTCTGATTTTGTCTACCTACTTTTCTCCTTACTCCAAGCTTTGTGTTCCCTTTCTCTTCTTGTTTTCAGGCCTGAGGGTCTTCTTGAGTATTTCTTGTAGTGGCGGTCTCGTGGCCATGAACTCCCTTAGCTTTTGTTTATCTGGGAGAGTTACTATTTCTCCATCATATTTGAAGGATATTTTTGCTGGATAGAGTATTCTTGGCTGAAAGTTTTTGTCTTTTAGTATTTTGAATATATCATTCCAGTCTCTTCTAGCCTGAAAAGTTTCTGTTGAGAAATCCGCTGAGAGCCTGATGGGAGTTCCTTTGTACGTTATTTTTTGTTTTTGTCTAGCTGCCCTTAATATTGTTTCTTTGTCGTTGACCCTGGCTAGCCTTACCACTAGGTGTCGTGGTGAAGGCCTTTGTCTGTTAATATATATAGGAGTCCTGTTGGCTTCGCTTACTGGTATTTCCTGCTCCTTCCCCAGATTTGGGAAATTTTCAGCTATTATTTCCTTGAATAGGCTCTCTGTTCCTCTTTCCCTCTCCTCTCCCTCAGGAATACCTATAATTCTTATGTTACATTTTCTAATAGAGTCCGATATTTCTCGGAGTCTTTCTTCATTTCTTTTTAGTCTTAGTTCTCTCTCTTCTTCCATCTGGAGTATATCTGTATTCCTATCCTCTAAAGTACTAATTCTTTCCTCCATATTGTCAGCTCTGTTCTTTAAAGATTCCAGATTCTCCTTTATCTCCTCCATTGTGTTCTTCATCTCCATCAGCCCTGATAGGTTTTTCTTTATGATTTCAATCTCTTTTGTGAAGAAACTCCTAATCTCATTGAATTGTTTGTCTGTGTTGTCTCGTATTTCGTTGAGTGTTTTTATGATAGCTATTTTGAAATCTCTGTCATTTAGTTTATGGATTTCTGTGTCTTCGGGGTTGATTTCTGGTTGCTTGTCATTTTGTTTCTGGTCTGGTGATTTCATATATTTTTGCATTGTGGTTCCTGTGTTGGTTTTGGTTTTCCTCATCCTGGAAGTCTCTGGTTGCACTTTCCACCTGCCGCCACTGTGTGGTGGTGAAGGGCTGTGTAGTCTAAGCCCCCTGCGCTCTGCCCCAGTTTTTCTGCTGCGATCCGCAGTTTTGTTTTGTTTTGTTTTGTTTCTTTTCCCCACTGCGATCCACGGGTCCAGTCCAATTTATTCAGGTCTGCCTCGGACCGCTAGATCTGGTCGAGCTGCAGACTCCGGGTTGTGGGGAGGGGGGAGCTCTCTCTTTTGCCCTCTGGGTCCCTGACGTGGGAGGCTTCTCGTTTGCCCCTCTTTATCCGCTCTCTGGGTTGCTCAGATGTTGATGGTAGCCCTGTGGCTCCTCTGAGCCCTCTGTGCGGGAGTTTCCCACTGGCTGAGAGTGCCCGAAGAGCTACAGTTTCCCGCCGAGGGCCTCCCCTCCCCCCTCTCTGGGAGCCGCGCGGACCGGATCGCTGATCTGATGGGGAGGGAGCGGAGTTCTCCTTACCTCTCCCCACTTCCTCCGGGGGCCCAGCACGTTCCGCTCTCAGATGTGCGGCAGTGTGGATCCCTTCGCTCCAGCTTTTGACTGTCTGGGATTCCGTTGTTTGTCTGTGGCTGTTACTTTTGTTGTATTTTGTGGGGGAAGAATTCACGGGAAAGCTCACTCCGCCATGATGCTGACGTCACTCTCATTGTGGTTTTAATCAGCATTTCTCTGATAACTTATGATGTTGAGCGTCTTTTTGTGTGCTTATTAGCCATCTGTGTATCTTCTCTGATAAAATGTCTGTTCGAATATTTGCCTGTTTTTTTTTTCTTATTGTTAAGTTTTGAGAGTTCTTTATATATTTTGAATACAAGTGTTTTTCTATCAAATATAGTTTTAGGTTTTACCATTAAGTCTAAAATCCATTTCGAGTTATTTTTGGTATATGGTGTGAGGTATGGATCCAAGTTCATTTATTTTGCCTATGGATAGCTCATTGTTCAGCACCATTTATTGAAACGGCTACCCTTTATCCACTGCATTGCCTTTGTGCCTTGGTAAAAAATCAGTTGTCAATATATACAAAACTTGCATTTTAACATCATTGTGAGTTAGGGCTAGAATAGGGTTTAGAATAGTCTCTTGAAGCATCAGATGCGGTAAATCAGGGTTGTATTCTTTATATTTTTAAGCAAATTCTTTAATAAGATATAAGCTAAATACAGAAAAGCATACAAATCCTAAGTGTATAGCTTGATGAATTTTCACAAAGTAAACACACTCGTGTATCTACCACCTAGATAAAAATAGGACATTCCCAACACCCTACAGCCCCTTCTCATGCTTCTTTCTAGTCACTATCCTTTCTCTGCACAGGTATTTGCTCTCCTCCCTTCTGTCACCATTGATGAGTTTTGCCTCTTTATAGAAATGGAGTGATATCTGTACTCTTGAGTCTGCGTACTTTTGCTTAACATTGTATTTTGGGGATTCATTTGTGTTGTTGCATATAGTAGTAGTTCTTGTTGTGGTATATTATTTCCTTCTATGAACATATCACAGTTTATTAATCCATTCTGCAGTTATTAGACATTTGGATGGTTTCTCCTTTGGGCTTTTAATGCTTTTATGAACATTCTTGTTCATTCTTTTGCAAATAGGTAAGTATTTTCTGTTGGATATATCCCTAGGAATGGCATTGCTGGTCATAGTGTATGGATATGTTGAGCTATAGTAGAGACTGCCAACATTTTCCAAAGTGGTTGAACCAGTTTATGCAACCCCTTCACTACATCCAGTTGTATATGGGTATTATGTTGTTCAGCATTCTTGTTAACACTTGATATGTCCAGTCTTCTAAAATTTTAGCCGTTCTGGTGCATGGATGGTGTTCTCGTGAGTTTGAATTGATATTTCTCTGGTGACTAATGAGGTTGAGAATCTTTATATGTGTTTATTGGTCATTTGAATATTCCTTGTAGTGAATTGTCTATTCAGATTGTTCATATTTCTATTGAGTTGTTTATTACTGATTTCTATGAGTTTTTTTTTTTTAATATCTTCTGGCTATGTCTTGTTTCTTTATAACTTTGTATTTTAAAGACTTAACCCCTCCAATAAGCTTCCTGCCAACGTCACTGCTATAGAGAACAGGAAGATAAGCCTTTTGGTCAATGCAAATAATATGATTTTTTTTTAATGAATTGGGGTAAATCTCATTGGCATATGGCAGTTCAGTTTTTCTAAAATTAAATTATTGTTTTTGGTAGACATTCCCTGGCCTTTAATGGGCACATGCAAATTTGCCCCTTGATTTATTTGGGACAGGGTTTCTCAAAAGTGGCACTATTAAAATTTGAATGGGATAATTCTTTGTTGTGGCAGCTGTCCTGTGCACTGTGGGGTGCTTAGCAGCATCTCCCAGGCCTCAACCCACTAGAGGCCAGTAGTACCTATCCCCCACTTTGTGACAACCAAAAATGTTTCCAGACGTTGCTGAATGTCCCTGGGGTGGGAGGTGGGGGTGTTAAAATTGCCCTGGTCGAGAACCACTGATCTAGATTTGTTTTGTGGGTATTTTACCAGTTTGCCAGGAAATTAGGGAGCTCAAAATTACGTGTGTTTTCTAAAATACATATGGAAATACAAAGGACTAAGAATAGTCAAGATATTTTTTAAGCAGCAGGTCAAGGTGAGAAGACTTGTTCTATGAGATATCCTGATTTATTATATATAAAGCTATAATAACTAAAGCACTTTGGTATTAGCACAGTATTAGACCAGTGGAAAACAGTAGAGAACCCAAATCCAGTTCCGTGTGTATCCAGAAACTTGATTTCTTTTAATAGTAGTGCTCTTACAGAGCAGAGGGCAAAGAAGGGGCGTTTCTATA
Organism: Diceros bicornis minor; assembly: GCF_020826845.1. Classification (NCBI taxonomy): domain Eukaryota; kingdom Metazoa; phylum Chordata; class Mammalia; order Perissodactyla; family Rhinocerotidae; genus Diceros; species Diceros bicornis. Next base: position 1,622,528 of record NW_026690858.1, on the reverse strand, counting down.
AGTGGTCCTGGGACTATTAGATATCAGTATGGAAAAAATTCAAATTGGTATCCTACTTTACTCCGTACACAAAAATCCATTCCAGGTAGATTAAAGACCTAAGCATGAAAGGCAAAACTACTAAGATGTTAGAATATAGTGGTTTTCAAACGATGTTCTTAAGAGTCTTAGAAAAAACATGGCTTGTAGTGGGAAGGGGACAGTGGATCAGGGAAGTTCTAGGTCTTGCGTGCTCTTTTGGAAATTTTAAACGCTATTTCTTAAAAAACTGTAGTCCTCCTCAGAAAAGGCTTGAAAACCTGTGCTGTGTGGCATAGAATGCCTTCTGTGTTTTTGCAGACTCAAACCTTATTTTTTTTTTGAAAATAGTATTGGACTTGCTTATAGTGCTTTCTCCCCTAGTAGTCTGTAAATCCTTCAAGGCCAGGGACTGGTTTTTTTTCATTGTTTTTCCATGGGGTCTGGAATTGTATGGACTCAATAAAATAAATGCTTGTTAAATGAATTCAAGCACTGGGAGTGGAGGGAATGTATAGAGAAGAGCAGAGAGGAAGGAAGGTACTTTGAAGAACACTCTCATTTACAGGAAGCGAGAAACCACTGCATTGCAATAGTTAAGAACCGTGTTACAGACATTAAGGAAAAAGAAAATGCATTTATTCTGTTGCAAGAATACAGAGTGTTACGTTTGGCTGTATACCTAGAGGTTATGCTTATGGATTTTAGAATCAGACAGCAGGAGTCAGTCATATCTAGGCTCTGCCTCTTACTAGCTAAACAATATTGGGCATGAACTTGACTTCTTTCAAACCTAGTATTCGCACTTATAAAATGGGAATAATATTATTCGGTGATTTAAGAGGTCATTGATGACCTTGAGATAGAGCTTTCCGGATTGTGGGATTAAAAGCTAGATTATAGGAGCTTGATTCTACTATATTGTTAAGCCTAAAGAACATTGAGAAGCTCAGTAGGAAACAAACATTGAGACACTGTAAAGAACGATTTTTATAGAAATGAAATACATTTTCTTGAGAGAATCTTACAGTTATATTTTTTAAGCCACGTTATTGGGAGTGGTCTACAAAAGCATAAAGCTACAATTGGACTTTCCTGTTGAAAGTATATTTCTCAAAATGTTTGCTATATCTTTGTTAAGGTAAACTGAGTGGTAAAGTGCTTTTAAACATGTTGAGCATTTCATGTTTTAAAGTATGTGATGAAATTTTTAGAAATAAATCATACATCTTGATTCCAATTTTTTTCTAGAAAAATTTCCTGGAGCAACCCCTGATGGCCTAGTGGTTAAAGTTTGGCATGCTCCGCTTCGGCGTCCCAGGTTCAGTTCCCAGGCGTGAACCACACCACTCGTCTCTCATTGACTATGCTGTGGTGGTGGCTCATATAGAAGAACTAGAAGGACTTACACGTAGAATATAGAACTATGTACTGGGGCTTTGGGAAGGGAGAAAGAAGAGAGGCAGATTGGCAACAGATGTTAGCTCAAGGCAAATCTTTCCAAGCAGGGAAACGAAAAAGAAAAAGAAAAATTTCCTAAATGTAAGTTATTTATACCCATTTTTTATGACTTCTTATATAAGACTCTCCCGAAAAAAACTATACTGGCTGCAAAGCTATCTGCCATTAAGCAGGTATCCATATGGAGAGATAAAAATGGTGATTTTCAAGTAGAGAAGAATTCAACCCTTATAAACTACACAGCAGGTAAACAGAATTTGTTGGCAGTGAAATATTCCCGTTAGTTCTAGTAGAACAAGGTAGCCAAGCATCAATCAAGATTTCAGTGGTGCTTGTAGAGAGTAGTTGGGTCATGTCACAGACATAAATTGTAAATTATTGTAACTTCATTTTATATAGTTACTCATTACAAAGGAGTTTATTATTATACTAGATTATTGAGGCTAACATCATTAAAATGTAACTGCATGGTGCTTTCTTATATAAGAGGAATTTGACAATAAACTATTTACTTAAGGCATATACTGATAGTATAGCTACTTTCTACTTTTAATTCTTCTGTTGTTTTGATCTAATAATGGCATTTTGGGGGGTCAAAATACCTTTTTTTAGAAACCTTGATACAACCATATGTTGTCTTCAAAATCTTACTTCAAATAAAGCAATAGAGGCAAGTTGGAAGTAAAAGCATGGAATACATAAACAAAATAATAAGGGAATTATGTTGCCAGTTATCAATGGGTTGCCCCTGTGTAACAACATCAGAGTGTTGGCCTCTATTGTCTGTTCTGCAATAATGGAGCTGCACCCAGTAGACATTTCTCTTTTGCACCTGGCAGGGGTTAAGCTTTGTCAGAGAAGGTTTAGGACAAAGGGCCTTCCTTCCTAATTCCAGGGTGCTTCCATTCTTTTCTTTTTCTTTCTCCTGCAGTACAACCAACAGTGGCACAATTCAAGGGTGTCTACAGGGACTCACCCACAGTGGGTGATCCACAGTGGATTCAGTGGATCCCCTTTGATGGCTTAATAAGGAGAATGAGTGGCACCCCTGCAAGTGGAATCCCAGTGAATCCAGTAGGCATCCCAGCCTCAGCCTACCTGCACCTGGGAGGGGACAGGGCTTTCCTGTTTGCCAGTCTCAGCCTGCTGTTCCCTACCTGCTGAGCTCTGCCCTGACCAGGGACCGGTACTGGCCTTGGGAAACATGACAATCTTCTCTAATATCCCTGTGCTGCAATCATTCCTTCTCCAACAAGCCCTGAAGGCAGCCTTGGCGAGGGGGGGTCCTCTCCCAAAATTGTTTCTTTCTTAACTACTCTACTGTAATTCTGGGCTATTCTCTATAGTTCCCTTTAAAGGTTTATGGTTAATTGTTCATTATATAAACTGTCCCTGCTCAATCTATTGGTTGGTTTCCGTGTCCTGATTGAACCCTGATTCTTATCATTATATATTATTTTATAGGGTGTTAGTGCTAAGGGGAAAAATGAAAGGAGAACAAGTTGGATAGGGAGTGTCAGGACAAGAGGATAGTTTATATTTTAAATGACATGGTCAATACAGCCTCAGCAAGATGACATTTGAACACAGAATTAAAGATAGTGAAGAAGATGAGGCATGAAATCATCATGTGGAAGAGGATTCCAAATGGAAGGAACATAGAGTGCAAGTCTACAGGTGGGAGAGTGCCTGGCATGTACCAGGAGCATAATGGAGTGCAGAGGTACAGGGGATGACTGGCCAAAGATGATGTCAGAGAGAGTGTGGGACCAACTGTATGGTGCTTGAGGTCCAGCATAAGGACTTGAACTTTCCCCCTGAGAGAAATGGAGAGCCCCTGGAGAGATTTCACAATGTCAGGGTGTGACATCTGGTTTTAAAGGGTCACTCCAATTGGTGCATTGGAGATAGATTGTGGGTCAAATATAGAGGCAGAGAACCCAGTTAGAAGGATACAGTGATAATCCAGGCCAGAACAATGGTGCAATGTGGTCCACCCAGCCATCAGGGAGTAACAGGGTGTTGACTTACATACTCACCGCAAGCAAAGAAAAAACTAGTCAAAATACGTGATATGATTATTTTGCTAATGATCAGTCTACAAATGCAGTGGGTGAAAGGCCACAAGGCCAGAGAAAAGCAACCTTCGTGTAAAGAAAAATTCTGAGGAACTGTGAGTCACACCACCCGCAACAACCACAGATTCTAGAATTATTTGAGATGCCAGGACAATGAGGAGGGAATAATCTTTTCAACAAGTAGTGCTGGGACAGGTGGATATCCACATGTGAAAGCATAAAGGTGAACCCCTACCTACACCATATACAAAAATGTTACATCTTCTTACCATCAAAGATGTAAATGTAAGACCTAAAACTATAAAACTCTTGGAAGAAAACATGGCCCTGGATTAGGCAGTGTTTTTATAATTATGGCACCCAACACATAAGCAACCAAAGGGAAAACAGATCAATTCAACTTCATCAAATTAAAACTTGAGTGCGTTGAAAGACATGATCAAGAAAGTGAAAAGACAACTCACAGAAGGGGAGAACATGTTTACAGATCTTTACATATCTGATAAGGGTCTACTATTGACAATATATAATACATTCTCCCCTCTCAACAATAAAATACAAATAGCACAATGAAAAATGGGCAATGCATTTGGATAGGCATTTCTCCATAAGAAATACATGCCTGCCTGGTGCTGTGCTGTCACTGCCCGAGGCTGCAGTTCCTGTGCTGGCCATCAGGTGGCAGCCTCCTGTGTCAGTGGTGCCCACTGAGCTTTGTTGGAGCAATTGGAGAAAGGAGGAGTCATGCAGAAGTCATGTTGACCCTCCGCCTGCCTCAGGACCCACTTGCACTTCCTATTACTAGTGTTCCTCTTCACCGACTGAGTGGAGCAAAAGCAGGAAGGAGGGATCCAAGATGCCCCTATTTGTTCATTCGGCAGCTATGTGCCAAGCCCTCACCCTGGGCCGGGAGCCCTGGTGGTCCCAAGGGTGGTACTGAAATCTACCCAGTGGTCCCTGCCCACCAGGAGCTCAGTCTGGAGGCAGATGGACAAAAGCACAAAATCAGAGACACGTGAAAGAGAAGAGCATGAACTGGAATGAAAATAAAGAGTGTCCTGCAGGGAGGGCTGGGGTCTCACTGGGTAGGAGGGTCTGAAAGGCCTGACTGAGGTGACATTTGCTGTGACCAGAATGACAGGAGGACCCAGCGCTGCACTCACCTGTGATCAGCGTGCCAGGGAGAAGGCACTGCTGGTGTGGAGACACCCAGGCAGAAGTGAGTTTGGCCAGAGGAGGTTAGAGAGGTGGGCACTGTGGCTGCAGATAGCCTGGAGGGGAGAGGAGGGAGAAGGGCAGGCCAGACCCAGGAACTGGGAGATGGTGTGAGGTGTCTCCTCCTCTCTGAGAACACTGCTCCCCACCCTGCATCTTTAAACCGCAAATATTCTCTCTCTCTCCATCTCTGTGGACCAGGAATCCTGCACAACTGAGCTGGAGCCTCTGCTCATGACGACTTCCATGTTGGGGCTGTGGCCTCCACTGAGGCTGGAACAGGGTGAGATGTGCTGTCAAGCTTACTCTTGTGGGCTCGGTCAGGAGCAGCTTCACTGAGAGCCCGGCTCCTTTCTGTCTGTTGGCCAGGGCACTCCCTTGGTTTTCTTCTATGTGGGCCTCTGCATAGGGGAGCTCAGGACATCCATGTATGTCCCCAGGTCCAGGGGTTAGACAGACTGAGAGAGGGGAACAAGGGAAGAGGGAAGAGGGAACACAAGAGAGCGAGTGAGAGAGAATGACAGCCTCAGTGATGGAATCTGAGAAGGGTCGTCCTGTCACTTGTGCTGGGTCTGTTGGTCAGAAGCCAGTGCCTAAGCAGTCAGTGGTCCACAGGGACGTGTAGAACAGGCAGGGAGATCATCCCTGCAGGGGCACGCTGACCTTGACTCGAGTGTCCTGGTTGCGAAAGGCTCCCTTCCTACCTGGGCTGATCCTGCGTTGAGCTCAGATCCTCCTCCTTGGGAGTGTTGCTCATCGTGACCCGGGTGTGCTCTCCCGGGTTCCCTGGGCTCCTGTCTCCTCCAGGAGGGAGATGTACACTGAAGAGGCTGAGGCCAGAGCAAGCAGGGACCACTCCACCCTCCCAGTTCATTTGCTTCCTTCCCCAGGAGGGCCGACTCCTCAGGAGCCTCTCCTCACTGCTCACCATCTTCTCTGCTCTGAGAGCACCTCGTTTCAGCCTCTGAAGAAGACCTGGGGAGAAGTTTGCAGGTGGGAAGGCCTCTCTGCATGGGAGCCCCAGAGTGGACAGGGACCTTCAACAGGGCTGGGCATTGTCCCCTCAGTCAACTTGGACTTCCTGGGAGGCAGCAACACCTGGGGGCAGGGCCTAGGCTGGTGGAAGGTCTCTAAGCTTCCCCACAATGCCCATCTTCCTGGTCTCACCTGATTGGGCACAGGCCTGCACAAGCACACAACATTTCAGACCCCCTGGGGTCATGTGCAGCCCATCAAGGCCGCTGTGTCTGTCTCATTGTGTGGTTGTCCGTCTCACTTTCCTGGCTGATTCGCTGCTCTGTTCTAGATCCAACCTCAGGCGGCTGAAAAGTTGACTTGCCACGTCAGCTTGCCACTGAGATGGCTACTGTTTCCAGAAATGCTTAGGGGCCGGGCTTTGTCCACCCATGGCGACATCAAGTGGACAACCTCTGACAGTGAAGCCCCCCCCTTCAGTCTTGCGCCACTCACAGGGCCGTCACACTGAGGGGGTGGGGACGGGACCTGCCCTGGGCCAAAACACCACGACTCTCACTGTTCTTCCCTCAGCTTCAAATGCTCCTCAGTTGGTTGTATGTCTTTGGTCTCTTCCCAGAAGTTGTTTTCTGACAGCGCTTCCAGTGTGATCATGGCTTTCCGGGAAGAGGATTGGCTGAATTCCTCACTCAACCATTTGGTGTGTCCTGCCGCCCCACCCCGATAACTTTCTAAAGGCTCATCCTTTCAGCAATCTGAGGACCCAAGATTGTGAGTCTGTGTCCCGGAGGGATTTTGAGAAGAGCTGGTGGGATGGCAGTATTGCAAAGCATAAAGTCTTGCTTCCAGAAAGCTCTCTGGGATCCTCATCATCTTGCTGTTTTGGAGTCAAAGCCCTGAGGTCTTTAAAAAGCCAGCAATGTTAGAACATGGGCAGGACAAACAAAAGTCTCTGGGCTCCAACACCAACTAAAATATTCTGAATTTCTAGTAACCTGAGACGAGTGGAAAGGAATTGGGAGTATGGAGTGGAGGGGCGGTTTGGGCCAACTACGCATCTGGGAGGAGAAATGCCATGCAGAGCAGCCTTTCTGGGGGCATAAGTGTGGGACATGTGTGCAGACCCCCGCTGCAGACATTGCTGCTGCTGCCCTTCAGTTCCCTCAGCCCACTTGAGTCCCTGCAGTCCCTGGGAGCCAGTCCCCAGCAGGCCCACAGTGTCCCCCTGGAGCACCTGCATCCACTCTCTGCCTGAGGGCTCTCTCCTGCACCGGGAGGTTCCTCTCCTGCAAGCCTGTGCCAGCCTGTAGCACAGAAGCCTTCATGACCCGGGGTAAACCCTCCACCCACGGGGACAGAGCCAGTCCGGGTGGGATCTCGTCTCCCAACAGGACTAGGATGGATGCTCACCTCAGTGCTCCCTCGTCAGGCCCCGCACTGGCTCACCTCCTCCATGCTCCCTTCCCCTTGGCCTCCCTCGGGCCTCCTCCATCACCTGCAAACAAACCACTTGCCCTACATCCTTGTCTATTTTGTGCCCAAACCCTGCCGAGGTTCCACGCTGGCTGCGACTTGGAGCAGGTCGTCCAGCCTTCAGGACTTGAGCTTCCTCATCTGTAAGATGGGGACAAAAGGCCTGCCTCCCGGAGTCGTCAGAGGAGACACAGCGTGTGAAGATGAAAACCGCTGCAAAGAAGGATGCCAGATAATCACCCAGTGAAAACACCAACCTTGCCAAAGAAACAGAAGCTCTTGAGGCTAAGGGAGAAATGCGGGCAGCCTGTCCAAAAAACTTGGAGAGTCACTGACGAGTGTGGGCGTGCAGGGTAGGCCCCCAAACAGTGGAAGAGCCATTCGACAAGGAGGCTGACAGGACAGAGGCTTCCAAGGAGAAAGATTTAAGTGTTGGAGGATCACAGAGGCCTTAGAAAAATCGTGAGGCCCTGGAACAGGTTTACTGAAATACTATTATTGGCCAGAAAAATGTGTTACAAATACCCAGTCCACTCTGGATTACTTCTCGTTGGTTGTAGGAATGAGTGCACACTTGTGATTAGAACCCACATTTTGTTAAATATAGGATATCTTTATTTTTCTTAACTTTTAATTATTTTTTTTGTCGATGAAGTGCCAAGCATGGGTTTTCTCCGTTCTTCTCTTTGCATGGGTGGCCTCTACTTTCAGAAGTGGATTCCTGGTGCTCCTCACCCCTGCTAACCCGAGGGACAGCCCTCTTTCAGGTCACACAGTGGATGTGAGCTCCAGGTGGGCAGGGACCACGTCGGGTCATACTCACTGGTGAAGTTACAGTGCTCAGCCCATGGCAGGGACCAGATCGTATTGGCTGAATGAGTGAGGGAAACAATGAACGAATGCATGAATGAGTACATGAGTGCAGGAGTGAGTGAGTGAAGGAATGAGTGAAGGAATGACTGGGTGAATGAAGCAAAAAGTGAATAAACCACAGAAGCTGGATCCACACAAGAGGAGCCTTTATCTGTGTCGGGCTCACAGGGTGTCACAGCACAAGCCCTGCACCGTCGCATGGAGCATGTCCAGTTGTCCTTCCAGCGTTGAGCCTCCGTCACCTGCAACACAGTGTGGTCCTGGATCTTCTTCAGCTCCTCCTCAAAAATTGCTGAATGTTCCCGGGAGCAGGGCAGCAGGAAGGGAACCTGAGGAGGGACTTCCCAGACCCTGCGCCCTGGAGGACCACTGTGACAGCCTGTCAGGGGGCTCTTAACACGCTCCAGGCACCAGGCTAGAGATGCTCAAGCCATTCCGCAGGGAAGTCTCCCAACAGCCCATCAGGAGGCCAAGTTATTTCCTCATTGTACAGATAAGGAAACTGAGGCTGAGAGCCTTACTTGCATTACCAGCTAGAAAGAGGCTGAGCAGGGACTAGTACCCCTGTTTCTCTGACTTTGGATCATTCCAAACCACTGTCCTGCACTGCGGCCTCCTCGGGCTCCGGGGTCCTGGCCTCCCTGGGGCCTGCACCCTTCTGGCCTCCAGCCATCACTGAACTAAACGGACAGGGCCACTCCGTCTGCCTGGGGCTGGGTATGGTGGCCGGGGAATGGCCAGCCGTGGGCGCTGTGGGCTCTCCCAGTACCAAGGACCAGCCTATCCCCCCGCAGAGTAAGGTCTCTGTGGGCATCAGGACCAAAACTTGTCAGAACTTTAGGGAAAAGAGGTCCCTCCCTCAGCATGGGGGTGCCCTTCTCAGGCAGGCCCCATGGGGTCTAAGAGGCACTGGGTTCAAATCCCGGCTCTGCCACTCTGCAGGGCACAGAGGGGGCAAGTCTCTTTAAGCCTCAGTTTCCTCATCAGTGAAATGAAGACAATAATTGCTCCTCCCCCAAAGAATTGTGGGGAGGATTCATGGAGATAGCTGAAGAGGAGAACAGAGGCCCCGGTAAGTGCTCATCACCGTGAGCTGTTCCTGCTGATGTCACCCCACTGAGAGCCCCCTGGGGCCCTTCTCTTCTGCCCACTCTGATCTCCCACCAGGCATGCCCTACTCGCTCTGACTCCGCTGTTCCTCTGGAATGCCTTTCTCTACCCCATCTCGTCCCACGGCAGCCAGCCAGCCAGGTGGGGATCCAGGACCCAGCCCCATCTCTCCTCCCGTGATTCCTCTTCAGTAGAGCTAGTAGCTGTTGAGATCTGAGAAGGTGCAGGGCACTCCAGGTGCAGCCTCAGCGAACTTGTCTGACACCACCGTGAATGCTCGGCTGCCACCCCACTTCACAGGTGAGGAAACCGAGGCTCCAATGGCAGTGCCTCTCCGAGGTCACCAGGGCTCTCTCGCTCATCCCCACTGAGCAGGGCCCCTCCATCGCAGAGGCTGAATGTGCTGGATATGTGGGCTGGGGCTGGCACAGTGCCTGAGGCAGCCATCACTCCTGGAAGACCCTGAGGTGTGCTTTGGGCACAATGACCTTCTCCAAAGCGTCCAGCCCCGTGCTCTGACCTTCTGGCACCTTCTATGACACCTCCACTGTGTCTTGTCAAAGTCACTTCTGCTCACACAAGCTCCAGTGGGTCCTGCTGTTGCAACTGAGAACTCCCCGTGGAGGGAGCATGTTCAAGGAGGTCCCTGTGACTCACTGCACTGCCCTAGATGTGCTTTCCCTACTGAGGATGGGGCTCTCTGCTTGGAGGGAGAGGGAGCAGGCAGGAGTGTCCAGACCCTCATCATCATCTGTCCTGGATGGCAGGCCAGGCTGCTCAGCTCAGGTGAGTTAGGGAGCAAGAGGGGCATGGGCAAGGCCAAAGCGGAGTCAGGTGTGCTAGGTGCGGGGCCAGGGGTGAGGGGAGTGGTAGGGACAGAAGCAACAGGAGCGGGGCCTTCCAGCTGGGCAGGTCACCCCAGGTACCTTCATCCCCTGCATCCTAGCTGCTCCTCCTTCTCCCTCCCTCCCTCAGGTCTCTGCTTCAGGGTCTCTGAACTCCCTGTTCCCAAAGAAGATCACAGCGTAGAAGGAGACCTTGGGTGTCAGAGACTGTGCCCAACACCTTAACATCATGTTTACATTATGAGCCAGAATCTCCACCTCTAGGGATCGGTCCTAAAGAAGTAGAGATTTATGGATGCAGGTGTTCCTTTCAGCATGCTGACGGGAGTGAAAAATCAGAAATGATCCGTGTTGCCCAGCAGAGGCTCTTAGGAAATTCTGAGGCCGACGCAGAGGAGGAAGAGGATTCACTGGCCAGGGTCCAGCCCTGGGGAAATCAGGTTCCAGAAGAGCACACTCTCTGAAGTCCTTCCCACAAGATAGCCGCAAGTGCACACACACACACACTTGCACATAGACATACCTATGTGCATACAGATGCACACAGCTGAATGGGCACATGCACACACGTGCACACACACGTGCATACAAAGGCAAAGGACTGAAACGGTGAACACTGCCTGTTAAGGGCACTCCTCAGTTTCCACTTAATTCTTAATTCCCTTAGAATTCATTCTTTTATTCTAATAAACGTTCACTGTCTTTGTAATAAAAACCTTTACAAAGAAAAACTAAATAATGTACTTCAGTCCAAAGATGAGTGATAAATGGATAACATTAACCATGTGATTTTAATCTTGTTAGAATTATAAGAGGAATAGAGGCACATTTTATCAAGTTGAAACATCACGCAGGCCCCTAAAGGAGAAGAGAAGTGAGTGGCAATTCCCATCCCCAGAGGTGAACCCCATGGACTATTTGGTGCATATCTCTCTGGCTCTGTCTCTCTCTTTGTGTCTGTCTATCTCTGTCTCTCTCTCACACACAGATTCATTTTCGTAGATGCGGGTCTCCCGGCTGATATCACATATACGTGGTCTTACAGATGGGACAAATGGATCCCATCGCCTCGCCATGGACAGTAGCACTCCTTCCAATTGCTTGCTATTGCAACCAGTGCTGTGATGAATAGTCTGGAAAATACATCTTTGAAAAGTTGGGCAGGAATTTCTGTGGGATGAAGTCCAGGGATCAGCACCGCCGCCACAGGAGTGCCCCTGGGGACTGCGATGTGTCCTGCAGGCTGGTCTCCAGAGAGGAGTGTCCTTTAACACTTGTCACTAGGGGTCTACTGGGGCCTCTGCTTCCTCACATTGTCACCAGGGCTTGTCATCACCACACTGGAACCCTGCCCGTCTGATGGGGCCCAGTGCCCTCTCCATGTGCGCGTCTCCTCCTTGGGGAGCTCGAGCTTCTCTGACACATGCTGCCCCTGTGTATCACGTCTCGTTGGCGTTCAATGTGTTTGCTCTTTATCTCTTTTTAGAACTCTGACTTTCGAGCATTTTTTTGGACCACAAGGATGCATAACCTTTCCCTGGTCTTGTGTTATGAGGAATACTTTCTGGTTTGTGTTTTGTCTTTCCAGCTTTCTACCCTTTCTTGTTTTAGTTTTGGCAGCAGGAAGCGCAACGTGTTTCGTGTGTGGCTTCTGGCTCTGGTGTCCCACTTAGAACAGCAGTCTGTACCCCAAGATTATGCACATATGTACCAAAAGGTCTTTCTTTGATACATCAAGTCTAGACTCCATCTGGGATTTTCCTATCAAATTAGAGAAATTTTATTTCAAATAAAAACAAAAGGAAAACCTATCAGGCCGTGTGAAAATAAATGGGCAGACAGACATGGCTACCTAAGGCATGATTTCACTTATAGGAAACATGCAGAACAGATTAAAAAAAAAAAAACAGTGACAGAAAACAGATTAGGGGTTGCCAGGGCCTGAGGGAGAAAGTGGGAGTGAGTGCTTTTAGAACAGGGTGTTCTTCTGGAGAATGAAATATTCTAAACCCATACAGCGGTGATGGATGCACAGCATTGTGAATGTACTTAATGCTCATGAAGTGTACAATTTAAAATGTAAAACAGTAAAGTGTTAAACGACGAAAGTGAAATTTATTTTAAATAATCAAGATATAAACAATAAAAAAAATCAATGAAAGGAAACATGAAATAGAGAAACAATTAGGAGGGTGGCGAAGGAAATTTGTGGTAAGGGAGTAGGTGGAACAGGTGGGACTGGAGGTTCTAATGAGGGAGGTTCCCAGGCCAGCTCTCCCAGGCTGCAGAGATTGGCCTCAGCTGCCTCCGGTTCTCCTGCAGGAGCTTGTGCAGGGGATGGCTCTCCCTGCACGGAGGCTGGGGCCTCAGCTGCCTCTCATTCTCCTGCAGGAGCCTGTGCAGGGCATGGCTCTCCCTGTACAGAGGCCGGGGCCTCAGCTGCCTCCTCGTCTCCTGCAGGAGCCTGTGCAAGGCATGGCTCTAACTGCACGGAGGCTGGGCCATCAGCTGACTCCTCTTCTCCTGCAGGAACCTGTGCAGGGGATGGCTTTCCCTGCACAGAGGCTGGGGCCTCAGCTAACTCAATGTCTCCTGCAGGCGCCCAGGCAGGGGATGGCTCTCCCTGCACAGAGGTTTGGGCCTCAGGTGCCTCCCAGTGTCCTGCAGAAGACTGTGCAGGGGATGGCTCTCCCAGCACAGAGGCTGGAGCCTCAGCTGCCTCCTGGTCTCCTGCAGGAGACTGTGCAGGGGATGGCTCTCCCTGCACGGAGGTTGGGGCCTCAGCTGCCTCCTTTTTTTCCTGCAGGAGCCTGTACATGGGATGGCTCTCACTGCTTGGATGCTGAGCCCTCAGTTGCCTCTTGGAGTCCTGCAGGAGGCTGTGCAGGAGATGTCTGCCCCAGCACGGAGGCAGGGATCTCAGCTGCCTCCTCGTCTCCTTCAGGAGGCTGTGCAGGCGATGGCTCTCCCTGCACAGAGGTTTGGGCCTCTTCTGCCTCCTGGTATCCTACAGGAGCCTGTGCAGGGGATGGTGCTCCCTGCACGGAGGCTGGGGCCTCAGCTGCCTCCTGGTCTGCTGCAGGACATGGTGGATATGATTGTTCTCCCGGGATTTAAGCTGGGTCCTCTGGTGGTTCTGTCGGTTTTATCACTGTCACTACAGACCCTCTCCCGGTAGCTGCTGATCCAGTCCTGTGGGACTCCGGCGCCTCCATCGGGGAGATGGATGGAATATCCCCTTCCACCAGCTCCACGCTGATCTCCTGTCTGGAGCTCTGCAAAGACAGTGACTGGCTCTGTCCCAAAGGCATCAGAGCCCTGCCCAGCTGTCCTTGCTGCTGCTTCTGCCCTCTGGACCTAATTCTCCCAGATCAGGCAAACACCTGTGTCTGCACAGTATTCCACCCCTGAGGAAAGACCTACACCTCAGGGGCTTGGAATAAACCTCAGGCAGAAGGGCGCCACCCCCACACTCCACGTCCCACCCAGCTGGCCTTGACCTGGGCTTTGAACCTGACTGACCCCCCCAGGCTTCTAACACCTCACCGACTGCTCCTGGTCACGGTGGTCCACCCACATGAACCCGCCCTTCCAGGCACACATGGGGAGGTGATGTAGGGCTGCTCAGATGGAACCACAGTGGTAGCCTGGTTTGGAATGGCCTTCCCTGGGCCTCCCGGTGTTACCTTTCCGTCCCTCCGGGTAAACGGCCAGAGCAGTCGGCCGTGAGAGGGGCACCAGCATCTGCATCAGTCTTTGGGGGCTTTCCTGGGGCTCTGGCCCCTGGTCATTGGGAAGCAGCAACTAAACATGTTGCTCCTTCTAGACAAGTGCTAGACAAGTGAGCTCACTTGGGGGCTGTGTTTAGGATGTGGGTGCCTAGTTACCAGGGTTCCAAGTTCTGTTGGGCTCTGTGAGGTCACTTCCTGGGATCCCCTTACCTAAGCTTCCTCCTCACACAAGACCTTCCTAAGGGCCCCCCGGGCTGCTGACTGCTCACTCTCCATCTCCATACCCTGTCCAGACACAGTCACACCAACACAGTCCACCCCACAGCCTCTGGGGAGGTCTGGACACAACCAGGGCCCCAGCTTTGAGGACACAGAGTTGAATTCAGTCCCGCTCCTGCTTCTTGCCAGTGATGTCACCCTGGACAACCCTGCGCCGTTCAGGGCCTCCCTTCTCAGGGTCTCTCCTGTGTTCATGTCCCTCTCTGTGTAGTGGGGGTCATTCTAGCATCTACTTCCTAGGGATGTCATCAGGTGTATAGACCTAGAGATCCCTTCAGAGTCTGTGAATCCCGTGGGCTGCTCCCACATGTAGCTCCTGCACAGACTTGGCAGTGCAAGGATTACAGAAAGGGCTGGCTGTGGAAGAGAATACAATGCAAAGAGGCTTGGGTCTGCTGGGCGTCTGGGAGAGGCACTTCCCCTCTTGCCTGTTTCCCAGTGTCCCTAGGGAGGGTTGAAATGAAATGACGTTCAGACATCATCTCCTTCTGGCTCGCAACCCTCCAGGGCCTCCTGTTATGTTTAGACTCAGGTCCAAGTACCTGAGTGGCTGTCATCTCAGCCTATGTGGTGGGCAGCCCACACAGTGGCCCCAGCGTTCCCACTTCCTAGGCACACATCCTATGTAATCCCAGCTCCTCAATGAGAATGGACTTTGCGGCTGGCTTCTAACCAACAGAATAGGGCCGAATGATGGGATGTCACTTCCACGGTCGGCTTAATGAAAAGTCTGTGACTTCTGCCTGGTTCTGTCTCTCCTGTGTTCATTCTATCTCTCTGTCTCTGTCTCTCTGTCTCTGTCTCCCTGTCTCTGTGTCTCTGGCTGTCTGTATATCTCTTGGTCTCTCCCTGTCTGTCCGTCTCTCTCTTTGTCTCTCCTCTCTGTATCCCTGTCTCTGTCTGAGTCTCCTCTCTTTGTCTCTCCTACCCATCTTTCTATCTCTGTGTGTCTCTGTCTCTCTTTCTCTCTCACTTTCTGTCTCTCTGATCCACTATTCAGGAGAAGACAGATCAGATATTATGAGCTTGCTTCCCTATGGCACCCCCTAATGCAAAGAACTGGCAGAGGGTCCCGGCCCACAGACAGAAAAGGCCTGAAACCCCCCATCCAAACTGAATCCTACCACTGCCCCGATACTTGTGAATGATCTCCGAGATGGCTCCTGCCTCTATCGAGCTTCAGTTGAGAACACAGCCTCAGCCTCCTGCTAGACCTTGACAGGGAGCCTCCCAGCTGACCTGAGCCTGGACCCTGGTAGAGACACTGTCAGATGCTCAATGACAGGTCTCGTAAGTGCTAAGTGAGGCTAAAGCTGTCACCCAGCATAGACAGCTAGTACCTCCTTCCAAGCCTGTGTCTGGCCCTACCATCGTCTCTCCCTCACTTCTCTCCTCCTCAGCTCACTCTAGCCACACTGGCTCTTTTCTCACCTCCTCTCTCGTCAAATTCTCTTCTGCCTCCAAGTCTCTGTGCCTTTGAGCTTCCCCCCAGCACGCTGTTTGCAGACAGATGCAGGGCTGGTTCCTCTTGTCCTTCTGCTCAGGGCACAAATGTCCCCAGGGGGGCCCTTTACACCCACCTAGGGGCTCCAGGCCCTCCCTCCCTCCAGCACCCTGCTTCATTGCCCTGTATCACCTGCTCTTCTTTTTCGCATGGATTTGATCATGATTTTGTCCCTTCCACCTCCAGGCTGTGAGCTCCTGGAGGACAGGGACCATGTGGGTGCTTTCAGCACTGCCCTCAGGACTAACATGGGCCCTGCTCAGAGTGAGTGCTGGGGCCACAGTAGCTGAAAGAATCATGAGAGGATCTCAGAGTCCCCTCCCGCCTCTGATCAGCTCCCATTGTGGACGTGGATGTCAGTAATCAAAGGTGCCTGTTGCTTTAGACAGGGGAACACCCAGAACGAGCCCTGGGCATCCCTTCCCTGCTCCACTTGCTCCATTGAGCACGAGTGGACACAGGACACCCCTGGTGGTCAGCCCCAGCCTTGCAGCCCCACGCAGGAAAGCAGAACGCAAAACACACACCTTTCTTTGTTTGGGGTCCTCAAGGCAGTGGTTCCACCAGGCACGAGGGTGCAAAGCAGCAGGACCTGCAGGCTCCAGGAGTGACGTGAGGGACCTCAGAATCCTCTCTTGCTCCCCGCTTTCACTCCACTGGCCCTGGTGTGTCCAGTTGACTCACAAGGCCTCCTCACCCCAGCCAGAGCAATGACTCCACCTCACTTCCAAAGGAGGACCCCGAGGCTCCGACAAGGATAGCCTTGTTCCTGGTCCCCAGACAAGTCGACCAGTGCTCTACCATGTTCTGCACTGCCTGGGTCCCCAGTCCCCAAGCTCTCAGGCTGCCCTCTGCAAAGCAAGACCTCGAGGGAATGGAATGCATTTTACAACGACTCAGAGAACAGTGGGTCATGGATGGAGAAAGAAGGTCAATAGACTCGTCTACAAGCCTGTGGGACCCTGAGTCACCCCATCTATGCACCCCAATTACAGAGGCCGAAGATCAGGCCTTCTCTCCTGTAGCCCCTCCCCCCTAGGGGGTCACATCCTAGTTCCCGGTGCCCAGAGTGGTGGACACAGGACGCCAGACCTGGTTCTCTGCAGGCTGCTCTAGGGATGGCCCCAACCCCTGCATCTCCCTGTGCAACTTGGGGACCCCCTGCCCACCAGTCTGGCATCTCTCCCCTTCATGTTATGGGCCTGGGCATGTGGCTAGGGGACCGGATGCCCCTGCCCTATGGCAGAGCTGCCTCCAACCTCTTTCTTCCTTCCTCCTGTCACCTCCCCAGTGTGCACTTCCCTTCTGACACAGGACTGGGCAGTCAAAGTGTGTGTGTATGCTTGTGTGTGTGAGTGTGTCCACGTGGGGATGTGTAGAGGAAAGGGCCCTACATGGGGGGGTGTTGGCAGGGGTGCCGCAGGATCTTAGGGGCTCTCATTCCCAAAGCAAACCCCTTGGAAGTGTTGAGGCTGGCCTAAGAGCTTGGAATGCTCTCTTCTCCTCTGGACTCTGCCCACCTCTTGGGCCCAGGGCCTGTCCCTACTTCTCCTGGCCTCAGTTTCCCAACTCTCCTGTGAGGGTTGGACACGGAACAACATCAGCCCCGATGAGCATGGACATGGCCCGGGATCTCAGTCCGCATGTGTGTGGCAGGGATACCCTCACGGTCTCACAGGCCTCTCTCCTGTGGGGCAACCAGGCCTCCTGTCCATGGTCAGGCACACAGAGGGGCCATGCGTACAGCACTTCTGGGTGACAAGGCCCGCAGCACACATGTGTAACACAACGGTCCTCTGAGATGGCTGCTTTCGTCTGTCCCCTCCCCAGCCAACTGCTCGGTGACCATCACATCCACTACGTCCTGGGAACAGGCCACACAAGCCAGGTGGGCCAACGGTGCGCAGTTGGGTAGGTTGGACACCTGGGGAGGTGAGGGTCACTGAATATACACCGACCTCACTGTCCTGGTCCAAAGACTGCATCCCAGGGTCCAGCTCCATGACTGGCTGGTCCTGTGGACATGAAGACTGTGGTGGACACAGACCTTGGGCAGGGAGAAGGCCAGTCTGCCCTTTTCCCTCCTCCTCTACACCCCCTACCGGCCACATGATGTCCAGCCAGTTCCTGCCTGCGGCCCTGGTGGGTTTAGGAGGAGCTGAAGGAAACCCAGCTGGGCAACTATTGGAGGGAGTTACTGTTATTAGGGAGCCCTCTGCGTCCTGAGTGATTGCACCCCATTTTACAGATGACCAGTGGTCCCAGCATTCAAGGTCACTCTACTCTAAGTGACCAATCCAGACGTGAACAGGGGACTAGAATTCCTTGCTTTTCACCAGCTTTGAGCCCAGCTTTGACCATCGAGTCCTTGTCGTGCATTGGGGCTCCCCCAGCCAGGCGACCTCCTGAGTCCAAGCACTTTAGGCACCTTCTTCTCCCTGCTTGAATCCCAACACACCCTCCTGAGGTCAGAGTCACTGACTCCAATTTTCATGGAGTAAACTGAGGCTCCGAGAAGACACCACATGAACTTGCCTGTCACAGGGCTGTGAGGTGACCCAGCTGTGTGTTTGACCCCAGGTCAATCTGACCCTAAAGGCTCTGCTAGCACAGGAGCCTGAGGAGGTGGCCTGTGAGACCAGCACGGAGGTGAGTGCATCCTGGATAGGGGCATGGGGGAGGGGCACGGTAGGCTAGGAGCTCTGAAGGGGGCAGGTGCTTGGCAGGGTCCTTGGGGAGGAAGGCTCTAGGGATGGTGGGGTGCGGTGCGGGGGTGCACTTGGGGACGATGTCTGGACCAGATCACACAGGGCCGTGACTCAGGCAAGGAGTCGGGTCTCACTACAGGTTGGTTGGACGTGAACGAGCAGTCTCATCAGAGTCTCAGGCGCTTAGATCCTAGATTTGGAGGGAGCTTGGTGGGCAACTTATCCACCTCCACTCAAGCCCAGATCCCCAAGAACCAACAGGATGAGAAGGCTGCTTCCATTTCCTCCCATGTACAGTGGGGACTGTGGCGGTCGCCTACCTGCTCCCAGGGCTGGGCATGCTGCGTGGAGGGCCCAGAGAGGGCTTCTTGTCAAAGTAGCCATTCAGGACAGGTCTGTGCTCAGAGAGCTCTGAGTGATGGGACCAAGGGCATGTCCCACCAGTGGGCTAAACAAGATGCTCCTGTCCACGTTGCTGTTGTTTATTCCAGGTGGACAGGGATGATGCAGCATCTCCCACCGGGTGGATGGAGAGGGCCAGCGAGGAGCTATTGTTGAACAGCCTGAGAGACAACGCTGGTGTGTGACCAAAGCTGCCATGGGTGTGGTGGAGGCTGACCAGGAAGAGGTGCTGCTGGAGACCAAGATGAAACCAGAGACCATCGGGGACCAGGGGGCGGTTGATTTCCATAACTGCGGGGAATGGCATGATCTGCAGATTCTCTGGACACCCCGACAGGACACCCCAGGCCGGCATCCAGCTCCTGGGCTCCTTGGCCCTTTTGTGGGTATGGATGTGGAACACTGGTCCCGGGCAAGAAGGGACTGGGAATGCGCTGTCAGGGAGAATGGGTAGGGCAGCCACCTTCTTTTCCTTGAAATCAGGGGACTCTGGTTCAAAACTCATGTTGCTCTCCTCCACCTTGGAGCTGGAGGAACCAGCCAAGTGCTCGCTGAGCATTGGACAATGTCCCTGCCACTGAGGTCCTAGCCCCATCTGAGGTGTCCCAGCTGTTGGATTGGGAGCTGTCCCTGGTCCTGAAGCCTGTGTTGGGGCCTGGAGGATTGGAGGCTGGATGGAAGGGTTGCATTTGCAGAGGTCAGGCCCCCTGGGTGAGTGGGGACTCTGGGACACCTGATGTCACAGATGCAAGTGACCAGCACCTGGGAAAGTGTGACTGAGGTGCACAGAGGGCAGTGCCTCAGTGGCAGGCAGGGCTTCATGCCCATGGGCAGCACTCCTTGGCAAAGGTCAGATAGTCCTTTGGACCCTAGAGGGCAGAAGGCACCTAAGGATGCCAGTGGTCCACAGGAGGCCAGGACAGCCTGCTGACTGGCAGGCATCAGGCCTGCAGCAGGAGAGGTTCAGGGTGAAACTGCTCCTGGATAGCCTGGGACAGCGGGTTGGACAGAAAAGATGGCCACCTGGTTTTTGTCACTCTAGTCTGTACATGCTCGTCTCCCCAGCTAGCCAGACCCTGGGAAGGGTGGCCCTGTGGCTGAACAGCACTAGGGACTGAGGAGAAGGTGCCCTTGGCAATATCGAGTCCCTCCTCTTCATGTGAGGCCGGTTGAGCTGGCTCCATGCCTGACCTCACCCCCTTGGTGACGATGGGCTTCTTCAGGTCCAAGTCATACTAGGCTTCGGGTACTGAACACATTGCCATCGTCAGGGGTCTTCAGCATGGGAGGGAGGGGCCAAGGAAGTGTTGCCTATGCTCAGGACAGCCACACCAGGGACAGGGTAATGCACAGAGACAGTAAGCAGATCAGTGCTTGTCATGGGGTGGGAGAGTGGATATGGGGGCATGGCTGCTTCGTGGGTACAGGGGTTCTGGTGGGGTGAAGCAATGATCTGGAACTAGATAACGGCGACGGTACACAGCGCAGAGGATGTAGTTAATGGCCGGCCCTGAATTGTACAACTTTAAGTGATGAAAACATTAAACTTTATTGAATCTAAATTTGAACACATAAAACATAAAAAGTCATAAAACATAGAAAAGGGAAAAGACATCCTGCCCTCACAGGCAAGGTGAAGGACAGCTCTAGGGTGGAGCTGGAGCCGGCCGTGCCTTAGTTGCTGGCGGTGCTGCAGCTGCTCTAGCACTGGAGCCACTGCTGTGGCTGATGCTAGAGATCCCACCAGCTCTGGCTGTGCAACTGGTCCAGGAGCTGGACCTGATGTGGGGCTGGAGCTCGGTCTGTCTCAGGCGATGGTGCCTGACCTGCTTCTAGAATTGGCTCCAGTCCTGAGACTGACTCTAGCTCTGCATTGTTGACAGATTTGGTGTGGCAGCTAGTGATGGAAATGGCTGCTGCTCTGGAGCTGGTCAAGTGTGGGAGATGGAGAGAGCTCTCATTCTGGAGCTGGCCACAACTGAGCTCTAGAGTTGGCACCAGAGCTCTCACTAGTCCACAGCTGGAGCAGGATCTGGTGCCATGTGGCTCTAACTTTGTAGGTTCAGGTAACTCTGGCTCTGCTGCAGGTGACCGAGCCTTCTCTAGCTCCACAGCTGGTAAAGAACGTGTCCTGACCTTTAGATGGGGTCAGTGACATCACCAACCCATCATGAGCTGTCCATCAGATGGTGGGAGCACTCCAGCAAATAGGATCTATTAGATTAGTGTTATTTCATCTCAGTTCTAGTTACATATTTATTTTAAATATACTTAGAAGGAGAATAGGATAACAGAAACCATTTACTCTTTGCTGAGATTTAACAGAGCACACCTTATTGATGTCGTTTTTTAAGAAATATTACACAGTGGAAGACACCATTCTCCTTCCTTTCTCTTTCCTCCCCAGAGGTAACTACCGTCTTGACGTTAATATATGTATTCTTTACACGTTGTCTTTTGCAAAAAGACAATCGTCCCAAATTTGCTGAGATTTTTGTTATAAGTGGCCATCAAAGATATGCGTCCTAGTGGATACTGTTAAAAACTCTGTCCTTTCAAAGTAAAGACAACAGTTCAACAGTTAGTTGCGAAGGTACCTGCTTTGTAGATAACGTTTATAAAAGAGAGGTTTGAAAATATCTCCATTATGTTATCATTGACCCTCCTTATTTGGAAGAGTTATGTTCTGTCAATTCTTCACTGACACTGCATGAGTGAGACTGAATCAGTGCTCCCAGGGGAAGGACAAGGTGAGGTTTCCGCAGCCTCTGGTCGTGACATGTTTGGGAACCTCTCAATGCACAACCTTGTCTTATGTGTGTCTCTTGAAAGACACCTTATTTCATATAGATTGTTGATTCATTAGTTAAACTCTCGTCCAACAGCACTATCTATAACTCATGCCTGAAGGGAGCTATTCTAACACAAGCATTTTCTACGTAAGGCCCATGACAGGCTCCTTGTGCTTAGGAACACTACACAACACTTCAGCACTACGTTTGAGGGTCATTCTAAAGAGCAAAAGCACCAAGGAGAAGCACAAAAGGTGAGAAACGTAGCATTCCATAGATTAGAAAAAGGACATTTGTTGACGTGAGAATTAAAACAAGAGTTTTAATACTGAATAGCAAAAACTGGAAACAACCCAAATGTGCACCAAAAGAAGAACAGTCAAAGGAGATGTCGTTTACTCATACTAACATGTAACAGTGAAAAAGAATGGCATAGGTCCAAGCAAATTGTTACAAAAATATCTCCAATGTAGTTTTGAGTGAAAAGAGGAGGTTGCAGAACCAGGTCCATGCCTCACAGGAACAGGTCTGCCTGAGGTTTGATCTCCAAGCAGCTCTATCCAGCCTAATGCCAACTGCTGTGAAAAAGGAAACAAAAATTCTGTTTCTGGAATGTGCTATTTGCCTAAAGAAAATCTTGCAAGCATGTGGCTGGTAGGTTCATCTAAAAGGACAGAGAGCTGAGACTTTGCTGAGCTTACAGAATAGGATTTACGAGTTCTTTCATTCCCTGATTCCTAAGGAATATTTTTAAGTAAATGTCTGCTTGTGTGACAACATTTCACGTGAGACTCGCTTGCATTATAACCTGGTAATGAGGTTGTGGGCCTTAGCTAACCATTACCAAGGCAAAGTTTTGCTGGCTCTCCTCTCTACCAAAAGCAACCTAAAGTTGGGCAGGACTATTTTGGTGTATCTGGTGTTATTTGGGCTGGTTTGCAGCACACACCCCCAAGAAGTCTCTCACCTCTGGGCCTCTGTACTTGAGGTAGCCTCTGCCTAGAACCTCTACCCAGGATGTGTAAATGGCTCACTCTTCATTTATCATGGCTTGGCTCAAATGTCCTCTGAGAGGTGGACACCAAGACAGGATTAAACGGGCAAGGATTTTATGAGGGGAAATGCTTCTGTAACAGAAAATGGGGTGGGGGAGCCTGGCAAAGTGGGAGAGCCATCAGGCCATGATGCAAGTCTGACTCTAAATGAGGGGGAGATAGAGGGAAGGATGGGTCCAAGTGTCCTACACTGCTGTATAGTCTAAGGAAGGCTTAGGAATGCCACTGGGGAGTCCTTGAGCACAAGCAGATCAGCAGAGGAGTCCATGCCTCCCAGGAACAGGTCTGCCTGAGTGTCTATCCCTGCCTCACTCACTGATTCAGAGCAGTCCAAGGGAAGCACGACCTCAGTGCAAACAGAGGATAGATCTCATAGCCCAGCAGACTACTGACTTCATAGCTTTGGTTAATTACGTTTGCTGCAGGTGGAGGCCTTCGAGGAGCAGTCTCCTGGATACCATATCTTATCAGTCAGTTTTCCCTGATCACTCTCTGCAAAACAGCCCCACAGAACAGTAAAACATCCACCACATTTCACCAGGAAACAGTAAAAACACATTTCAGACTGGATACAAGGCACATTCCAGGACAACAAGGTAATCTGAACTGGTGTTGGGAGTAGATTAAAACTGGATTACTTCTAGGGATCAAGCAATATCAAGAGAAAGAGAGAGAAGGAAGCAAGGGAGGGAAGACAGAGGGCGTTGGCCCTCAGCATTTGGGGCTAGTATTTGGGCATGCCCACCAGGGATCATAACCGGCTGCAAGACATCCTACAAGCCATAAAGTCAAAACACCTCATTCATTTTAAAAATATCATTTCATGTATTGACTTTTGTTTTAACCCGTCCCCTCATTTCAGACAGGAGATCCAGAAAAGGGAGACAACTAGTCAGTAGCCGAAGCAGGACTAGAAACAAGGGCCCCAGACTCCTGGTCATTCATTCAGGAGGACACCCCTTGTTCCTGGCCGCCTCCCAACCTGTAGGAGGACAACATTGGTGAGGACAACCTGAAGGAACTGAAGTACTTGCTTTCACAGAAGTTCAAAGGAGGTGCTTGAGCTGGATCTTAGAAGATGACTAGGAGTTTGCCAGACATCTGAAGGGCATTGGAGGCAGTGCGTGCAAAGTAGGGAGGCCTGAAACAGCGGTGGGATCAGAAGGCACAAGTGGAGCCCTCTGCTCAAGTGGATGAAGCGCTGAGGAGTGAGGTGAGCCGGGGAGGAGGATGCACTGTGGAAGACAGTGGGGAATGCCTGCAGGGGTTTTGGCAGCGAATGCCAATAGGAAGAGCTACCCTCTAGCTCACTGTGGCTGGAGCAGGGACTGAGTTGCCTAGTAGCTGATGAGGGTGGGGAACGCCCACGACAAGGCCAGGGAAGAGATGACAACGGACAGTGGCAAAGGGACTACACAGGGCAGGGGAAGGACTTACCTGGAGATGCGCGGAGGGCGCCACCCCTCCAGCGTTTCCCAGGCTGATGCCAAGAAGCAAAGGACCTGGCGACAGGAAAGCGCCCTGCGCCCTGAGGAGCCGGGCAGATGCTCGGGAAACGTGTGCTCCGCGGGAAGGGGACGGCGCTCAGGCGGAGCTGGAGCTCAGAGGAAGGTCGCGCACCAGGTGGCAGGGCCAGGACCTGGGCCCCATCCACCACCCTGAGGATCGCAGGTCCCCGGCTCCGCCCAGCCCAGCCCCCCTGGATGCGCCACTGGGGTCCCTCAGCACCTCTGCCTTCAGCCAATAGGAAACCTGGAGGCGGGCGCATTCGCCAGGGCGTGGGGTCAAGGGTCACACAAATTGGCCTCGCTGGGTGGCCTGGAGGGGTGAAGCTGCGATGGCGCCGGCGGCGAGGGCCCGGCTGGGGCGCCGGCTGGGCTGCCCCGGGGGCGGGGCGAGGGCTCTGAACGGCGGCCGTGTGCTCACCGAGTCGGCAGGAGGCGGCGGAGGCCGGGGGCGCGCCTGTGGGCCTGTAGGTTGGCGAGCGCGCGGCCGGCGCCGACCACATCCTCGTGGGGGGCTGCAGCTTTTCGGGGCGCAGGGCGCCCCCCCTTCGTGCTGCCCAGCTCCGGGCGGAGCCCCGCGCCAGCTCGCGTCCGCGCCGCCGGGTCGAGCCGCTGCCATCCCTCCTGGAGCTGGAGCGGAAGGAGCGGGCGGCCCCTCCCTCGGCGCGTTCCGGCCACTGCCGCCGCTGCTCCTCCCCGTGCCCTCGGCCTCTTGAGAAGCTGCCACGCTGGAGGGTGAGACTCCGGGAGGGCACCCCTCGAGCGGCCACAGGCACAGGAGGGGGAGGCGACAGGGGCGCTGCCTGCCTTGATGGAGGCGCGGAAACGGCGGGGTTGTGGCGGCCCGTGGGAGCCACACCTCCCCGGCGGGTCGGGGTTGTCCCCACATATCAGGGAGCAGAGGGAGGCTCAGACAGGTCAAAGGACAGGCCCCAGACCCCACAGCTGGTAGGGGGAGGTACAGTGGGATCAGCACTCGGGCGGTTGGCCCCGGAAGTTCTGATGTTAGGACAGACGGCTGCAAAAGCTCTGGGACCTTGCGGGCCGGCTGGAGTCGGTGGGCCAGAGGGAAAGGAAGCGTTAACTGGAGCAGGTACAGGGATGAGCGAGGAGGAGCGGAGGTCCGCACACACTAGGGTGTTTGCACAGGAGGCGTCTGCCTTGACTCAGGTTTGAAAAGATGGCAGCAGAGGGCGACCTGCGGCAGCTTCTCTTGGAGCCAACAGTCAGAAGAGCAAAACGAGGTGCTTGGGATAGGTTCTTGTTGGGGATGCTTGTGGGAATCTCGATGCGGGATGAAAAAGCAGCAGATTGGACCAGTGTGGCTTCTGACTTGTCTGTCAAGGGTAACAAGTGATCTTGAACTGAAAAGGGGAGATCAAGAGAAACGGGGCATTGAAGCTCCAGAGGAATGACAAGTTGCGTTGTTTTTTCCTTAATATTGAGTTGTAAGAGTTATTTATGTGTGCTGGATAGAGGTCCTTTATCATATACATGATATGTGCGGATATTTTCTGCCAGCCCACGGCTTTTCTTTTGATTTTCTTAAGTGTCCTTTGAAGAGACAAATATTTAAATTTTAATGAAATTCAGTTGATCAGTTTTTCTGCTGTGGATTGTGTTTTTGGTATGTGTAAGAAGTCTTTGCCTAACCCAAGATCACAAAGATAGTTTTCCTATATTTTCTTGTAGGAGCGTCATAGTTTTAGTTCTTCTGTTTAGGTCTATGAGCCAGCCATTTGACCTGGTATTTGTGTATGGTGTGGGGTAGGGGCCTTTTTCCATGTGGATATCCCATTGTCCTAGGATCATTAGTTGAAAGACTATCCTTTCCTTATTGAATTGTTTGGCACCTTTGTCCAAGTCAGTTGCCTGTAAACAGTCAGGGTTTATTTCTGAACTGTCAGTTCTGTTCCGTTGATCTATATGTCTAACCGTATGCTAAAATTATGCTCTTTTGATTACTGTAGCTTTATAATAAATTTTGAAATTGGGAAATGTAAGTCCTCCAGCTTGTTCTTGTTTTTAAAAATTGTTTTGTCTATTCTGAGTCTTTTGATTTTCCACATAAATGTTAGGATTAGCTTGTCAGTTTTTGCAGAAGTACTTGCTGGGATTTTGGTAGGGATTATGTTGAATTTGTAGATTGATTTGGGCACAAATGCCCTCTAACATTCTTTTGTCTTCCAATCCATGAACGTAGAATCTCTCATTTAAGTAGGTCTTTAATTTCTCTCAAGTATGTTTTGTAGTTTTCAGTATACAACTCTTGCATTTCTTTTGTTACAGTTATTCCTAAGCATTTTATCCTTTTTGATGGTATTTTGAATAGAATTGTATTCTCAACTTAATTCTTGGAGCTTTCCTTGCTAGTATATAGAAATACCTTTGGTTTTTGTACATTGACCTTCTATCTTTTGACTTTGCTGAACTTGTATATTAGTTTTATATGTTGTTGTGTATTCCTTAGGATTTTCTACATACAGGATGGTGTTGTCTGGTTGTCTGTGAATCAAGACAGTTTCACGTCTTCATTTCCAATTTGCATGGCTTTGTTTCTTTCTCTTGCCTAATTGCACTGGGTAGAGCCTTCAGTACAGTGTTGAATTGAAGTGTTGTCCGTGTTCTGTTCCTGATCTTAGGGAGACAGCATTCAGTCTTTGACCATTGCGGGTGATGCGAGCTGTAAGGTTTTCACAGATGTCTTTCCTCAAGTTGAGGAAGTTCCCTTCTTGTCCTACCTTATGCGGAGTTTCTTTTCTTTTTTAAAATCCTGAATAGGGACTAGATTCTGTCAAATGCTTTTTGTATATCTGTTGAGGTGATCATGTGATGTTTGTCCTTTATTCTGTGAGTAGGATATATTACGTTAGTTGATTGTTGGATGTTAAACCAGCTTGCATTCCTGGGAGAAATTCCTCTTGTTCTTGGACAATAATCCTTTTTCCACTGGGTTGGTAATGCTAACATCTTATTGAGGATTTTTTTCTTGTGATGTCTTTGACTGGTTTTGGTATCAGGATATTCCTGGCCTCATAGAATGAGTTTCTGGAAAAGTTTGTGAAGAATTGGTGTTATTCCTTAGGTAAATGTTGGGTTAATTTACCAGTGAAGTAAGTTATCTGGGTCTGGACTTTCCTTGGTAAGAAGAGCTTGTTTTATTACTAATTTAATTTTTTTAAGCTTGTTATAGGCACATTAAAATTTTCGATTTCTTCTTGAGTCAGCTTGGGTAATTTGTGTCTTCCTAGGAATGTGTTTTTTCTTGTTAGTTATCTAATTTGTTGGCATAAAGTTGTTTCTAGTATTCACTTCTGATCTCCCACAGTTCTGTACGTTGGTAGTAATCTTCTTTCTTTAGTTCCCGATTTTGGTAATTTGTATTTTCTCTTTTGTCCTTTGTCAGTCTAGCTAAAGAATTGTCAACTTTATTAATGTTTCGAGAGAGCCAAATTTTTGTTGAATTGATTTTCACTATTGATTTTCTGTTTTCTGTTTGATTGATTTCTAGTTGTATTTTTAGTATTTCCCTTCTTTGCTTGCTTTCGGTTTAGTTTGCTCTTTCTAGTTTCTTAAGGTGGAAGGTTTGGCTATTGTCGAGGTCTTTTTTCTTTTGTCATGTAGGTATTGAAAGCTACATTACAAGCTTTAAACTAAAGTTTAAAGCTAAAATTATAATTTTGTCTCTAGGCACTATTTAGCTACAGCCCATAAATTCGGATATGTTGTATTTCTTCTGTCTTCATTTACCTTCAAGTAGTTTTCAGTTTTCTTTGGAATTTCTTCTTTGACCCTGGAGTCATTTAGAAGTGTTTACTTTCCAAATATTGATGGTTTTCCTAATTTCTTTATTTGTGGATTTCCAATTTCATTCTGTTGTGGTTAGAGAACATACTTTAATTTCAGTCCTTTTAAATGTATTGAGACTTTCTTTTTTCGCCTAGAATATGGTCTATCCTGGAGAATGTTCCCTGTGTGTTCTAAAAGGATGTGTATTCTGCTGTTGTTTGGGTGCAGTGTTCTAGAGATGTCAGGTCAAGTTGGTTGATAGTTTCTGGGTTAATCTATATTGTTTGCTCCTACTATTATGCACCACCCAGGCAGCTTTAATGTTCGTTATTAGCCTCTCATTGTTTTCAACAGACACTCCAGGAGGAAAGGCTGTTTGTTTTGGGTGATATCTGCATCAGGTCAGAAAAATAGAGCCTTGTTAATGGGGTCTTGCAGGGCACTACCAGACAGATGAAACGCGAGTTCTCTGGGAGTGGGGCTTTGCAGTTGTTCCAATCCTTTTCTGCCTCCCCCCATGGCTGCCAGATTGCTGATTTCCACTGAAATTGTGAGCTGTTTGTGTTGAGGGCTCCTGCAGAGCTGAGGAGAGGTGGATGGGAATAGGTCAGATTAAAATGCGACCAAGCTTGCTGTTCTGACTGAGAGTCAGCTGCTTTCCTGGAGTAAACATCCCCCAGATTGCTTGAAGTCTTTGGTTCTTTGTCAGAGTTTTGAAAAGTGGATTCTGACAGTTTCCCAGTGTTTTTGTTGCTCCACTATTTTCACCGACATTGCTCAATCCATGTCCTTTGAATGTAGTTACGGATGTGGTCGGATCACATCTGCCATTTTGCTCTGTTTCTTTATGTCATTTTTTTCTCTCTGCTCTTCCTTTGAGGCCCTCTTTTGTGGTTAATAGTTATTTTTCTAGCGGACTTTTTAAATTCCTTTGTTTGGTGTTTTACTATATTTTGTTTGTTTTTTTAGTAGTTGCTCTTGGGATTAAAATATGTGTCCTAATTTATCACAATCTACTTCAGGTTAATAGTGACCTAATCCTGAGGAAACTAACTTTGTTTCAACATTGCTCCATTTCCTCCTCTCTCGTTTGTGTGGTTGTTGTGATCTATACCACATCTTTCTACATTTGAAGCCCAGCAAAGCAATTTATAATTATGATTTTGTGCGATTGTCCTTTAAATCTCTTAAGTGATGAAGATAGACAAAATATATTTGTGCAGTGTTTTATATTTACCTTTATAATTACTTTGACTGATGTTCTTCATTTCTTCTTGTGATTGTTACTGACCATCTGCTGTCATTTCCTGTCAGCCTGAAGGACTTCATTAGTTCTTGTTCAGACGCGTCTGCTCTCAGTGAATTCTGTCAGTCTTTGTTTGGTCATGTCTTTATTCCAGCTTCAATTTTTTTTAAAGTGTAATTTTGCTGGATATAGAATTAATGCTTGGTTGACAGTTTTTGTCTTTCAGACTTTGAATATGTCATTCTATTCGTTTCTGGTCTCCGTAGTTTCTGATGAGAAGTGAGCCGTGAATCTGATTGTTGTTGCCTTGTACCTGATGAGTCCATTTTCTTTGGGTGCTTTCCAGAGTTTGTTTTTTAACAGGTTAACTGTGTTTTGTTGAGCATCTTTGATCTTAGATTTATGTTTTTTCATAAAATTTGGTGGGTTTTCTGCCATTCTTTCTATAAGTGTTTTGTTCTACTTTCTTTCTCTCTTGCCCTTCTGAGACTCCCATTTCCTGACTGTTAATACAATTGATGTTGTGCCACAGGTCTCTGCAGCACCATTCGTTTTCTTTTTCAGTCTTTTTTTTCTCTATTTTTCAGAATGAATACTTTCTATTGCTATTTCTTCAAGTTCACTGATTCTTCTGCCATCTCAAATCTGCTGTTGAGCCTATATAGTGAATTCTTTATTTTGTTATTTTGCTTTACAACTTTAAAATTTCTATTTAGGATTTTTGTGTTTGTTTTTCTGTATTCAGCGTCCGTATTTGTGAAGTCATTGTCATCATGTATTCATATGGTTTTTTAACATGGTCTTAAAATAGTCTTTGAAAAACAGTTCATTGATATCTTTGATAAATCTAACATCTGGGTCAACTGCGTGTCAGTTTCTGTTGGCTGCTTTTTTCCCCCTGGTATATGTCACTCTTTCTTAATTCTTGTATTTTTTTTTTTTTGTTAAAAACTGGAGTTTTTCATGATATATTATAACAATTTTGGATTCTGATATTTTTCATGCTGAGGATTTTTTCTTTTGTTTTGTTTTTTAATTTTTATGGACTTGATCTATAGCCTCAGCCTCCTGGGCTGTGCGTGGCCACTGATGTCTTTGCTCGGTTCCTCTTATTTTTTTAGCCTGACTTCCTGAGGGTTGCCCCCAGTCTGCATCCCTTTGTGGTCAGCCAATGATTTGGGCAGAGGTTGTGCTCAAACAACTTGAGCTTCTAAGGTTTCTACTCTCTACCTTTGATTGTCTGTAGGTTGGAACCACATCAAAGTTCAGCCTGTTCTCCAGTCTCCTCATCTTTACTTTCCACCGGTGCTCAGGTCTCATCTGTCCATTCGTGCAGTTTCTCAGAAAGCCGTGGATGTGGGCAGAGGCTTCTGTCGCTCTCTCTTTTCTAGCATTTTCCCATGAAATTTCTGGCTGGTCTGCCTCTCCTCTTGCCCCAATCACCATTGCAATCAGGCTCGTCGAGTTGTGCATTTTACTTGTTTGTTTCCTACTAGTTTGCTGATGGGCATGAGTTTGCACCCTCCAGTTTCAGCATCCAATGAAGGTCTGTGCATTCTGGCAACAAAGCTGAAGGTTTTCATGGCCAGCCCTGTCCTGTTCAAACTTCTGTGTTAACTGAGCTGGGGCAGAAGGAACAACACAAGACAGGAAGTCTGAAGTCTCCAGCTGTTCTTACCTGTAGTTCTCACAGTCTTCTGTGAATAATTCCTCAGTTTCTTTGTGTTTTATTGATTTCCCAGGCCGTGAAGTGGTGTTTTTTAAATAATTTTGTCCAGTTTTGCAGTTCTTTTTTGGTGAGAGCTTCACTAACTTCTTCACTCCACCATAGTTGGAAGTGCTCTGCTGGCACATTATTATAACACACATTACCGAATGCTGACTCTGTGTCAGGTGTTGTTCGAAGCCTTTTCCCATACTAGCAGATTTAATAACAGAGTAGGTGCTCACCAAGTATTTGTTGAGTGTTGAATCAACAGCTACCACAAGCAATGAGAGAAAGCATAGAGTGCTGGGCATCCTCTGTGGACTCGCTTCTTTTCTATGTTTCCTGCCGTGTGGTCGGGGGCTGGCTCCTGCCTCCCCAGTGGGTCGTTTCTGTGGACCCAAGCCATTCCCAAAGGCCAGGGAACTGAGCTTTTTGACTCACACAGGGGTGCATGTGTATATGTTCCCTGTGAATGTGAGGAGAGAAAATATCACAGGGAAAAAGGAGGGATATGTCACTTTGGGATGACTTGATTAAACAAGTCACCAACACGTCAAATTTAAAGGAAATATTTAGCTAGCTTTCCTCAGGCCATGCTGCAAGTAAAAAGAAAATCTTTCTTTTGCTGAGGAAGAGTCACCCTGAGCTAACACATGTGCCAGTCATCCTCTATTTTGTATGTGGGTCGCAGCCCCAGCCTGGCCACCAAAAGTGGTGTAGGTTTGCGTCCTGGAAACAAACCCAGGCCACCCTAGCAGAGCGCGCCGAACTCACTCACTGGGAACTAGTCCACATGGCCGGCACCCCCGCCAAGAAAATTCTTCACATTTGCTCGTTATTGGTCAGCTGGCTTTTCCTAAGGATTAGGTTTATATATAGTCTCTGAGATTGACTACAGAGGTCTGTGATAAACTGTAAACAGCCAAGGGACAGTGGGGCATCATTTGGGTCACTGTAGAATTTGTTGTCCAGTTTGTTCGAGAGTGAACGTTGGGACATCAGGTGTAAGCTAGGACTATCCCAGGCCACCCGGGAAGGTGCTCACTCTGGGTTTTATGGGAAAGGAGCCGATTCTAAAGCCAGGCTGCCCTTGGCTTCAGCCCTACCAAATCCTCCGTTTCCTCATGTGGCCAGTGAAAGTGAGGATTGATAACATCACATCGCGTTTGGGTGAAACACCCAACAGAGTCACTGGGCTGTGAATGTGTCACTTTCGCTGTGGCTGTGGTATGAATGCTTCTTCATGGCAGGGCTTTGAGAATGTCACAGTGCAGTATCAGGGTCAAGAGGGTGCATTCTGGAATCAGACAGCCTCCACATCTTAGCCGCGTGACTGTATTAGACAAGTTACTTAATCTCTAGGAGCCTCGATTTTCTCCTCTATCGACTACTCCTCTTACTACCACCAGTAATGATAGTGAGTACGTGCCGTCGCTCTTACACATTAAGTCAAGTACTATTCACTGTAGGGGCTTTAGCTCTATTAACTCATTTAGTCCTGACAACAACCCAATAAGAGAGATATTGTTCTCAACTCCAGTTCACATAGAGGGAAACAGACACAGAGAGGTCAAGCAGTCTGTTTCAGATCACACAACTGGTCAGGGTCTACCAGCTGTAGACCCTCTGGTGTTGCCAAGATTCAAACTAAGGTAATGTTCAACTTTAGTGCTTTGCGAGACTGTGTCTTGGTGAATGGGGAGGATCTGATAACTAGATCCTTGGGTGAGTGTGAAGATGAAATGAGATAGTGCATCTCAAGCACTTAGCATGTAGCAAACATTCCATAAGTGTTGGTTGCTGTGTTAATAGTGTGTGTTCTTGGAATGGGTAAACAAGCTGCCATTTATTGCTGGAAAAACTGGACGTCCCAGATCAGTGAATGCTTTATGGGAACTTTTTTTCAGATTTCACCTGCCGCCTGTGGCCATGGATTCACACTGCTGTCCTCTAAAGCTAAGGATGGGACGAAAGTTTGGTAGATGGAACTCAACAGAGATTCTCAGTTTGGATTTCACAGGAGCCGAAAAGAGAAAATTGAGGCTCTCGCCTTGGCTTTTTCTGCTGTGATTTGCTGAGGAAGCTCCCTCTGATTTTCAAGAATCTGATGACATAAAGCAAACCGTAACAACAACATAGATGGAGTCTTGAAAGGCACATTGTTTGGAACTATCTGGACTAGATTATTTTCAGCCTGTTTGGTAAAGGTCCTTTGCTGATAAGTAGGGATGTTATTTTTTGGCCCCAGAGTGATGACCTTTGTTTCCTAGCTTGAGATATCCTGAGACACTCTACAGTGCCTAGAATGTGGTCTGGGCAAAAAATTCAATGAAAGCCTTAAGATGGAGGCTTTATTCCAGATATTTGAAATTGGATTATAAAATGTTAGAAATGATTTATGATATTTGCAAAAGTAGACACAAGTCAATCAATATGATGAGGACAATATGAAACATTTTTTAAAATAAAGGGGAATTACCCAGAAATACATACTGGACAAATCTTTCTTTTCATTTTTTTCCCTCTTCCCTCATTTGTATGCAAATGTCTGTTTATAGAATTTTGATCACAGTGTATATTTTGTTTTCTGCCTTTTTTCACTGAATTTCATATCAGAATCCTTTTACCCTTAGTATGGAAGTCTTTATTGGCTGTACGATGCCAAATGACATTTCTTTTTACCTTTTGTTAAGAATGATTGTAGACATATGCAAAAGTGGATGGAATAAGATAATGCACCGCATGGGCCATCACCAGCTTCCACCATCATCAGCTCATGACGATCTTGTTTTACACATTTCCCCCATGTTCTCCCTCAGCAAATTTAGAGCAAATCATAAGAAAATTGATTTCATTCATAAATATTTCAGTACATATCTAAAAACATAAGGACTGAAAAGAGTGGTAAGTATAGCATCACACCTAAAAATAATTAACAATGTAATCCCTTAATATCAAATAGTTTGTCAGTGTTCAAACTGACAGTTGTCTTATAAGTGTCAATAGATTTTTATTTTATTTTTAAAAATTTATTTGAATCAAAAGCTGGATAAGGTCTAGACATTGCAAGTGGTTGAGAAGACTTTTATAGTCTTTTAAGTCTGTTTGAATCTTTTATCCTTGAAATGCATTTAACGAAGAAATCTCATTGTTTATTCTATAGAATTTTCCAGTCTTCAGTTTGTTGAATGCATCCCTGTGGTGCTGGTTGACATGATCCTCTGTCCTCTGTATTTCCTGTCAATAGGTAGTTGGACCTAGAGCCAGTTTCCCTTTCAATGTTATATATTAACTTTTCCCAGGCCCTTAGGGGTCCATGCAGATAGTAATGGGGGATGTGAATCACTTGTCAGTATTTTAAAGTACTTCATATTTTCAGCTACTAATATGAGCTAACAACATTGTCCATTTTCTTTGATTTTGCCTAGAATCACATCATCTCATTGTGATAAACCAGTTATTTCATGCAGATCAAAAGCTCTGTCTGCAAATTATATCAGTCACTGATGAATATGGATGGGCAAGTATATTATTATAACATTCATAATGCCATTTATTTGGTGGATGAGATGTTTTTAAAGATGAGGATTATAGGAGAAGATAGGGGGTCATTAGTGAGGAGTATGTTGAGAACCAGTGCGTTTGCAGATCTTCTCCTCAACTCCAGACTCCACTGTAAATAGTCAAAAGTTCATTGTTTAAAACCTGTCAGAGGAATTCCATACATAGACCAATCTGGCCTCTCCAGTAGGATTATAAAGAAGAATAAGTTTCTGCTTTAATTCCTTTATTTTTTATTATTTATTTTTTGTGAGGAAGATCAGCCCTGAGCTAACATCCGATGCCGATCCTCCTCCTTTTTGCCGAGAAAGATCGGCCCTGAGCTAACATCTGTGCCCATCTTCCTTTACTTTATATGGGACGCCACCACAGCATGGCGTGACAAGTGGGGCGTCGGCGCACGCCCAGGATCCAAGCCAGCGAATCCCGGGCCGCCGAAGCACAGCGCGCACACTTAACCGCTTGCGCCACCTGGCCGGCCCCAAGTTTCTTCTTTAGAGTGACTTCTAGACAACATTTCATCTTACATGCTTATTTAAAAATTAAAATTTTCTATTTTGAATAGGTAACATATTTGCATAATTTAGAATCGTAATGGCGCCATAGAACATATGATGAAGAGTCTGCTTTCCACCTCTGTCCTCCCAGGATCATGATTTTTCTCCCTGTCGACAACCTGTGTTAACAGTTTCCTGTTTATCCTTCTGGAGAGATGTAATGCATGTGCGAGCAAATGCATCTACAAATGTATTCTTTTTGCTTCCTTTATTAGAAGTGGTGTCATATAATATGTGCTGTTTTTCACCATACTGAGAAATCCTAGTGGCTATTGCAGAAAGTGGCTATTGCTTTTACTTTCCTGAAAAATTCAAATGGTGTGAAATGACATGTGAAGAGCTTTCTTTAATAAGACTAAGGATGCTTTTCAGTAACCCCATGTGTCATGGAGGCAGTGTGGTGCAGTGGGTTGGACTTGGGGGCCAGGGTTCTGGTCCTTGCTGTGCCACTAACTTATGTGGCTTGAGTAAGTCATTCCGATCTCACTGTGTAACAATGTAGGGGTGGGGCAGTGTCATCTCTCATGTTAGAAGTGCTCTGACTCTGCGTCAGTGCACTCGCCCTGGTTGTGTTTGTTTCAGCGAGGGGAGACGCGTGTGTTTTGGAGCTCTCACCTGTCCCACTGCCTCTGGACAGACCTCAGGAGACACAGGTGCTACAGGTCTCCTTTGGCAGCGCCCACTGTCGTCCTGACAAGACGGTGAAGGACGTGAATTGACCTGTTCAAGATTGATGGATGGTGGGGGGACCACTTTCTTGCCCTAGGGCCTGAAGTGGCCCATTTGATTGACCCACATCTGATTGTGAGGCTGTTGGAATTTCCCGAGCAAATCAGGAGCATGGCTCAAGAGACTATGTTGGGCAGACTTGGCTGACTCTTTTCTGTTCTCTGCTCTCTGTGGTTCTTGGGAAATCTGAGGTATATGTAAACATGACAGTGCACACCAGGCAGCCTCATCAACGCCTGCCTTTGTTGTGAAGTCACTGAGCTGGGCTACGTGTGTAAACGGCTTTTCCCTTGTACTGAGAGAAGCCTGTTTGCTAACACTTCCTCCAAGACGCGGGGCTTTCAGAGTCCAGGCTCCTGGGTAACCCCGACCGTCTCCAAAAAAGTGGTTATTCCAGGGAAGGCCAACTTGATGAAATTCATCACATTTCATTTTCTGGCTAGGGTTCTTTGTAGGAAAAGCCGAAGGTGGTGTTTAGGAACTCTTTCCAGAGGGGACTTGGCCTTGAGGGCAACCTGGTGACAGGTGCAAGGAATGGGGTGTTATGAGCGGTTCGGGGGATTCGATTGGAGACGTAAAAGAAACTCCACTCCAAACAAATGGACTGAAGGTATATCTTATTATACAGAGGATAGTAAAGGCGGTAGTCCTCCAACAGATCAGAATAGGTCAAATAATAAGAGGGAAAAACACCAGCTCCATCAGAATGGGAAACCCCTGATCAGCTGAGATAGCGGCAGATTCGAATAGGTCATATAATAAGAGGGAAAAACATTGGCTCGATCAGAAATGGAAAAACATTGGCTCGACCAGATCGACTGAAGGGAAATGACACAAGGCAACCGGAAAGAGAAACACCAGGTTGACCGAAAAGAGAACACATCAGATCAATTACTTCACAATAAATCCATTACTCACAACATCCACGCCCCAGTACCGAGAGAGTCCTGTCAATCGACATGGGTGTGTGGGAATCACACGTCCTGGGCAAGGCGTCCCTTCCACAAGTGGAACTCTCACCAGGCCTCGCTTTCCAGCAGTTTATATAAGCAGTTACAGAGTTTACAGAGCAAGCATTCAGTGTTTCCATGCACAAAAGGTTATCAGTGGCGTACATGCACTGAGCACCCTGGCTGTTGTCGCAGCCCAGTAGTTGTGTACGTGCATTGGTTTGTGGTTATCGTCCCAGCCCAGCACAGATGGTCAGTCAGGCCCAGGCTGTGGCGCCCGAGGGCCTTGAAATTTTTACACATTGCAACTATGTTCATGGGAGAAGGGCCAGTTCCCACCACTCAGAAAGCAGCTTTTATATTTCTTTTTGTGCTGGTGGCTGTAGGTCAATGGAGTGGCCAAACATGGCTGTACTCATGTCAAGACAAGGGGGTGCTGAGTCCTTTCACAGGAGGTGCTCGCCTCTCATGGAATTCCTGAGAGGCAGAACGAGGGCCCAGAGGAGAAGCAGAGGGAAAGTACAGGTGGCCCAGCCTGTTGCAGCATGTCTGGACCCCAGCATGCCTGGAGGTGTGCCTGCACTGGCTGGGAATATTGGAGAAGGAAACCCAGTGGCAGTTGGGTGAGCAGTTGGACTAGGACCACTTTCCAGACCCCCTTCCAGTCCTGACATTCTTGGGTTCCACACACCTGTAGAACTGATTTCATTGGTGGTGGTATTCTTTAGTCTTCAGCCTGGCAAACAGCTATTACGGACAATGTGGAAGGAAGGTGGTGGAAAATGAACCTTACAGGTGAGTTCCCACAAGGACTACCCCTCCCCAAGTTGTGTTGAGCATTAAACATCTCTGGAGTGATTACTGTGTGATAGAGTCACAGAGCAGTACCAAGCAAGGTTCCTCAGGCCTGAGAGGAGCAGTGAGCACTCCACGGAGAGCTGTGGAGAGTGTTGTTCCATCTCAGGGGGAGCTCCGTGCATCAGCCTGGTGGGAGGGCAGGTGCATGAGCATTGATTGGGATGGCTAGACCTTCTTTGGATTCCTTCTTTATTTTTAGCCAAATTGATTAACTTCAAAAATTCCTCTGTTTCAGTTCTATTTCTGTTGGTCTTTAAAAAAATTTCCCTCTAGTTCCTCGCGTTATGCTGGTGGGTTTAAACACCAGTCTCAGCTCTGGCAGCATATTAAAATCACCAAGCGATTTAGTTTGTATTATTTTACCTTTGCACCTGTGTCTAACTCTGCCTTCTTTTTGACCTAGAGAGTTTCCCTAACAGTTACTATGTGTGTGTATGGGGCCGCCAGTGAGGAATGACAGAGGAGAGGCCAGAACCCCACAATGCTTACCGTGACCATATGTCTTGCTTCTCCCCAGATTGCCCTCAGCCATTAGCAGAAGTCACAAAGTCCATAGAACGCAGGCCTTCGATGGACAGGTGGTCCAGGTAAGAGGCGTGGGCTGAGAGCTACTCATTCTGCCCCTTAGGGCACTTTTGAAAGGGGGAAACTAGGGGGGGGGTGATGGGAAATTTTTAGGCGGATTTTCTGAATTAATAAATTATTTTATACAAATGGTCGCCTGGCTACTGTAGGCCAGGATGTTCAGTACTGGAACATGGGGTACCAAGTTGAATAAGGTTTGGGGGGAAAACACTCTAGTGGGAGAGACAAGTTGAAAAAACTAGCTGTGCCTGAGTGTGCCCAGGCTCTGTGTGTGTTTCAGGCTGGCTTTATCTTGTTCACCATTTATTCCCATGTTTGGGGCAGTTCCTGGCACATGGTAGATATCTATAATCAATACTTAAATACATAAATGAATGCATACCGAAAGTGCTATAAGAGTAGCAAAGGGGAGTCATTAAGTCTTCCGGGGATGGAATGGAAGGCACAGAAGGCATCGTGGAGGAGGTGACAGAGGAATTTACCAGATAGACCAGGAATGGGTGGTGGGAAAGGTTTCATGGCAGAGGGGAGGTGGCAGGTGGAGCCTTTAACTGCTGAGAGCATGTGGGGTGGCTGGAGTTTGGTATGCTTACAGGGGAGTGCTGTGGCATAGGCTGGAAGACAGGTGGAGAGTGAGCGATGCAGGGTTTTCTAGGGTTGGGGGAGGAGGTGATGAAGGCCACTTGGGAAGGCGTGGGGAGAAGGGACATGTGGAGAGACATGTAAGGAGGATTGACCAGATTTGGGGCTTGATAAGAGGTCCAGGGAGTGAGCTAGAGGGAATGGAGCCTGACTCCACTGGCAAATGAGTGGCTGCTGATGTTCTCAACCCGGATGGGGGAGTCCTAGAGGAGGAGGCTCGTGTTGAGTGGGAGACAGAAGCAAGGAGGAGGTAGAGAGTGAAATTGTTTTTAGTATGCAGTAGAGTATAGTGCGTCTTGCACAGACTTGAAAGTCCCATGGATGCGAATTCAAGTCCCTGCTTCCCCACATATTAACTGGATGACTTTGGGCAAGTTACCAACCTTCTCTGAGATTCAGTTTCTTCGTAGGTGTTCTTGGTTATTGACTTAGCACAGTGCCTGGCATAATAAGCATTTAGTAAACGGTGCTTTTCATTAGGCAGTTAGAAAAGCAGGTCTGGAACTCAGTAAAGTTGTTGGGAATGGAGATAGCAGTGTACAGGTGACAGAGAAAGCCTTGGAAACGGATGCAGCCTCCCAGGGAAGTGTGAAGAGGAGGAGAGAAGAGGGCAGAAGACAGACCTTGGAGAAGGATTCCAACACTGAAGGGTAAGGAGTAAGGCTGAGCTAGGGAGCAAGACTGGAAGCTATGGGAGAGGCAGAAGAGAGAGATGGGGAAGAGAAAGGCTTGTGGAGAAGGGAGTGGTTCTTCAGGGATGGACTGGGATGGAGGAGCTCTTGGGTCTTCTCCTTAGGACATCTGGCCCTTTCCTTTAGCAAGAGCCGCATCAGTGGAGGGGCAGGCAGAAACCAGGCTGCAGTGGAGTGAGAAAGAATAAGAAGTGGAGGTTGTGTGGGGCAGCCTGCCTGGACTTGGCCCCCTCAGGTTCAGGAGCAGTAGGGAATGCTCCCGTGCTTTGGGTCCTCTGAGCAGGACACTGGGCTGCCAAGGATTTCTTCTCATCAACCTTCCCTCTGTTTGTCTGATAGATCGCTTGTGGTCAGGACCATAGTCTGTTCCTAACGGATAAAGGAGAAGTCTATTCTGATGGATGGGGCCCAGCTGGGCAAACAGGTAGTGGACCTTACACCTCCTTGGGATGGTGCAGTCTGGAGCTGTGAGCAGTGGGGCTCTCATGGGTTCGAACCACCTGCCTTCATTTGACTCTTACCTCTCTTATCACTTCCTGGGGACACTGTTCTGTTTGTCCCTTCCCAGTTCCCTCATCCCCAGCTCCCATGGAAAGGAACCAATAAAGGATTGGGTGGAGGATTAGAGCCACCCCTCAGCAGAGGAGCTGTGAGCCTTTCTCTCAGCAGAGACAGGAAGCTGTGTGAGGCTTTCAAAGAGAAAACAAGTGTCCCCTAAAAGGAGCTTGATGTTCACTGATTTGAGAAGAATGTGATTAATGCAGGGAGGAATGATTGAGACATTTTCTCAAGCTTGTATATTTAACCTTTTTGTTTCTGATATTGGTCTGAAGAGAGGGCCATTAATATAAGACTAAATCTTGTAGAAATCCTCAGTAATCCTACCAGCAGATGAAATCATCTTTGTTCATTGTCTACTGTTTTCTTCCAATCCTCGTTCATATGTGCACATTTTTTCCCCCAAAGCCACAGTAGATAGTTGTATGTCATAGCTGCACATCCTTCTAGTTGCTGTATGTGGGACACGGCTTCAGCATGGCCGTAGAAACGGTGCGTCGGTGCGTGCCCAGGATCCGAACCCG
Source organism: Diceros bicornis minor (assembly GCF_020826845.1). Classification (NCBI taxonomy): domain Eukaryota; kingdom Metazoa; phylum Chordata; class Mammalia; order Perissodactyla; family Rhinocerotidae; genus Diceros; species Diceros bicornis. The sequence continues at coordinate 1,582,105 of NW_026690858.1, read as the reverse complement.
GGCCGCCAGCAGCAGAGCGCGCACATTTAAGGGCTAAGCCACGGGGCCGGCCCTTTTTTTTGATGAGAAAGATTCGCCCTGAGTTACCATCCGATGCCAATCCCTCTCTTTTGTCTAACGAAGATTGCCCCTGGGCTAACATCTGTGCCCATCTTCCTCTACTCCACATGGGATGCCGCCACAGCATGGCTTGACAAGTGGTGCATCGGTGCACGCCCGGGATCAGTACCTGGGAGTCCCAGGTCGCCGCAACGGAGCGTGCACACTTGACCGCTCCGCCACAGGGCCGGCCCCCATTTGTGCACATTAGTATACAGTAATCACAGCATAGGTGTGGTTTTATATGCTTGTTTTATCATTTATACTTACATAAAGCATTTTTCCATGGTGGTAATATTTTCACAGTTACAGTTTTTAATATTTGTATGATATAGCATCAATTTAATTTATCATAATTAATAATTAATTTAACCATTTTATTATAAAATTACATGAGCATTTCCCTGTTGTCAGGTGGCATACTTCTTTGGAGACGGAGTGCGGTGGCCGTTGGAGATATTATGACATTTATCTTGTGTGCATACGTGACTTTTTCTTTCGTTTGGATTATTGCTCTAGAATAAATCCCAGGAGTGTCAAAGGAGTAGGATATTTTTATTCTTGTCAGTATGTATTGTTAAATTGCTTTCCAGAAGTTTTATCAGTTGATACTGCCAGCAGCAGTGGGTAGAAGTACCACTTGAATTTTGTGGGTGAGGCATCGTGGGGGTGCTTAGCTGGGTCTTTGGCTCTGAGTCTCTCAAAGGCTGCAGTCATCGTAGGGTTCCACTGGGAAGGCTCTGCTTCCAGGAGCACACCGATGGTTGTTGGCAGGATGCAGGGGCCCCAATTCCTTGCTGGTAGTTGTCCAGCAAATGGTTGCTGGCCAAGCCTTCCTCGGTTCCTTGCCATGTAGGCTTCTCCATGTGGCAGCTCCCAACATGGCAGCTGGCTTCGTCAGAGTGACCAAATGAGAGGGTAAGACGGAGTGCCAGTGAGACAGAAGCCAGTGTCCTCTCATTTAATCTGGGCAGTGACCTCACCTTCACGTTTGCTGGCCTTCTGCTTGTGAGAAGCAAGTCACTAGGTCCAGCCCCCACACAAGGGAGTACACGTGGGTGTGAACAGCAGGAGACGGGGCTCACTAGGGGCCATTATAGAAGTAGCCTGCCACAACCATGATCTTGACTGTGGCCTGAGCCTCCCTCTGTCAGTGACAACAGTGATTTCTTTCCAGTGGCCCTTGCCAGAGCACAGTGAGGTAAAGAAGCTCTCTGCGAGCCAGGCAGCAGAGGCCAGGCCCCAGCTCTGCCAGCCTCGCTCACCTAGGTGTACACTTTCTGGGTCAGTAAACCCCTCTTTTCCTTTTGAGTCAACTTAGGGACCGTTGGTGTGCCGCGGTCTTCACCAAAGCACTTAGAATCTGTCTTTCCAAAGTTATCCCTCAGCAGAGGCACCAAGATCAAATCCTGCTGGAAAGCTAAGTTGGCCACACTTCGTCCTCCAGACCGCTGACCCTCCCATCTTTCACTCTCAGCAGAAGAACCTGCCTCCTGTTTCATAGGGGAAACAGATGCCGTCAGCTGAGAAAGCCCTCAGTTTCCCACTCGGACTCCTGCACACTTGCCTCTACCTGTCCCCGCCCTGGGTCCCTTCCCTTTACAGTGGTGGGGGAAGCGTGTCTCTTCCTGCTGAAGCTGATGATTCTCTCTGTGCCCTGGATCCCTTCTCCCCCCGTTCCTCAGAAGCCTCACTCCATCTGCTGGGCCTTCTTCCCCACAACTTCAGCCTCTCCCTCTCTACTCGTCCCTCGCCATCAGTCTTGACACCTGACTCAGGTGTCTTCCATCTTAAGAGGCCCTGTGTGGAGCCCTCCACATCCTCCCATTCCCCAAGTCCCACCCCTTCGCTTCACCTCCTGCCTCCCCTTCTAGGCGAGAGTTCTCAGGAGCTGCATTGACTTACTGTCCCCATTTCTTCGTCTCCTTCTCATTCCTCTGTCCGTTCCACTCAGCTTCCACACTGATCAGTTTGCTGAGTGGCTCTTGCTAGGGTTACGGTGACCTCCATGTTGCTGAAAACAATAATAAAGAACCTGGAGACCATTGTCCAATCTTTCCCTTTCTTGATCTCTCAGCAGCGTTTGACATTGGCCGTGACGTGCTGAGCATCTTGGTGAAGAGCAGTCTTCCTTTCGCCCCTGTGACTGGGCTCTCCGAGGGCTCTCTTCGTTTCTCGTTCCTTCTGGACTCATTTCCTGGCTCTCCTCCTGGGCCAGGCCCTCCCATGTCGGAGGTCCCCGAGGCGGGACTGTGCTCTCCTCCTTTCCTCTGCCTTCTCCTTCAGAAGGTCTCACCCTCACCGTGGTTGCAGTCACCGTCTGTGTGCTCAGGACTCTCCAGCTGGCTGGTGAGGCCAAGCCTGCTGTTCGGAGGTGCGAACATCTCTCAGTGCCACTTGACGTTTTCCCTTGGCCGTCTCTAAGCACTGTGAGTTCAGTGGGTCCAAAAGTGAACCCCTGCTCGTCACCCCCCCCGCTCCTTCTCCACTGTTTGCCACGTCCACTCACGTTCCCCTCTAGGAATCATGTCCCTTCCCTACTTAGAACCCTTACCGTCTCCCCATTGTGCTTAGAATAAAGACCAGACCCTTCCGTGGTCTACAGCATCCTGCATGACCTGCCCTCCCTGCTCCCCACTGGCGTCTTGCAAATATTCCCCCTCGTCCCCTGGCTTCATCCACTCGGCCCTTGTTTAAACTCCCTCAGTGGGCCATGGCCCTTCCCTCCCTGTGCAGGTGCTGTCTCCCCTACGTGGAATACCGTGCTCTCCCCTCCCCTCCACACTCCTACTCATCCCTCAGACTACGTGGATAGAGTGAAGCCTCCCGACTGCTCCTGCCCATGAACTACATCAGGCTCCCTGACGTTCCCTCACGGAGGCCCCTGTCCTGCCATCCTTGCAGTCAGCACAGATTAACTGGGTGTTAATTTTGGCTGACCTCTGCCTCCTCCACTAGACTGAACTCAGAGAGAGGGACCGGGTCTCTTCCTTCCCCTCATGTTCCCATCACCAGTTAGATGTTTAGCTTATGTTTACTGTTTGGGACATATTTGTGGGGTGAATGAATGACCTGGCACTTATCTGCTCTTTCCGTTCACCAGAATCCTTCCAAGTTCTCACAAGTTTGTCTTCCTAACAGTATGGACCCTTCCTGTGACTCGGGTGAATGTCCCCCGATACTTGCCCTTCTCAGGAGTGGGGACGGTTAAGCATGTGGCATGTAGGGGCACAGGCTGTGCTGTATGAAATGGTGAGAGCCTCTTGCAGGCAGGTCATTGGGAAGGTGTAGAGGGGTCGATGGCGAAGGGTCGGTGTCTGTTGGATTCACAGGCACAGACCTCAGCCTGAGGGAGGGAACGTGGCTGTGGGAAGACCTAGTTAGAGTGAGTTCAGTTAATAGAGGGTGAGGGTGACGTTCCTGACAGAACGATAGTAGCCCTGGTTTCTCTGTAGACAAATAGCTAGCCCAGAGCTTAGTAATTCTGTAGTAAACCTCTGGAGTGGAGAAGGAACTGCTTTCTCCCCTCCTGTCGCCTGGGCCAGAGACTCTGGCCCTGCCTTCTCCAGAGAGGCTGCACCAAGAAACAGAGACAGAGGGAGAAGAGCCTTAGGGTTTCGACGCTGAGGTCCATGCCCCTGGGATGAAACATCTGGCACCACTGATGAGTATTCCACTTTTTATAAGCAAAACATCATTTCTGAGAGTTTTCAGCATCTGGCCAGAAGTTGTTTTATATTTGGCTTGCTCTCCTGGTCAGTGTGAAACTTAGAGCTGTTAGTAGGGGGATAACTGCCCTTCTGAGGCTCTCCTGTGTTCACATGGGGTTTCTGGGTGATTTGTTGACTAGGCCCCTCCAGGTTGCCCTCCAGGTGTGGGAAGTTTGTATTCTGAGCTTGGTTTGTTTGCTTGACATACGCCAAGAGTAAGAATTTAAAAGAGGAGAAAAGAAACTGATTCTTTTCCAAGTGTAATTAACGTGATTTTGCCAACCAAGGAGGAGAAAACAATCCCTGTGTATCGAAAGCATCCGAGCGGTGCAGTTTGAATTTCTGGTGAGGAGAGCTGCACTTGGTTTGACTTACTGACCGCTGTTTTTACTGTCATGTAGAAGGACATGTTTTTGTCTGAGGCTACGGAATTCTTGGCAACGGAACAAACCTAGTGGAAACCGCTCTTCCGGAAATGATTCCACCCACTCTCTTCAGCTTGATGGAGTTCAACCCAGAAGTCCAGGTTTCCTGCATTTGCTGTGGACTCAGCCACTTTGCTCCCCTTACCAGTAAGTGGCGAAGCCTGTGTGGCCCCAGTGACGGGCCGAGCTGCACTCTCTTGGGTTCATCCTAAGCCGTGGGCAGCTTTCAGTGTCCATCCATCCAGTGGAGGGGCGCCCCGCGTGGATAATTACAGTGAGCAGCTCATCCAGATGTTGTTTGGCTTGAAGTTGTATAATGTGTGTCTTTTTTCATCCTGGAGTTTTGTTTTTGGTTCCTTTGGTTTGTGGTTGGGCTCATGTGAAAGTGAATTTTCTCAAGAGGATGCCAGTCGGTGGTAGGAGGTGGACCGTCGAGAATGTCAGGGTGCTGGGGAACCCAGCAGAGGTTTGATGAATCCCCGGGAGAGCCATCGGGAAATGAAAGTGTGGGGCTCATCCCGCTCCTGGCCAAGCCCAAACCCTGACCCAACCCAGGAATGAGGGACGGCAGGACGCTGATTTGTCAGATACCCTGGGGTTTTGTGGAGGGAAATATGCCCCATTTCTCCAAAGTGCCAGGACAGAATGATCAAAGCCAAGGCTGGAATGGAGCTGTTCTTGAAGGTTTGCCCAGTTACAAAGCCGTCAGACACCCAAGTGCCTCCCGCCCTCGGATGTGCGCTTTCCTTGATTGCCTCTCCCGTTCCACCACAGTAACTGTCAGGTCAGTCTGCTGCTCTTTAGTTGACCTGACTGGTAAGACTGAAGAAAATTAATTTCATTTTGTGGGGATCCTCACGTAAATTCGCTATTTCCTTGCACCTAAGAATGTTAATTTGTAAATCTCAATTACTCATCTCTGGTGAGTCATTGTTTTCTATTTAGGCGTCTGGGCCGGGACAGAGTGGGGTCATCCTCGTTAGTGTTCTCTGGCCCTACGCTACTGTGAGGACTATCCAGAGGCCCCCCCGACCCAGAGTCCTGATTGCCCTTCAGTTGTCGTCTGAGGTTCAGATCTCAGGCCTGTAACACACACGGGCTGTGGCGTGGACTGTGGGGGGGTGACTGTGTGCACAGCACCCTCGGTCGCAGTGATGACCGGGGTAGTCCCTCAGCACCGTCACTCGGAGTCAGCACTTCCATATGCTAATGTCTTGAGGATGCCAGACTCTTCTAAAGCTATTTTGATTTAAAAACTAAGAGTCATTATGGACTCAATCTGGAGGTATCAATGATCTATGGCTTAAACTGTGCAGAGTCACATCCTTGGAAATCCATATGAAATGTGCAAAATATTCAACTAGAGTACACTGTTTTCTGTTTGCTGTCATGCCATGTGGACGTTTTGGGTCACACCAAAATGAAATCCGCTTCTAGATTTCCCCCGAGACCCCACAGCCACCCTCCAGGTGCCGTGACTGTCCTAAGTAGAGGGAGCATCAGAGCTTGGGTATCTCTCCTTCTGTGCCCAGCGTTTGCATGTGGTCAGCTGGGAGTTGGACTTGGTTGGTTTCCCCTGAGATCTGCTAACCTTTTGGGGGCCAGACTGAATTGTTCTATTAAACACGTAAAATCTGAGGGTGGAGTCCCCAGGGTGGTGGTCAGACCAGAGGGGCTCTGATGGATGGGAACAAAAGGATTCCTTATTAATCAGCCAGATTATTTTAGTCCTGGCTTCTCCATGTCTTGTCTACTTCTTCTGCTTCTCAGGTGGAGGTGGTAAAATGGGGCCTCTGTGCCAAGGAGTGCCCAGAGCTGATGTGGACAGAAGTGGGGTCTGAAGGCTGGGTAGCAGGAGGCTGCCCCACCAGGTCTGGGGTCCCGTCCAGAGGTGGGCATTCCCGAGCCCAGTCTAGATTTGTTCTCCTGGACTGTCCTCTAGAGCACTTCGTCCGTTCTTGTCCCTCGTGGCACTTTTTACAGTTTGTAAACACGTATATATTGGTTTGATCGTTTGTTTCTTTCTAACTGTTTGACTAGCTCTTGTCCCATGAGGACAGGAACCGTACGTGTTCACTCACTGTCGTGTCCCAGCTCCCAGCACACAGACATCGACCCGGCCCAAAGAGGTGCCCAGTCACCCTGTGTCCCTTGACCAAATGCTCCCGAGATGTGGAAACCCAGACAAGGGATGACGGATGGAGGTCTCCCTCTATTAGGGCATGACCAGGACTGGAGGGTGCTCAGACTTCAGGACGTGTGGAGGGCAGGGTGTGGTCGGATGTGACTGTGGGTGAGGGGTGTGCATAAGGGACGAGCAGAGTGGGCCATGACTGTGGGTGAGGGGCGTGCATATGGGGCGAGCAGAGTGGGCCGTGTCCAGGAGCCTCCTGGGCCTACAGCTCTGTGCATGTACTCTTCTCCATGTGACGGACACACCGTCATTCTGGGCTTGCACATGTCTTTGGTTTGGGGGTAGTATACCTTTCCCTTCAAAAGGAGGCATTAATGCCTGGTAGAAATTGAAGTTTAACATTGGGCTCTGTTTGTACCTGGTTCTAGAAAGCGTATTCTCATGACCCTTCCTCTTCTTGGTGACTTGCCTCTGGCCTAGCCCAGCCAAGCCACCCTTTTCCTTTCTGTGCAGACAAAGGAGAGCTGTTTGTGTGAGGCAAGAACATCCGAGGGTGCCTGGGAATCGGTTGCCTGGAAGACCGGTATTTGCCATGGAGCGTAAGGCTGGACTGGACGGGCGTGAGTGCGTGCCCACAGAGCAGACTACCTGATGTGGCAGCAGCGTCCAGTGTGTGGCTGGGCCAGGACCAGTTCCCTGGGCACTGCTTCCCCTCCCAGGTCCCAGCTGGCCTCCTCCTGCCCCAGCGCACCCTCTGCCAGGGCATCAGGAGAGACCGCGTAGTGGTGAGGAGCCAGAGCGAGCGCCCAGCAGCAGCTTCTCAGGCTGCAGGCTCCCTGGCGCTGCGCTCCTTCCTGGGGCTGTGAGTGAGCAGCCTGTGCAAGCAGGGGGCAGCCTGACCAAGGGTTCCAGTCCCCCTGTGCCCTGGAAGAGGCCCTGTCAGAGGCTGTCCACGGGCACGTGGAGCAGAGAAACAGAGGCCCCCCGGGGCCTCAGAGAGGCAGAAGCTACAGGCCAGGCTCCACAAGGCCCAGAGGGGCTCCCAAGGGGGAAAGATTTGAAATGACAAAGCTGGCGTGCCAGGAGCTGTTTGCAGAGGCCCGTTTGGAGGAATGTTTTACATGCATTTAAAAGAAAGCAGGATATTTAATATTTAGAGTGCCTTACCATAGCCACCAAAGTGAAAAATAATGTTTTTCATACCGGGGAGAATGCAATTAGACCAAAAGGCTCATTTCAGTGTTAAAGTGTTCTTTCTTAAATTGTAGTTTATATTACTGTTTACTAAATCAGTTCTTCTAAACAAAGCTATTGATGTTTTTGAACACGGAACATACGTACTTGGTACAAAGTGTCTTATGAAAACTAAGTCTCCCGTCTCTTGTCCCAGAGGCACCACCGGTTCTGGTTCTCATGTTGCCTCCAGAGACAGACTGCGGAGAGTGCGTGTGTGTGCCTGCGCGCGACCGTATGCACGCACAGGCCTAAGTATTTCCTTTGAAGGCTGGATTCTAATAATGTCTTTTGAAATTGTGAGAAGCATTTTTAAAAAACACTTGTAAAAATGCAAAAAAAAATGTATAATTTAAATACAATAAGGATTTATCTTTCAAAAACCCACTGCAGAGTGTTTCGAGGCACTTTGGTGTTTCAGGGGCTGTTTCCATCGGGCCTTCCCTCTGCCGCTGGCTCTGTTGGTTCCCTGTGACCTCGGCAGGCCCACAGACACAGAAACTGTTTCCACCATTAGCTTCGTTGCTATAATTTATCCTTTTTTTCCCTGCGAAAAGTCTGTCTGCAGGCTCCGGGCTCCTGTCACTTCAGCGAGTGTGTGAGGACACCCTGAATGCAGTGACCATGGGCCACTCCGACGTGTCTTCTGGCTGTCCTGACTTCTTACACTCAGGCTCTGTCCTTCTGCATGTATTGGGGTCTGTAGAGGAGGCCAGTGCACAGCCCGAGTGGCAGGTGTGGCCTGAGAAGGTGGAGGGACTCTCATCACACGGTGGCCACCATTATCTCCCTCAGTGGATAGCCGTTCCCAGGGGCATAGGTCTCAGTCTTCTGTTCCCTGAGCACCCGCCAGGTGTACATGCTGCCAGTCCATGATGATTTCTGGCGGGGACGGGGGTCTCTTGCTGGCACACAGACCCTGACATCAGTGAATCCAAAACACTTGGCCTGCCATTCTCGTCAGGTCCACCCCTGACTCACTCAGGAGAGTCTTGTCCTGATCATGCTTGTTTCTTGAATATGTGGTTGGCTCGCATTTTCACGAGGTCAGGAAACACCTACTGTGCACTCACTGTGTTCATGTGACACAGTCAGACGCTGAGAACCACGCGGCAAGAAGAGTGCTCTGACTTGGCACAGCGGGTGACAATCTCGCTGAGCACCTGGCACAGGGTAGACACTCGGGCTGCGTTTCTGAAGATCCACACTGTTCTCTCTCCTCATGGGCAGCCCTGGTCAGGTCCCAGAACCTCCTGACAAGCAGCAGAGTTACTCACAACTCTGAGGGCCGTTCTCCCCGCAGGGGCAGCATGGGAGCTGCTCATTGCCTCGGCCTAACCATGCAGCCTGACCTTCCCAGAGACCACTTCAGATGGCCTTGGGGGTGGCCCCCAGCACTGGGGTGGCTCTGTGAGGTCTCCATTCTCCTGGGGCCTGCCCTGCCCCAGGATTGAGCCCCAGGAATGTATCCCCTCCCCCAAGGAGCCCACACTTGCCTTTCTCTCTCCCAGGGTGCATCACCCAGCTACCCTCAGACGCTCATGCTGTGGCGACCAAGAAACCCAGCCTTTCTTCCACACCAACCTTGATATTTCTCATGGAACAGCCCAGATTGAGCTTGAGCTGGAGACAGTGCTTGGAGTCCCTCTTGCTGTGATTTTCTCGGGGCCACACTGAGGGCATGCTGAGCAGTCAAGTTTAAAAGGAAAAATCCCGAGAGTGTGGTCACCTCCTTGAACCAGGAGTCCATTGTCTTGCTAGGGAGGCAAACATGTGTGATGTAGCTGGTGTGGGGGCTGCCCATGAGGAGCAGAGAGACTTGGTCTTGCTGTCGCTCTGGTAGGGTGGTGCCAGCTGAATTGCCAGAGAAGAGCACAGGAATCTGTGCCCATCAGAAAAATGGCCCTTGTGAGTCCACCCTCAGAGACGGAAACTGAACAGGCTCAGGCTCATGACCGAAAGCTGTTCCACAGCTAAGTCATCCACCCTCATTACAGCGGGAGAACACTGAAGATGAAGCAAAGGCCTGATTGGGTCCCTGTTCCTGTCTGACTGTACGCCAGGAGCTGCCAGGTGCAGGGGATGCAGTGGTGAGAAGGACGCGTTCATTCCAGCTGGCACATCTGGGTGCAGGCTGCCTCTAATGAGTCTGGCCTCAAACTAGGGAATCAAGATGAGGCCGCCTGCTCTGGGGGCCATGTTCATGAGGGGATTCCTTTGGGCAGATTCAACCCTTTACCCTGGGCCTCACAACCTTGCCTGTATGATAGAATCATCTGGGAGGTTACTGATTGATTGTTTTGATGTATGCGAATGATCCAAAAAAAATAAAACGCTGGGCCAATGTAAAACTCGTACATGAAGTTCTGGCATTATTCATAATAGCCAAAAAGTGGAACCACCCAAATGTCCACCAACTGTTGAATTCGGTACAAGTGTCTGTGTGAACGTGTTCTCAGTTTTCTCAAGTGTATACCTAAGAAGTGGGATCACTGGTGCCTTCATTTAATTTTTTAAGTTTGGACACTTACCACATATTTCATGACACGCTCGGTGATCTTGAGTCCAAGACACGGAGTATTAATTGCCCTGAAAACAACGCGGGCTGTTCCCTATAGGCTCCTCAGAGACTCTGCCTGCTCTCCGAGGTTCTCCCGGGACAACAGGACCCTCCCGGTGTCCCAAGCTCATCAGGGTGGGAGATGGGCCTGGGTCTCGCTGATGCTGCAGAGCTTCCCGCTGGATCAGATCAGGTCCAGAGCTCCTGGAAAAACAGCTCAAATGAGATGCTCCCCCACCAACATTTGCGAGGTGGGAGCTCCCGGTTCTTGCCTCCGTCCTCCTCCTTCTTCTCTGTGCTGCCTCCACCATGTTGATAGGGACTTCCTCTAACCCTCAAGAGTGTCAGAATAACTCATATTCTTTCTTGGCCATCCTTCACGCCCAGCATCCATTCCTGTTGTTTTTTCTACCACATCGATATTTTTAAAACATTGACATGTGAGTCACATGACGTAGGACCATTTTAAAGTGTACAATTAAGTGTTTTAGCGTATTGTCTATGTGGTGCAACCACCCCCACGATCTCATCCCGCACATTCCCTTTGGAGAGCTCGTTTTGACCATCATGAGCCCCCTGCCCCCCCAGAGGAATGTCACATGATAAACCCGGGGGGCCATGTGACCACAGTTGTTGCTGTTCTGTGGCCCAGTTCTTTACATTACCTTTTAAGAGAGGGTGGGGGACGTTTTACACCGATATTTTATCCAAGAGAAACTGAATCAGACTCTTGGGGGTGGAGTCCTGGCATGGGTAACCCCCCTGGGGGTCTGAATGTGAGCAGTGGTGAGAACCTGCCACAAGCAGCCAGAGCTGCTCCAGGAGGAATTATGCCCTGGTTAGGCGAGGGGCACAGTCATGGTTCTGAGGGCTGGCTGGACATCTGCTGGTCCCCTGATACTCCACTGCCCCCACAACCCCAACTCTGCACAGGGACGACTCTAGAACCAGCCAGGGGCCTCCTCCTGAGAACTGAGACCAGGACCCTGGCAGTCCCCCTTTCCTGCTCCTATCAGCCCTCTTCATAACCAAGACTCCCACTCAGATGCTAAGTTTGGTCCCCTGCGTGGAAGTCCTCAGTGGCTCCCCATGGCCTATAGGAGGGTGAGGCCCCTGGCGGACCTGAGCACCCACCTTGCATTTCAGCCTCATCCCTTACCTGCCGCATCAACTCCTCCCTCACCCGCCGCACTCCTCCATTCCAGCCAAGGTTCCCTCTGGCCCTCTGCGCCTTTGCTCCTCCCTCTGCTGGGTCCCCATCTTACCAAGCTCAACCCTAATGTCCTGGCTTCTTGTTCTGCCCCCTACTACTGGACAGTGGTCATTCCCTCCCCCTGGGCACAGCACACCCTTGTGGTCTAGCCTGGCCTTGCACTCTTTGGACTAGCTCCTTTCCCTGTCTTCTCACCTCCTAGAGAGACGCAGGTCCAGGGGCCACAGCCTGTTCCTCGGGGTCCCCAGCACCTGGCACAAGGTCCAGCACCGCCCAAGTGACAGTGACTGTGAGTGAGTGGTGGGAATGGGAGATCGGGCCCTGGAGTTCTTTGTAACTTTTGAGATTTTGGGGGAAATCAAGAGTCCCCGTGGATGTCCCAGCTCCAATGGGGTCTCTGAAGGAATGAGGGGGGCGTAGTCTGAAGACCCCAGAAGGGAAAGCATTCACAGCATCCAGAACTTTCTTGGGCTCAGGGTGGTGAGTGAGCTTCATCCTCATTGTCACTCCCTTCAATCCTCAGGTCCACTTTTCCTGCGGGCAGGGGTGAGACAGGTGGGAATGGAGGTTGGTGGGGTTCAGTGCAGGCTCAGGTCTTCAGCACTGCCTTGGTCACACTGGCCCTCTATGGAAAACGTCAGAGAGGGGCAGTGAAGGGTGTCCAAGGTCCAAGACCTCTGTCCTGCTTGGGCATCCTGCGTGCCTACCTGTCAAAAGGGCAGGAACCAAATGCCAGAGCCCTGTGTTAGGGACGCTGGGCACGGAGCCCTCCCTCGTGCCCCCAGGGTATCTTGTAGGGAGGCGTCAGCTCCTGGGCTTCTAGCACCAAGGACCTTCCTGGGGGTGTGACATCCACAGCACGGCTCCAGGCTTGGGCCAGAGGCCCTGTGGCCCGGAATCCAGCCCCGTATCCTCCCCATGCACCAGCAAGGCCCTGTCCTGCTCCGCAGGCCCCCTCACCCCCAGGCCTGCCTCTGCCAGAGGTTTGGGAGGAATGATGGGCACAGTAGCCGGTCTCCAAGATGACCCCAGTGACCTTGGCCTCTTGGTTTCACACCCTTGTGTGTTCTCCTCCTGTGTCAAATCAGAGCAGGGCTGTATGGTGACAGAGTATGGTGGAGGCAGAGGCGTGTGAATTCTGAGGCTCAGGGCCAAAAAACCATTTTGGTCCCTACACTGGCCCTTGAATCCCTTGTCCTGGGGGAATCTGGGCACCGTATTGTGAGGACACTCAAGCAGCCCCATGGGGAGACCCATGTGGAGAGGAACAGGCTCCCTGCCAACAGCTGAGCCCAACTTGCCAGCCCTGTGAATAAACCACCTGGGAAGTAGATCCTCCAGTCCCAGCCAGGACTTCAGATGATTGCAGCCTCCCGAGGGACCCTGAGCCAGCTGCTCAAACTGCTCCCGAATTCCTAACCCACAGAAACGGTGACACGTAAACAATCATTTTAATCCATTGCGTTTGGGGCAACTCGTTACCCTGCATCAGGTAACTAATACAGCCCCTCTTGCTCTGGGGATGTGTCCTCTCTCAGCCGCTGAGTGTGGACGGGGAGGCTGTTCTGCCTTCCTCCCAACCGCTGGCCATGTTCCCCGACCATGGAATGGAGAAGGAAAGAGATGAGGTGTGGCCCTGGAGCAGCACAAAATCAGACGCCCTCAGCCAACATACTTTTCTCCATTTTAATTAACACTTTACAAAGTACAAAATACATTGTATTTTGGGGGGAACAGTTGGTATTTGTTTCTCTCCATCACACAGTACGTGAATCTTGAGGGTCTTGTGTTTCTTCAAGAAAGAAAGAAATCGTGAGGGTCCCCACCAGGGTGTAAGGCTGCCTAGTTCTCCCCTCTCCAGACTTTGGGACAGATGTAAGTGCCACTGCTACTGCTGGTGACCTTGGGCAGGCCGGGTGAGGGCCAGACCCCCGAAGACGAGGTCCTGAACAGGGCAAGGCCCCCCAGAATACCATTGTACCCCCAACATCCACTCACCCCATCTCAGGGTGACGGAAATGATCTTTGCATAGAGGAGGAGGTTGGCTTGAGATTTTGTTTGTTACCGCCTGACCCCAGCTTTGGAGCTTACCCTGCCCAGCACTCTGGAACATTTCCTGAATAGGTAAACTGAGGTAGGGAACAGGGAAATTCACTGGGCTTAGCCTGTGTCTTGGGACATGAATTTGACCTATTTTTCATCCCCCCTTCCCGCCCCATCTCCAACTTGCTGGACCCTCTTCAGGGACGAGCCCCAGTAGGCGAGGGGGCACCAGCACCCAAAACCTCTCCCTGTGAACAGTATCCTCAGGACTGGATGCTTCTGAAGAGCCAGCTTAGCAGGTCTAGCCCCTTTGGGCTGCATGGACTGCCAGGCCTCGCGCTGCACAGCAGAGCCCCTGGTGGAGACACCTCTGCCCCCTCCACAGAGCAGATTTACACAGTCAAGTGGGCTGGGGCAGTCCTGCATGCAAGGCCTGCCACACCACCATCAGCTCCACATGTGGCCCCCGGATAAGAATGCTACCGAGGCCTCAAAATACGGGATGAGCCAATCCCTCAGCTAGGATTTGGGCTCTGCACACGTGTGCTGGCACACACCCTATTGTGGATGACACAGCACATGCTCACACTTACATGTGTGTGTATGAACACACGTTTGCCGTGTACAGAACACTGTCCTGCCCCCAGGGCAAGGTCCACCTTGCACTCCTGACTCTCACAGCCTCCCACCTCCTTGAAGCAAGAGCCACAAACTCCCTCACCACCAGGCTGCCCACAGACGCCAGGGGCCGGGCCGCAGGCTCCTACCTCCCATCCAGCCGCTCCTGGTGCCGCCTGCCTCAAGGCCAGAGGCTGCCTCAGCCACCAGCTCCTGCCTTTACCTTCCCAAGAGAGCAGGCGTCATAAGAGGGGTGGACATCAAAGCTGAAGGTATGGAAAGGGGACGAGAGACAGTTAAGCTTGTCCTTTTGCTGCCTCTAATTTGAAAATGAAAGAAAGAAAAGAGCCAGATGAGCTCTGAGAGGTAGGGAAAGGTCTCTCCTACAGCAGGGCTCCACTCCCCTCAAGACAGCCCCGCCACTCTTCCCAAGCCTGCCCTCTGCTGGGCCGACCACCGTCCACCACTCTAGTTTCTCCCCTCCCAGGAGGCCTCTGTGAATGGAGGGCTGCTGCCCCTCCCTCAGCACAGTATCCAGGAACCTGAAAGGCCAAAGCTCATGTCTTTCCACTGCTGGGAGACTCCATCATCCTCCCCCAGGCTCCTCTCACTAAGCCAATCACCAACTCCATTTCTCAGTGGATGTGACAGCAGTGACTGGCTGCTCCCTGCCCTGGCTTACAGTGGGCACACATATATTGGGGGTATTTTCTTCCTAACCCTGCCCAGTGTTCACTCAGAGAGTGGCATCAAAAATTTCTCAGTCCCAGGACTGGAGTGCTCTGTTCTCATATGGGAGCTCCTCAAGGTTCCCTCTCTTAGCCGGGGCCGGCAAGGGCCCTAGTTGTCCCCACCTCCAGATCCAGAGGCTCAGAGAGGTGGCCCAGGGTAGCTGTGAGACTCCTAAAAGTCTTCCTGGGAAATACTGCCAGGAGGGGCTGGTGGTGGGTGAACAGGTTCATATTCGATGATCAGGCAAATGGTGCCTTGGCATGGGGTGGGGGCCTGTCCCTTCCTATCTCCCCAGAGCCTTCTCTCCTGACCTCCATAGCCTCCTCTGTCACCACAAAGTGCCAGGCTCCACCAGAGCGTGCATCATCTTCTGGACACCACACTGGTCTCTGAGGCCATGCTGACTGGTGGGGGGAGGTCACAGTGGGCGGCTCTGAGTCACCTGGCTCCCTCCCTTCCCTCCAGGGGTCTGTGGCCTGGGGTTGGTGGGAGGGGGAGAATGCTGGTTCTTGGGGGGCTCTGGACCCTCTGAATCTTTGGGAGTAGAGTTCTGCACACCTCTCCATCTTGGATGAGTACTCTGGGCTGAGGGCAGTGGCATGGGTAACACCTCTTGGGGGCTTTGGAGACCCCCATGGAGGAAGGAGGTGCAGAGTTGGCACTGCCCATCTCTCTCCTGGGTCAGGACTGAGGTCTGAGGGAGAAAGATGTTTCTTGGGAACCAGGGGAACCAATGCCAAAGGTTGAGCGAGGTCAGATTTTTCTACTTGGTGGGGGAGGGAAAGGGGTGGTCAGGGCTCCCCCTGCCCCTCACTCTCCTCTCCTGGAGCTCTCACCACTCTGGATGGGGCAGGGAGGAGCGAGGGTGGTGTAGAGGGTTTGAGCTTTTCTCACCAGGGGGAGGCACGGAGGCAAAGACACACACGGGAGTCCAGGTGGTGGATCTGAGTGCCCGCTCACCCTGCCTTTTGGCAGCCTGGCCCAGGAGCCCCATTTCCCTCCTGTGCCACCTGCCTCCCCAGTCAGTGCCCAGAGATCCTCAGCCCCTACAGGGCATCATCCTCAGGTCTCCCTGAGCCATTGGCTGCCCTTAGCACCCACCTTCACCTTCAGCCGTTGGGAAATGTGGCCTCCAGCTCTTCTGCTGGGGCATGGGGTCAAGGATCATGCAAGACTGCAGTGCCCAGCATGGGTTTTCTCTGAACTTTTCTCTGTATGACTGGCCTCTATTTTCAGGTGTGGATTTCTGGTGCTCATCACCCCTGGTACCCCCAGGGACTGCCCTCTTTTATGTCACACAGTGGACGTGAGCTCCACGTGAGCAGGGACCACATCAGGTTGTGCTCCCTGGTGAAGTCACAGTGCTTGGCACACAGCAAGGACTGGAGGATGTTGGCTGAATGATTGAATAAATGAACCAGTGAATGAACAAATGAGTGAATGAATGAGTGATGACTGAATGAATGAGTGTAGGAATGAATGAGAGAATGACTGAGTGAGTGATTGAAGGAATGAGAGAATAAACGAAACAATGAGTGAATGGGTGAGTGAATGAAAACACAGAAGCAGGTGTGATCCAAACAGGAGGAGCCTTTGTTTCTTCTCCTCTGGACTCTGCCCATCTCATGGGCCCGGGCCAGTCCCTGTCTCTCCTGGCCTCAGTTTCCCAACTGTCTCCTGAGAGCCTGCTCTTGGAACTGCATCAGCCAGCTCAGTGTGGACACGGCTTGTGCTCTCCCCGGCGTGGGGGCGGTAGGGACGCGCTCGGAGCGCACGGGCCTCCCTCCAATGGGCGGTCGCGGGTGGACCCGCGCGGGGCAGCCGGGCCTCACGTCCCCAGCCGGGCACGCTCTCGGGGCCCACGCACAGCGCATGCACGTGACCCCGCTCCTCCGCGCACATGCGCAACACCAACAGCTGCCACAGGGCTGGTCCCGAGGGTCCCCACTCCGCCGACTGCTCTGTGACCCCCACATCGGTTGGGGCGTTGGAAGAGGCCCTGGATCCAGTGTGGGGCCGGGTCGTGGGTGCTGTGGGGTGGAGGACAGCGTGTGGGGACTCCTGTCTCCCCAGAACTCCCAGCCCCTCGTCTCGGTACAGCTGGCGCCCAGGGAGAGGTTTCAGAAGAGGCTGCGGCTCCCGGAGAGACTGGCCTCCGAGCCCGAGAGAGACCCGCCTTTGGTTCCGCCTCCGGGTTGCACGCGGGGGGACGGTGAACCCTTTGCTCTGTGTCCCGGGCCTTTGTCACGGAGGCCTGCTTGTTCGTGTGTGCAGGGACAGCTGGAGACCTCCATCGCCTCGGTGAGGGAGACGGGCCCTGACCCCGCCAGCCTGCAGGTGAGAGAGCTGGTCCCAGTCCCCAGAGGCAGCACCGTCCCGCCCACTGTGCCCGCCCACTGTCTGGGCACCTGTGGGAGAGACGGGACCTGGTGGCAGGAGCATACCTGTCATGAAGGTTGATGCTACTTGGCCGAGGAGACAAACGTGTTTCGGCTCATTGATGCTCATTCATGACGAGCTGATACATTTATTGTGGGTCGACTATGTGGACTGAGGGGTCAGGACTCCAGTCAATTTGTTCCAATCTCTGTGGGGATGAACTAAAAATGGCAACTTGCCCTAGAGTTTTCTCTTGTCCAGTAGCCTGTTTTGTTTCTGTGTCAGGGAAAGAACTAAAATGATCCTATAGGGCTGGCCCCGTGGCTCAGCGCTTGAGTGCACGCCCTCCACTACTGGCGGCTCGGGTTCGGATCCCGGGCGCGGCCCGACGCACCGCTTCTCGGACCATGCTGAGGCCGCGTCCCACATACAGCAACTAGAGGGATGTGCAGCTATGACATACAACTATCTGCTGGGGCTTTGGGGGAAAAATTTTTAAAAATTTAAAAAAAGGCAGCTTTCTTTGAAAATGTCCTAAGGATCAGCCCATTTCTGGCATAGAGAGGAGAGTTCTTCGTGGCTCCCCAATGAGAAAGTGCCCTGGACCAGAAGTCAGAGACACTCCCAGTGTGTCCTTGAACCCTCCCTGGGCGTCAGTTTCCTCATCTGTAAAATAGGGCTATTGTGGAGGTCGTAAGTGGTTTCCAGAAGTTCTTACAGCTCTGAGAGTGATGCCTTAAGCTACCAAATGTTCCTGAAGCCATGAAGGAGGGGTCACAAATGGTGTTGTTACCGCTTAACAGTCATAAGCTAGTAAATATGAAAATGAGAGGGGCCCAGCTCGCAGATGGATGATTCCAATGAAACTCCTTCACACCTTGTGTGTCATGGAAAGTTCTCCTTTACATGCTCCCTGCGCAGGTCCTGCTCCTTACCTATCGCCAGAGTTCATCGTTGACCTTGGGCACTTTCATTGGTCTTTTGGGAGGATTTCTGTTCAACTTGATGAGTTCCTGAATATCGTACCCAGTGAATCACTCCCAATATTACTCATTAATTCCAAGTCCTATTTTTTAAAATCCCATCTCCAGCCCTGTTCTGGGCAAGTTGTCTAAGCAAACCTCAGTGTCTTGGTCCAATTGAATTGTAGTGAAGATATCCCCGTGTACACTCATGTTTTCTCCCCTTTGATGTATTTCCCACATGGAATAGCTGCTTTGAAAATCAAAAGATAAAATTTCCTCTCTGTCCTCTGCCAGCTACCCTCCTGCCAAGAGAGACACTCTAAGCTGCACGTGCTTCACCTTGGGAAGATCAAGGCGTAAATTCAAGGTAAAATTTCATCAGTGTGAAGGTTAGGGTTAGGGCTGCTCGTGCCCATGCTGCTGGCTGGACCAAGTCTGCACCCCCTCCTCCAGTGGCCAACCCCTCCATCCATTCCTTCTGAGGACGTCTTTCCCCATTTCCCTGGGGGTGGGCTTTGTGAAGGTGGGTTTTGTGGGGTTGTGACCCATATTGTTTGGATGGGTTGGGTCTTGGTGTTATAGCAAGTGCCTAGTCCGGCTGCTCCTGGGACCAAGACACATCTCCAAGTTGAAACAAATTATCTTTCTCTGTATTTTCGTAAAACAGCTGTGTTGAGATATCGCTCACATGCCGTGTAAGCCACCCATTTAAAGTGTACAAATCAATGGCTTGTAGTAGAGTCACAGAGTTGGGCAACCATCACCACAACAGTGGAACATTTTCATCACCTCAGAATGAAACCCTGGACCCATTAGCAGTCACTCCCCCTTCCCCCATCGCCACAGCCCTAGACAACCACTCCTCTACTTTTTCTCTCTCTCGATTTGTCTATTTTGGACCTCTTATATACACAGAATAGTACAATGTGTGTTCTTTTGTGATAGCTCCTTTAATATGTCATGTTTTCAAGGTTCATCCTTGATTGTAGTGTATCGGTAATTCTTTCTGTTTTGTGCCAAATGATTTTCCATTGCATAGATATACTGTATTTTATTGATCCATTCATCGGTTGAGGGACATTGGAGTTGTCTCCACCTTTTGGCTATTATAATAATGATGCTATGAACATTCACGTACAAGCTTTCATGTTTTCATGTCTGTTGGGTACACACCTAGAGTGGAACTGCTGGGTCATGTGAAAACTCTCTAAATTTTGAAGAATTGCTAGACTATTTTCCATCTTTATTCCTGCCAATAATGTATGAGGATCCCAGTTTCTACCTATCCTTGACAAGACGTCTTAATATCTATATTTTTAATTTACAACCATCCTAGTGGATGGGAAATGATACTTATTGATTGTGGTTTTGATTGCATTTTCTTCCTGGATAATGGTGTTGAACGTTTTTCATGTCTTTATTGGCCATTTGTATATCTTCTTTGGAGAAATATCTGCTCAGCTCCTTTCCCCATTTTTAAATTGGGTTATTAGTTTCTTTATTATTGAGTTGTAAGCATTCACTCTATCTTCTATTTGCAAGTAGCTTGTTATATATATGGTGAGCTGGTATTGTGTCCCATTCAGCAGGCTGTCTTCTCACTTTCTTGATACTGCCTTTTGATACACACAAATTTTTAATTTTGATGAAGTCCAATTTGTTTATTTTTTATTCGTGTGTTTTTGATGTCCTATCTAAGATATCATCACCTAACTCAAGGTCAAAAGTTATATTCCTAGGGCCGGCCCAGTGGCGCAAGCGGTTAAGTGCCCGTGCTCTGCTGCGGCAGCCCAGGGTTCGCTGGTTCGGATCCCGGGCGGGCACCGACGCACCGCTTGTTAAGCCATGCTGTGGCGGCGTCCCACATAAAGTAGAGGAAGATAATGGATGTTAGCCCAGGGCCAGTCTTCCTTAGCAAAAAAGAGGAGGATTGGCATTGGGTGTTAGCTCAGGGCTGGTCCTCCTCACAAAAAAAAATAAATAAAATAAAAGTTTTATTCCTGTTATGAGAGGTTCGGGGATTCGATCGGAGATGTAAAATACACTTTCCACTCCAAACAAATGGACTGAAGGTATATTTTATTATATAGAGGATAGTAAAGGTGACAGTCTGCAAACAGATCAAATAGGTCAAATATTAAGAGGGAAAAAACATCAGCTCGATTGGAAAGGGAAAACACCCACATCGGCTGAAGAGAAATGACACAAATCAACTGAAAAGAGAAACACCAGGTTGACCGAAAAGAGAACACATCAAATCAATTACTTCATATCAAATCAATTACTTCATATCAAATCAATTACTTCATATCAAATCAGTTACTCACAACATCCACGCCCCACTGCCGGGAGAGCCCTGTCAATCGACGCGGCTGGGCAAGGATCACACGTCCTGGGCAAGGTGTCCCTTCCACAGGTGGAACTCTCACCAGGTCTCAGCTTCCAGCAGTTTATATAACCAGTTACAGAGTTTACAGAGCAAGCATCTAGTGTTCCCATGCCCAAAACAGTTATCAGTGGCATACGTGCACTGAGCCCCTTGGCTAACGTCCCAGCCCAGTGGTTGTGTACGTGCATTGTTTTCTTTGGTTATCATCTTAGCCCGGCACAGATGGCCAGTCCATCCCGTGCTACCACGCTCCAAGAGCCTTGAACTGTTACAACTTGCAACTCCCTCCATGGGAGAAAGGCCAGTTCCCGGGAAAAGGCCAGTTCCCCCCACACAGAAAGCAGCTTTGTATTTCTTTGTGTGCTGGTGGCTATAGGTCAATGGAGCGGCCAAACATGGCTGTACTCATGTCAAGACAATTCCCATGTGTTTTCTTGTAAGAGTTGTATAGTTTTGTCTCATATTTAGCTGTTGGATCTATTTTGAGTTCATTTTTGTAAGTACTGTAAGCAAGGAGTCCAACTTCTTTGCGTGTGAAAATCCAGTTGTTTCAATACCATTTGTGGACAACACTGTTCTTTCCCCATTGAATTGTCTTTTCACTCATCAAAAATCAATTGACTGTAAATATGTAGGTTGATTTCTGGACTCTCAATTCTATTCCGTTGGTCTGTATGTCTATTTTTTATGACAGCACCACGCTGTATTCATTATGGTAGCTTTGTAATAATTTTTGAAATTGGGAAGTGTGAATACTCCATCTTTGAACTTCTTTCTCAAGATTGTTGTGGCTCTTGTGGCTCCCTTGCATTTCCACATGAATTTTAGCCTTGGCTTGTCAGTTTCTGCAAAAACAGGCAGCTGGGAGTTTGCTTGGAATTCCACTGAATCTCTAGTTCTATTTGTGGAGTATTGCCACCTTAATAGTATCAAGTCTTCACATACATGAAGATGAAATGTCTTTCCATTTATTTTGGTCTTCATTAATTGCTTCCAATAATGTTTTGTATCTTTCATTGTACAACTCTTGTACTTCTTATGATAAATTTATTTCTAATTATTTCATTGTTTTGGATGCTATTGTAAATTAACATATTTTCTTACTTATATTGTCAGATTTTCCTTTGCTAGTATATAGATATAAAATTGATATTTTAAAACTTGACATATGATATTATATTAGTTTCAGGCATATAACATAATGATTCTATATATGTATATATTACCAAAGATCAACACAATAAGTCTGGTTAACATCCATCACCTCACATAGTTACAGATTTTTTTCTTGTTATCAGAACTTTTAAAATCTGCTCTCTTAGCATCTCTCAGATGTACAATACAATATTGCTAACTATAGTCACCATGTTTTTTGTTATATTTCCAGGACTCATTTATTTTCTAAGTGGAAGTTTATACCTTTTGACCCCTTCATTCATTTGCCCAACCCCCACCCCCTGCCTCTGGCGACCACCAAGCTGTTCCCTGTATCTGTTAGCTCAGTTTTTGTTTTTTTTTTTAATTTTAGATTCGCCATTTAAGTGAGATCATATGGTATTTGTCTTTCTCTGTCTGACTTATTTCACTTAGCATAATGCCCGTCTATGTTGTTGCAAGTGGCAGGATTTCTTTCCTTTTTATGGCTGAATAAGATTCTGTTATATATATATACTTACACCACATCTTCTTTACCCGTTCATCCATCAAAGGACACTAGGTTGCTTACCGTGTCTTCACTATTGTAAATAAATGCTGCAATGAACAGTGGGGTGCAGATATCTTTTTGTGTTAGTGTTTTTATTTCCTTTGGATAAATATTCATAAGTGGAATTGCTGGATCATATGGTAGTTCTATTTTTAATTTTTTGAGGAATCTGCATATTCTTTCTCATAGTGGCTGCACCAATTTATATTCCTATACAATGGATTTTTTAAATTAATCTTGTATCCGGCAGCTTTGTTAATCTCATTTCTTAGTTCCAATAGTTTTTCCATGTATTCTCTGTGATTTCCTCTATATGTGGTCACATCATTTGAGAATTGAGATAGTTTTACTTCATCCCCTCCAATCTAGATACCTTTTACATCATTTTCTTGCCTAATTGACCTGGCTAAAACCTCCAGTAAAATGTAGCATAGAATTGGCAAGAGTGGCTAATGCTCATCTTGTTCTTGACCTCAGGGGTGGCATTTCCAGTCTTTCCCCACTGACTATGACGTCGGTGAGCTGTGGACTGTTCACAGATGCCCTGGACGAGGCTCAAGATATTCCCATCTGTTTCTAGTTTCTTGAGTGTTTCTATCACGAAAGGGTGTTGGATTTTGTCATATGGTTTTTCTGCACCTAGTGGATATTAGCTTTTGCAGCAGCTTTTAAACCATGAAATCGTCTTCCCTCCCCTCTTCCTCCATCTTTCTCCCTCACACAAACACACAGAACCTCTCTGGAGGCAAACCAGAACCCACATATTAAATACTTGCTGAAAGCCAGTCGAATGACTAGTCTAGACCTCTTGATCCCATCATCCCTGCCCTGGCTGCTGTGTAACTGGGGGGTGGGCCCACTCCAAACAGGTGACGACAGAAATTCACATACTCATGATAATTCCGAGGGTGGTGGCTCCCTCTGGATTGCATTCTCCGTCGTGTTCTCTTCTCTTTACTGACTGTAGAGTGAAAATATTTAGCATGAAGGGAGAGGATTGTGCAGGAAAGAGCATATATCAATTGTGTGTGCTGAAAGGTAACAATAAATAGGCAAAAAACTTGACTTCTTCAAGAAATGTGTTAAAGGAAATATGACATATTCTCTACAGACCTTCCTGGCGTGGAAGCCCACATTCTGAAAATACGGTGTCTGGTTAATTTTCTGAGGCCTCGTGTATCACTTTTCCATTGCAGGAGTCTGGGTGCTGACCCTGTTGTCGGCCGGCCTCACGAGGGTGAGCTTTCTGTTCCATATTTTGCCCGGTTTCAGGTAAGAGGCCTTTGGGGTCATTTGCATGTCTTCAGCAGGAAAGCGTCAGCCACGCTTTCTCAGAATTATCAGGAAGTGCCAGCAGAGCCCGACATGCAGTACGAGGTCTGGATTGGACAGACACTTCGTCTGCAAACTTCCTATGGCACTGAGTTTCTGAAGCCCTTAAAGAACAGTGATTCTAAAGTGGAAAAAGGAAGGACAAAGGCATTTCAGCATTGTGTTTGTCAGAGTTCTCCAGAAAATAACCAACAGGATACATATGCATGTGCACACATACACACACACACACACACAGATGTGTGTATATGTATGTGTAGAGAGAGAGAGAGACTGATTTTAATATATTGGCTCATGTGCTCATGAGGGCTGGCAAGTCCAAAATCTGTAGACCAGGCTTGCAGACTAGAAACTCAGGCAGATGTCTAGATGCTGGAGTCTCGAGGCAGATTTTCTTCTTTGGGAAACCTCAGTGTTTGCTCTGAAGGCCCTCAGCTGATGAGGCCCACCCAAATTATTGACAGTAATCTCTTTTACTTGAAGTCAACTAATTGTACGTGTTAACCACATCTACAGAATACCTTCACAGCAAGACGCGATTAAATATCCAGTTTGATTAAACAGCTGCATACTATGGCCTGGTCGGGTTGACACACAAGACTAACCATCAGAGCCCACGCTCCCTCAACTTGGCGCCCACTCACATCTCCTTTAGCCGCATTTAATCTCCAAATAAGGACAGGAAGAAAGTCATTCTTCCCTCTAACATGGTACCCCTCTCCTGTGGACAACTCAAAACACAAATACTCTCCCCAAGGAGGATGCAAATTTCTTGGGTGATGTGCACTCCTTTCCTTGATATCCTATGACTTAAATACTATCATGTGAAGTTAACTGTTATTGATACATCTAGTTACATATGATGTTCTGTGATAAGAAGATAAGGAACAGAAGAAAAAAATTTATTTGATACATGCACACTGTCTACAGTCTGGGAAGGCTTCCTGGAAGGCTTCTTGGATCCTTGGGCTGGGGCTTCTCTGGAGGGCAGCGGGGTGTTTTCTGTTTTTGGAAAGGCACGTGGAAAGGCAGTCATGTTGCTGAACATTTGTCCTCTTGAAGCACCAGTGCCCGCTCTAAAACAAGCTTCAGAGCTAGTGCCAGCTCCACCACCAGCTCCACAGCTAGCACCGCCTTCAGTGTCAGACATCACACCAGCTCTAGTACCAAATCTTAAGTTCGAGCCATTTCTTGCCCATGCCCAAGAGCTAGATGTAGTACCAGCCACAGAGCTAGTGCCAACTCCAGAAAATGGTCAAAAGCTGGGGCCTGGTCCAACACCAGCTCCAGCAGCAGCTCAAGAGCTTGAGTGTTCTCTGGAGCCAGCTCTATCCAGGCTCCTGACTCAGAGCCATTTTCAGGACCAGCTTCAGCACCCAAGCCACTGCACGAACCAGTCCTATTACCAGCTCCAGAACTAGAGCCAGTGATAGGTCTATAGCCAGAGCTAGCCCCAACACCAGCTCTACCAACAGCTCTAGCACCAGAGTTGGGGCCAGCTCCATAGCTAGAGCTAACCCCAGCTCCCACAGTTGCACAAACTCCTGAGATAGAGCAAGCTCCACCTTCAGCTCCAGTGCTAGTTGCAGGGTCAGGGCCGGGGTTCTCTCATGAGCTAGAGCTGGCTTGAACACTAGCTGTAGCATCAACGCTGGAGATAGAGGCAGCTCTATCACCAACTCCTGTGCCAGTCCCAGTGATGGTTCTAGTGCTTACTTTAGAGTGAGAACCAGGTTGAAGCTAGTTTACAGCCAGTGCCAGGTTCCAAGGAAGAGCCAGCTCCAGCATCAGCTCTAACACTGGCTCCAGAGTTAGAGCCATTTCTGGCACCAGCTCGAGAGCTAGAGTCAGCACCAAGTTCAGAGGCAGAGCCTGCTCCAGCAACAGATCTAGTACCAGCTGCAGAGCTAGATCCCCCACAAGTGCTGGAGCAAGAGCTGGCTTGGGTACCAGTAGCAGACTTAGAGCCAATGCCAGCTCAGGAGAAAGAACCAGCTCTGGCAACAGCTCTAGCACCAACATCAGAGCTAGATCATGCTGTGCTACCAGCTCTACCACCGATTTCAGAGATGGAGGCAGCTCTATCACCAACCCCCCAGGCAGAGCCTGTGCTGCTCTAGTACCAGAATCTGCCCCAACACCAATTCCAGAGGTGGAGCCGGTGCCAGAGCTACAAACCAATCCACCACCAGTTTTAGCACCAGCTACAGAGCTAGAGCTAAGACTGGTTATACAACTAGAGACACAAGAACCAGGTCTAGAATGAGAACCACAGTTAGAGCCACTTACAGCAATAACTCTTCACCAGCTCCAGTGCAAGAGTTGGAGCCAGCTCAAGAGCTTTATCAAACTGCAGAAGCAGGTCTAGATTATCTCTGGAGGTAGTTCCAGCTCCAGTGCCTTCCCCAGAGCTAGAGATACTGGCGGCTATAGAGATAGCGCAACTCTAACACAGGCTCTCGCATGAGCTGCTGAGATTGAACCAGCTCCACCTTCAGCTCCAGTTCTAGAACCAGAGCCATGTTTTGAGCTAAAGCAAGCTCCAGCACCAGCTCTAGCACCAGCGAGAGGACTAGCCCATGACATCACCATGATGGGTGGGGCCAGGTGTTGGGCTGAGGGGTGGGACATTTTCTGCCAGGCAGCTCACTCCCAAGTACCTTGATCACATCCACTGCCAGCTCCTAGTCCTCCCTCACTCCATGAGGTCCCAGCCCCGGGGTCTCTGTGGCCCTGCTTTCCCAAAGAAGGCTCAAAGCTGACAAAGAGCCCTCTGGTGTTGGAAACTGGGGCCAATTCATTAAAAACAGTATACATTTTGACCCAGAAACTCCACGTCATGGATTCTGTCCTAAACAGAGATTTGTGGTTGCAGGTGTTCCCTTCAGCACGATTCAGAGAGTGAAAAACTGGAAATGGCTCCTGGTCCAAGCAGGGGGTCTTCATAAATTCTGATGCCAGGACAGAGAAAATACCAAGTGGAAGAGGATTACCTGGCGGTGGCCATGCCTGGACAAATCAGGCTCTAGAAGAGCACACACCCTGGAATGCTCCGTTCCTGACACTCACAAGTGCACACACACATATGCACGCATGTGCACACACGTGCACACACTGTACAGACTTTCTGTGGGATGAAGTCGTGGGATCAGCACCGCCAGCACAGGCGTGCCCCTGGGGGCTGCGATGGGTCCTGCAGGCTGGTCTCCAGAGAGGAGTGTCCTTTCACACTTGTCTCTAGGAGTCTGCTGGGGCCTCTGCTTCCTCACATTGTCACCAGGGCTGGTTGTCACCACACTGGAACCCTGCCCATCTGATGGGGCCCAGTGCCCTCTCCACAGTGTCTCCATGTGCGCGTGTCCCCCTTGTGGAGCTCGAGCGTCTCTGACACATGCTGCCCCTGTGTATCACCTCTCATTGGCGTTGAGTGTGTTTGCTCTTTATCTCTTACTAAAATACTGAATTTCAAGCATTTTTTGGAAGCGAGGGATGTGTAGCCTTTCCCTGGCCTTGGGTTATGAGGAATGGTTTCCGGTTTGTGGTTTGTCTTTCCAGCATTCTACCCTTGTCTTGTTTTTGTTTTGGCCACAGGCGTTTCATGCCTGGCTTCTGGCTCTGGTGTCCCACTTAGAACAGCAGTCTGTACCCCAAGATTATGCACATATTTACCGAAAGGGCTTTATTTGATACATCAAATCTAGAATCCACCTGGGATTTTCCTATCAAATTAGAGAAATTCTATTTCAAATAAAAACAGAAAAGGAAAACCTATCAGGCCCTGTGAAAATAAGAAGGCAGACACAAATGGCCAGTTATGGCATGATTTCACTTATAGGAAACATCCAGAATAGATTTAACAAAAAACAGTGACAGAAAACAGATTAGGGCTGGCCAGGGCCTGAGGGATAAATGGGGAGTGAGTGCTTTTAGAACAGGGTTTCCTTTTGGAGTGTGAAACTGTCTGAGCCCAGATAGCGGTGATGGATGCACAGCATTGTGAATGTACTTAATGCTCATAAAGTGTACAATTTAAAATGAGAAAACATAAATTTTAAAAAATCGAAACATTTAATTTAAATAATTATTAAGAACTAAACAATAAAGAAAAATCAAATAGAGCAACTAAGAAGGAAACAAACACATTAATGAGAGTAGGGAAGGAAATTTCTGGTGAGGGAGCAGTTTGAATGGGTGGTACAGGAGCTGCTGATGAGAGACATTGCAGAGCCAGCTCTCCCAGGCCAGATGGTTTGGCTTCAGGTGCCTCTTGGTCTCCTGCAGGACCCTCTTCAGGGAATGTGTCTCCCTGCTTGCATGGTGGGGCCTCAGTTGTCTCCTGGTCTCCTGCGGGAGCCCGTGTAGGGGATGGGTCTCCCTGCACGGTGGCTGGGGCCTCAGCTACCTCCTGGTCTCCTGCTGGAGCCTGTGCAGGGGATGGGTCTCCCTGCACGGAGGCTGGGGCCCCAGCTGCCTCTTGGTTTCCTGCAGGAGTTGGTGGCAATGATATTTGTCCGGGATGGATGATGGGTACTGAGGTAGCTCTGAGGCTTGTCCAACAGTCAGTGCAGACGTTCTCCCCACAGCTTCTGATGTAGTCTTGTGTCACAGCTGCTCATCCCTGGGGGTGAGGGATTGGATGTCCCCTTCTACCAGCTCCTCGCTGATCTCCTGCATGGAGCTCTGCAACGGCAGTGACCGGTAGCCGACCCAGAGGCATCCGAGCCCTGCCAGCTGCCCAGCTGTCCTTGTGCTGCTTCTGTCCTCGGGATCTAATTCTCCCAGATCAGGCACATACCTGTGTCTCCACAGAATTCCACCCCGGATGAAAGACATACACCTCAGGCAGAAGGGTGCCACTCTAGCACTCCACATCCCACCCAGCCGACCTTGACCTGGGCTGTGAACATGACCCACCAGGGTCATGTTAGAAGCCCACCAGGCTTCTAACACCTCAGCGACCTGCTCCTGCTCACGGTGGTCCACCCTCATGAAACCGCCCTTCCACACACACACATGGGGAGGGGATGTAGGGCTGCCCAGATGGGACCACAATGCTGGTCTGGTCTGGATTGGCCTGCCCTAGGACTCCCTGTGTTACCTTTCTGTCCCTCCGGTTAAATGGCCACAATTGTCGGCCATGAGAAAGGAACCAGCATCTGCATTGCAGGTGGTCTTTGGGAGCTTTCCTGGGGCTCTGGTCCCTGACCATCGAGAAGAAGCAACTAAACACGTTGCTCCCACTAGACAAGTGCTAGACAAGTGAGCTGGCTTGGGGGCTGTCTCTAGGATGTGGATGCCTAGTTACCAGGGTTCCAAGTACTCTTGGGCTCCATGAGGGTACTTCCTGGGGTCAACTTACCTAAGCTCCCTCCTCACACAAGACCTCCCTACGGGCCCCCGGGGCTGCTGACTGCTCACTCTCCATCTCCACACCACGTCCAGACACAGTCACACCAACACAGTCCACCCCACAGCCTCTGGGGAGGTCTGAACGCAAGCAGGGCCCCAGCTTTGAGGACACAGAGTTGAATGCAGTCCCGCTCCTGCTTCTTGCCAGTGATGTCACCCTGGACAACCACGTGCCTCTCAGGGCCTCCTCAGTGTCCCCATCTGTGCAGTGGGGGTCATTCTAGCGTCTATTCCCTCGGGATGTCATCAGGTGCGATATAAGATATTTTATGTTTGCAAGTATATGTGGAAACCATTCTGGTTGGAACCTGATTTGGCCCGAAATTTATTTGAACCAAAGAAACCTGACTCGTGGCTTGTCAGACATGCATTGTCTGTGTGCTTTAATCATTACCCTAAAGTAAAGATTGTACTCTTTGAAGATAAAAAAGCATCCCTCCCTTCCTTTGATGTCAGCACCCTTTCAAGATAAGACTGAATGCCTCATTTCCCCCAGCGCCGAGGCCATGGTGACTTGCTGTCTATGTGCTCATCAATAGCAAAATATCTCCTTGAATCCTTGAGAGAATGTGCACCTGTCATGCTTGATGTGTGTCTCTGTCTTTGGAAACAGGATGTAACTCTGCTGAAAAGCACTCTTCTTCACAGCGCTTTCTTCCCTTGCAAAGATGTGCTCCGGGCTAGAGTCCTCAAATGAAATTGGGCTCAAATAAAACTTTGTGCTACAGAACGATTATTGATTATTTGCGGCACCTTTTCCTGGCAACCACGAAGGGACTTCTGAGACACCCACATGAGACCAGGTGGAGCCTACTTTCAACCAACACTGGTACCACAGGGGACCGTTGCGTTCCACTACCCCTCCTCCCCCCGGCTTCACTGCACTTTTCAGGTGCTCTGGTGAGTTCTCCCGAAATCTGGACCTCCTTATTTAAGTTGACAGTCCTGACTTGTTATTCCAGCTGTTAAAACAGTCTGAAGACTTCAACATCTTAAGGGTGTGTTGGTACTCTTCCTAGGTAAGAGGAAACTGGGGGGGACATTTCCTAGGTGAGGGGAGCCAACAGGGAGACATTTCCTAGGTAAGGGGAACCAAGGGGGAAGTTTGGAGTGAACTGGGTTAGCTGACGTCTTTAATTTGGCTTTCAATTGAAAAAGAGACATGTTGATAAAGTCTGAACAAACTGACAGCAAAATGAGAGACTGAATTTGTTTCGTTCTGAAGAAAAGGGGCACTTGCTCTTTCCAGCCACAAGTTGTTCTCAGGTGACTGAGAACCTGGTGTAAGTGTCTGAGGACAATCTCCATGACATGTGGCAGTCCCATAGGGAACTCAGTCACCATCATTCACTTTAAATAATTAATGTCTTGTCGAGGGGCCCGCACACAAGGATTGTTCATCCAGTGCTCTGCACCCCTACGGTAGTTGTAGACTGCCCGCAGGAGAAGCTAAGACACGTGAGAGAGTGTTCATCACCTTTTAGGAAGTGACACTCACAAGCAGCACAGTTTTGACCAGCTACACTGTCCTTAGAAATTGTTCAGACTTGATATTAAAATGAAACTAAAAGAAAATGAGAAACCACACTTTAAAGGCCAACAATGCCAGATGGGCACCCACCCACTGGAACTCTGGCTGGCTCTGTGTACAATATGTATGGAGCCTTTACTTGCAAGTACTTAACCAAATGGGGATAGCTGTAATTGGCTGAATCTTTGGATCAGGATAACCTGGGATAATTTAAAATTATACTGGCCACTTTGGGGCTCCTTTGAGCTTCCGAAACTTGTCTTTTTGTGCACTAGATTTGAGAACCGTGGAACAGACAGATTAAATGCAATCTTTAATCTCTAAAGAGTTAAGCATGCCACCTTCCAGCACACCTGCTCGAAAACTAAAGGTTGCAGAAGTTGTAAATATTTAAAACAACAGCAAAATCTTGCTATGCTTGTATTGTGTCCTGAGAGCTTGGCTTAGTAACCATCAGGTTGGGTGCCCCAAAATATGGTCAGACAGAATTGCGGGTTGCACCCAATTTGCAGTCAGGTATGGTTGGACAGAAATATGGGTTGAACTCCATTTGTGGCTAGGGTCCTACCAAAATGCCACCAGCTTCAGGGGTGTTACATTGGCCATTAGAAGGAATGATCTAATTAGATAAGATTGCTTAAGATGTGCACTTAAAAGCAAAGCCTTCAAAATTCCAAAAGAGCCCTACTGAAAGTTTGTTTGCAAAAAGCTAATAAAAATTAAGCTATAAAAGTTACCTAAAAGTCTATTAAATTATGGCTTTACAGACACCCCCATAATCGACCTTCTAAGAAGGGCCCAGTATGAGCCCCTCTCAGAGTTAATGAGATCATGAGAGATTTTCTGGGAAACTTAACGTTATTCCCTTAAACAGTCAATGGGAAACTTAAATTAAAAATTAATAGAGTTGTTTAATACTGCCAAAAACACAGTTTGGATCCAACTATTCTTTTTTAAATTAGTGAGTTTTGTATTGTACCTGATTCATAGGAAACATTTAATGAAAACTATTTAAGGTCTCCGCTTGTGTCTGTCTGTGTATCTATGTATGTCTATGTGTACGCGTTATATATATGTGATATTTTTCTACCTCTGGATGATGTAATTTCTAAAAGAGCTCCACTAGTAGGCTTAAAGTAAGCATTTATATAAATTGTTTCTAAATGTAATGGAAACTAACCCAAATGTTTTTCAAGTTAACATGATATCATCTTTAGTAAATGAAAGCTTATTTAAGTTTGTTGGTTTGATGAAAATAAGCATGTTTTCAGTATTCTAAAAATTATATAAAATTCCTAAAAATCTGATATGTCCTGGTATAATTCTAGTCGTTATCTTAAAATGTGGCTTATAAAATAACCAAATTTCCTTGTAATTACATTATCATGTTAAGTCTTTTGCCATTGCCAGATAGTCATTATTTTACTCCAGTGGTTTTACAAATACATTTCATCTTCAGAGAAATTCGCAACAAGGCCTCTGACACTCCCAACATTTGACACACATGGAGAGAAAGCTTCTACAGTACGTTGGTTGTGTGATTTATCCTTTTTTCCTGTGAAAAGTCAGTGTTGGCAGGCTCCGGGCTCCTGTCACTTCAGCAAGTGTGTGAGGACACCCTGAATGCAGTGACCACGGGCCACTGTGACGTGTCACCTGGCCGTCATGTCTTCTTACACTCAGACTCTGTCATTCCACCTATATTGGGGAAGAAGCGAGGCCAGTGCAGAGCCCGAGTGGCAGGCACAGCCTGAGAAGGTGGAGGGACTCTTGTCACACGGTGGCCACCACTGTCTCCCTCAGTGGACAGTCGTTGCCAGGGGCCTGGGTCTCCGTCTTCCATCCCCTGAGCCCCCGCCGGACGTGCAGGCTGCCACTCCATGATGATTTCTGGAGAAGGGGCTCTTGCTAGCACACAGACCCTGACATCAGTGAATAAAAGACACTTGGCCTGCCGTTCTCGTCAGGTCCGCCCCTGACACACTCAGGAGAGTCCTGTCCTGACCACGCTTGTTTCTTGAATATGTGGTTGGCTCACATTTTCAGGAGGTCAGGAAACACCTACTGTGCACTCACTGTGTTCATGTGACAGTCAGACGCTGAGAACCACGCTGCAGGAAGAGTGCTCTGACTTGGCACAGCAGGTGACAGTCTCGTTGAGCACCTGGCACAGGGTAGACACTCAGGCTGCATTTCTGAAGATCCACACTGTTCTCTCACAGATTACGCTCAGGTCCCAGCACCTCCTGACCAGCATTAGAGTTACTCACACCTTCTGAGGGTCATTCTCCCCGCAGGGGCTGCATGGGAGCTGCTCAGGTGCCTCGGCCTACCGTGCAGCCTGACATTCCCACAGACCACTTCAGATGGCCTTGGCGGCCTCAGCACTGGGGTGGATCTGTGAGGCAGCCATTGTCCTGGGGCCTGTCCTGCCCCGTGGTTGAGCCCCAGGAATGTATCCCCTCCACAAAGGACCCCACACTTGCCTTTCTCTCTCCCAGGGTGCATCACCCAGCTACCCTCAGACGCTCATGCTGTGGCGACCAAGAAACCCAGCCTTTCTTCCACACAAACCTTGATATTTCACACGGAGCAGCCTAGATTCAGCTTGAGCTGGAGACAGTGCTTGGAGTCCCTCTCGCTGTGCTTTTCTCAGGGGCCACACTGAGGGCACGCTGAGCAGTCAAGTTTAAAAGGAGTAATCCAGAGATTGTGGTCACCTTCTCAAACCAGGAGTCCATTGTGTTGCTAGGGAGGCAAACAGGTGGGATGTAGCTGGTGGGGGAGCTGCCCATGAGGAGCGGAGAGACTTGCTCTTGCTGTCGCTCTGGTAGGGTGGTGCCAGCTGAATTGCCAGAGAAGAGCACAGGAATCTGTGCCCATCAGAAAAATGCCATGTGTGCATCCACCCTCAGAGATGGAAAGTGAACAGGCTCAGGCTTGTGACCCGAAGCTGTTCCTCAGCTGCAGTCATCCACCTTCATTACAGCGAGAGAACACTGAAGATGAAGCAAAGGCCTGATTGAGTCCCTGTTCCTGACCGACTGTACGCCAGGAGCTGCCAGGTGCTGGGGATGCGGTGGTGAGAAGCATGCATTCATTCCAGCTGGCGCATTTCGGGGCTGGCTGCCTCTCATGAGTCTGGCCTCAAACTAGGAAATCAAGATGAGGTCACCTGCCCCCAGAGCAGCCGAAGGAGGCCGTGTTCATGAGGGGATTCCTTTGGGCAGATTCAACCCCTCCCCCTGAGCTTCTAACCTTGCCTGTATGATAGAATCATCTGGGAGGTTACTGATTGATTGTTTTGATGTACCGTATTCAACATTTGGTGGACATTTGGCTGGTTCCACATTTTGGCTATTATGAATAATGCCAGAACTTCATGTATGAGTTTTACTTGGTCCAGCATTTTATTTTTTGGATCATTCGCATACAAGTGTCTGTGTGAACGTGTTCTCAGTGTTCTCGAGTGTATACCTAAGGAGTGAGATCACTGGTGCCTTCATTTAATTTTTTAAGTTTGGACACTTTTACCACGTAATTCATGACACGCTCGGTGACCCTGAGTCCAAGACACCGAGTATTGATTTCCCTGAAGACACCTCGGGCTATTACCTACAGGCTCCTCAGAGGCTCTGCCTGCTTCCCCGAGGTTCTCCCTGGACATCAGGACCCTCCTGGTGCCCCATGCTCATCAGGGTGGCAGATGGGCTTGGGTCTCGTTGATGCTGCACAGCTTCCCGCTGGGTCAGCTCAGGTCCAGAGCTCCTGGAAAAACAGCTCAAATGAGATGCTCCTCCATCAACCTTTGCGAGGTGGGAGCTCCGGTTTCTTGCCTCCGTCCTCTTCCTCCTTCTCTGTGCTGCCTCCACCATGTTGATAGGGACTTCCTTTAAGCCTCAAGAGTGTCAGAATAACTCACATTTTTTCTTGGCCATCCTTCACACCCAGCATCCATTCCTGTTGGTTTTTCTACCACATTGATATTTTTAAAACATTGACATGTGAGTCACATGATGTAAGACCATTTTAAAGTGTACAATTCAGTGGTTTTAGCGTATTGTCTATGTGGTGCAACCACCCCCATGATCTCATCCCACGCATTCCCTTTGGAGAGCTCGTTTTCACCATCATGAGCCCCCGTCCCTGCAGTGGAATGTCACATGATAAAACCAGGGGGGCCATGTGACCACAGAAGCTGCTCTTTCCTCCTGTAGCCGAGTTCTTTATGTTACCTTTTGAAAGAGGGTGGGGGAGGTTTTAAACAGATAGTTCATCGACGAGAAACTGAATCAGATTCTTGGGGGTGGAGTCCTGGCATGGGTAACCCCCCCAGGGATCTGAATGTGAGCTGCAGTGAGAACCTGCCAAGAACCAGCCAGAGCTGCTCCAGGAGGAATTATACCCTGGTTGGGCGTGGGGCAAATTCATGATTCTGAGGGTTGGCTGGATATCTGCTGGTCCCCTGCATGCGCCACTGCCCCCAACACCCCAACTCTGCACACAGAAGACACTTGAACCACCAGGGACCCCTCCTGAGAACTGAGGCCAGGACCCTGGCAGTCCCCCTTTCCTCCACCTATCGGCCCTCTTCATAACCCAGATCACCACTCAGATGCTAAGTTTGGTCCCCTGCGTGGAAGTCCTCAGTGGCTCCCCATGGCCTGTAGGAGGGTGAGGCCCCTGGCAGACCTGAGCACCCACCTTGCATTTCAGCCTCATCCCCTACCTGCCCCATCCACTCCTGCCTCCCCCGCCGCACTCCTCCATTCCAGCCAAGGTTCCCTCTGGCCCTCTATGACTTTGCTCCTCCCTCTGCTGGGTCCCCATCTTACCAAGCTCAACCCTAATGTCCTGGCTTCTTGGTCTGCCCCCTACTACTGGACAGTGGTCATTCCCTCCCCCTGGGCACAGCACACCTTTGTGGTCTAGGCTGGCCCTGCACTCCCTGGAATAGATCCTTTCCCTGTCTTCTCACCTCCTAGAGAGACTCAGGTGCAGGGGCCACAGCAGGTTCCTCGGGGTCCCCAGGACCTGGCACAAGGTCCAGCACCGCCCGAGTGACAGTGACTGTGAATGAGTGGCGGGAAAGGGAGGTCGGGCTCTGCAGGCCTTTGTAACTTTTGAGATTTTGGGGGAAATCAAGAGTCCCCGTAGATGTCCTAGCTCCAAGGGGGTCTCTGAAGGAATGAGGGGGGGCGTAGTCTGAAGACCCCAGATGGGAAAGCATTCACAGCATCCAGAACTTTCTTGGGCTCAGGGTGGTGAGAAAGCTTCAGCGCCATTGTCACTCCCTTCAATCACCAGGTCTGCTTTTCCTGCGGACAAGGGTGAGGCGGGTGAGGATGGAGGTTGGGGGGTTCAGTGCAGGCTCAGGCCTTCAGCGCTGCCCTGCTCACACCAGCCATCCGTGGGAAATGTCAGAGAGGGGCAGTGAAGGGTGTCCAAGGTCCAAGACCTCTGTCCTGCCTGGGCATCCCAAGTGCCTGTCTGCCAAAAGGGCCGGAACCAAATGCCAGAGCCCTTGTGGGAGGGACGCTGGGCATGGAGCCCTCCCTCGTGCCCCTAGAGTATCTTGTTGGGAGGCATCAGCTCCTGGGCTTCTAGCACCAAGGACCTTCCTGGGGGTGTGACATCCACAGCAGGGCTCCAGGCTTGTGCCAGAAGCCCTGTGGCCCGGGATCCAGCCCCTGATCCTCCCCCTGCCACCAGCAAGGTCCTGTCCTGCTCCGCAGGCCCCCTAACCCCCAGGCCCACCTCTGCCAGAGGTTTAGGAGGAATGGTGGGCACAGTAGACAGTCTCCAAGATGGCAGCAGTGACCTTGGCCTCTTGGTTTCACACCCTTGTGTGTTCTGCTTCTGTGTCAAATCAGAGCAGGGCTGTATGGTGACAGAGTATGGTGGAGGCAGAGGGGTGTGAATTCTGAGGTTCGGGGCCAAAAAACCATTTTGGCTCCTATACTGGCCCTTGAATCACTTGCCCTGTGGGAATCCGGGCACCGTATTGTGAGGACACTCAAGCAGCCCCATGGGGAGACCCATGTGGAGAGGAACAGACTCCCTGCAAACAGCTGAGCCCAACTTGCCAGCCCTGTGAATAAACCACCTGGGAAGTAGATCCTGCAGTCCCAGCCAGGACTTCAGATGATCGCAGCATCCTGAGGGACCCTGAGCCAGCTGCTCAAACTGCTCCTGAATTCCTAACCCACAGAAACCGTGACACGTATACAATCAATTTAATCCATTGCATTTGGGGCAACTTGTTACCCTGCATCAGGTAACTAATACAGCCCCTCTCGCTCTGGGGTGTGTCCTCTCTCAGATGCTGGGTGTGGACGGGAAGGTTGTTCTGCCTTCCTCCCAGCCCCTGGCCATGTTCCTCGACCATGGAATGGAGAAGGAAAGAGATGAGATGTGGTCCTGGAGCAGCACAAAATCAGATGCCCTCAGCCAACATGATATTTTTCTCCGTTTTAATTAATACTTTACAAAGTACAAAATACATTGTCTTTTTGGAGAAACAGTTGGTATTTGTTTCTCTCCATCACACAGTACATGAATCTTGAGGGTTTCATGTTTCTTCAAGAAAGAAAGAAATCGTGAGGGTCCCCACCAGGGTGTAAGGCTGCCCACTTCTCCCCTCTCCAGACCTTGGGACAGATGTAAGTGCCACTGCTACTGCTGGTGACCTAGGGCAGGCCAGGTGAGGGCCAGACCCCCGAAGATGAGGTCCTGGGCAGCGTAAGGCTCCGCAGAATCCCACTATACCCCCAACTTCCCCTCACCCCATCTCAGGGTAACAGAAATGATCTTGGCATAGAGCAGGATCTTTTGTTTGTTACCCCCTGACCCCAGTTTTGGTGCCAACCCTGCTCAGTTCTTCCCTGGACCATTTCCTGAATAGCTAAACTGAGGCAGGGGACAGGGACACTCACTGGGCTTGGCCTGTGACTTGGGACATGAATTTGGCCTATTTTTCAAACCCCCTTCCCACCCCTTCTCCAACTTGCTGGACCCTCTCCAGGGACGATCCCCAGTAGGCGAGGGGGCACCAGCACCCAAAACCTCTCCCTGTGAACAGTATCCTCAGGACTGGACGCTTCTGAAGAGCCGGCTCAGCAGGTCTTGCCCCTTTGGGCTGCATGGACTGCCAGGCCTCGTGCTGCACAGCAGAGCCCCTGCTGGGGACACCTCTGCCCCCTCCACAGAGCAGATTTACACAGTCAAGTAGGCTGGGGCAGTCCTGCATGCAAGGCCTGCCACACCACCATCAACTCCATATGTGGCCCCCTGGTAAGAGTGCTACCGAGGCCTCAAAATACTGGATGAGTCAGTCCCTCAGCTAGGATTTGGGCTCTGCACACGTGTGCTCACACACACACTAATGTGGATGACATGGCACATGCTCACACCTAACATGTGTGTGTTAACACACGTGTGGCTGTCCACAGAACACTGTCCTGACCCGAGGGCAGGGGCCACCTGCACTCCTGACTCTCTCAGCCTCCCACCCTCTTGAAGCAAGAGCCACAAACTCCCTCATCACCAGGCTGCCCACAGACGCCAGGGGCCGGGCCGCAGGCTCCTACCTCCACTCCAGCCACTCCTGGTGCCGCCTGCCTCAAGGCCAGAGGCTGCCTCAGCCACCAGCCCCTGCCTTTACCTTCCCAAGAGAGCAGGCTTCATAGGAGGGGTGGACATCAAAGCTGAAAATATGGAAAGGGGATGAGAGACAGGTAAGCTTGTCCTTTTGCTGCCTCTAATTTGAAAATGAAAGAAAGAAAAGAGCCAGATGAGCTCTGAGAGGTAGGAAGAGGTCTCTCTTTCAGCAGGGCTCCACTCCCCTCAGGACAGCCCCGCCACTCTTCCCAAGCCTGCCCTCTGCTGAGCCGATCACCATCCACCACCCTGGTTTCTCCC
Organism: Diceros bicornis minor; assembly: GCF_020826845.1. Lineage (NCBI taxonomy): Eukaryota > Metazoa > Chordata > Mammalia > Perissodactyla > Rhinocerotidae > Diceros > Diceros bicornis. Next base: position 1,543,707 of record NW_026690858.1, on the reverse strand, counting down.
CTCCCAGGAGGCCTCTGTGAATGGAGGGCTGCTGCCCCTCCCTCAGCACAGTATCCAGGAACCTGAAAGGCCAAAGCTCATGTCTTTCCACTGCTGGGAGACTCCATCATCCTCCCCCAGGTTACACTCACGAAGCCACACCTACTTCATTTCTCCATGGATGTGACAGCAGTGGCTGGCTGCTCCCCGCCCTGGCATACAGTAGGCACAGATATATTGGGGGTATTTTCTTCCTACCCCTGCCCAGTGTCCACTCAGAGAGTGGCATCAAAAATTCCTCAGTCACGGGGCTGGAGTGCTCCTCTCTCATGTGGGTGCTCCCCAAGTCTCCTCTCTTCGCTGGGGCCGGCAAGGGCCCTAGTTGTCCCCACCTCCAGATCCAGAGGCTCAGATAGGCGGCCCAGGGTGGCCGTGGGACTCCTATACTTCTTCCAGGGAAATGCTGCCAGTTGGGTGGGCCAGTTCATCTTTGATTATCAGGCAAATGGTGCCTTGGCTTGGGGTGGGAGCCTGGCCCTTCCTATCTCTCCAGAGCCTTCTCTCCTGACCTCCTTGGCCTCCTCTGTCCTCTCAGAGGGGACAAGCCCCACAAGACCAGTCATCTTCTTCTGGACACTACACTGGTCCCCGAGGCCGTGTTGCCTGGTGTGGGAGGCCACAGTGGGCAGCTCTGGGTCACCAGGCTCCCTCCTTCTCCTCAAGGGGCCTGTGGCCTAGAGTTGGTGGGAGGGGGAGAATGCTGGTTCTTGAGGGGCTCTGGACCCCCTGAATCTTGTGGAGGAGAGTTCTACATGCCTCTCCAGCTCAGATGTGTGCCCTGGGCTGAGGACAGTGACATGGGCAACACCTGCTTGGCGGCTTTGGAGACCCCCGTGGAGTAAGGAGGTGCAGAGGTGGCACTGCCCGTCTCTAATGGATTAGCGTTGGGGGCTGAGGGAGAAAGGGGTTTCTTGGGAACCAGGGGAGGCCATGCTGACGGTTGAGCCAGAGCACATTTTTCTAATTGGGGGTGAGGGACAAGGGGTGGTCAGGGCTCCCTCGTCCCTCACTCTCCCCTCCTTGAGCTCTTACCACTCTGGAATGTACAGGGATGGTGCAGGGACGAGCGAGGCGTGAGGGTTGTGCAGAGGGTCTGAGCTTTCTTCACCAGGGAGAAGCACAGAGGCAAAGACACACCCGGGAGCCCAGGTGGGGGCTCCAGTCACTGGCCCACCCCGCCTCTCGGCAGCCGGACACAGGAACACCATTGCCCTCCCATGCACGTGTCTGTCCAGCCATGGCCCAGAGATGCTCAACACCAACAGGACACACTCCTCAGGCCTCCCTGAGCCATTGGCTGCCCTCACTGCCTTTGCCTTCAGCCAGTAGGAAATGTGGCCATGGGCTCTTCCACTGGGGAGTGAGGGCAAAGGTCATGCAAGATAGCGGTGCCCAGGAGAGCTGAGGCATGAAGTAGAGAATGGCACTGGCAGCCCTGGCATTTTGCTGATGTGGGATTTCCACCCCTGCGCAGATGGCTGAGCTTGCCAGATGCAGGTCCCCTTGTCAGCCCAGCAGAGTGAAGGAGAACAGCCTCAGATCACTGATGGTCCAGCTCAGGGCTGCCCCAGGTGTCCTGCACCAAGCACAGAGCAGAAGGGACTGGGGACCTCCCTAACCACCACCCAGATGAGAAATCTGCGGGAAAACCTTGGCCCTGAGTCTCAGAACTCCCTGGTCCCATGAATGGCCCGGAGTAGAGTTCACAGGGCTGTGGGGAGGACAGGATAGGGGCTCAAGGTGGGCGCTGGTATTTTAGATGAGTGGGAAGGCATGAATTTTACCACATTTTATCCTTAGGAGAGTTGGAGGAGCAGGTGCAGTCGTGTCTACATATCTGCCCTCCCTGCGTTGATTCTACTCATCTTGACAACTACCGCTGCACTGCCTGCTCCACGTGCACTGATCTCATTCAACGGCACAGAATCCCCACCCTGGGAGCAGCACTGTCCCCATGTCATATGGGGAATTGGAGGTGCAAAAAGTGTCACCAATGCCCTCCTTCAGCTAGCAAGTACACCTGGTGTGGAACTGACGGTCAGGAAAAGTGTTCCTGGAGTTTCTACCTGCTGAGTTTGGCCGGGTTCTCACACTGCCCTGGGCGGCACCGTGTCTCCCGAGTTTTGGGAAATGTGTGGAGGCTCTTTGGGCTGTGCCAGTGAACGGGGGAGACCACTGTCATTTAAGGAGGCAGAACATGCCACAGACTGAAGAATTGTCGCCACCCCCAACCCACACCCAGGGTGCCCAGGTAAGAACCCCTGGGAAAACTGGGGAAGGACATTCTAGCTCTGGCCTCGCTTGGTCACTGGGGATAAAGAAGGTGCTCCTAATCAGCACAGGTGGCTGGTCCCTGAAGGCATGGGCACTCTGCACTTGGAGCATATTAACAAAGACTTTGAAACACTTAGAGCCCCAGAGTGTTCTGATCCTTTCACCTTCTGTAAGGAAGGATCCCCTTGGCCTTGGAGCTGGGTTGAAGGCCACAGGGCCAGGAGCCTTGTGTGACCTTGAGGGAGACTCTTGTCAAGGGCAGCCCTGGGAAGCTTCCTTGAGCCCCACTGACCCCACTGTGCTCCTCAGCATCTCTCAGACATAGTCCTGCCCCTTGGCCAACCCTTGGTTCCTTTGCTGGGACTCCCTCCCAGGCCCCTGCTCTTCTTTGCCCCAGCCCCTGTCCAGCCTCCCACCACCACTCTCCAACTGAGCTACCAACCCTCCTCGGTCCTGCCCACCTGTGACCAAGATCACAAACTAGGTCCTGCTGGTCAGTCAGAGGCCACCACTCAGCTGGGTTTCACCCTGATGGGGGCCACCTGCAGCAGGAGCCCCACACTGGTGGGGCCTGATGGACACCAGAAAGGCTCTGGGGAAGGAGACCCTGGGCCAAGCAGGGTCAGGGCTGCCTGCACTGCCCACTGTTCTCCCTCCAGCCCTCCTGGGGCCAGGAGGGATAGGGGTGCACAATCTCATCTCTCCACCTTTTGTTGTGACTCACAATTGCTGCTGGTTTTCTCCTGGTGAAGTGAATGTGCTTTTAAAAAATGTGAGAAATTGAGAAAGGTGTAAAGAAGAAATTAATAATCGCTGCTAATCCCTGCCCGTGTAACTGGGCAAAGGCTCCTTCTGCTTGCTGCAACCTTGAAGCCAATCAATCACAAGATGAGTCGGTGGTGAGGAAAGGAAATTACTCGATTAGCTAGCAAAATTGGAAGATGATGGACTCATGTCCCAGAGACCATCTTAAACAAGCACATAATCTGAGGCAGTTCTGTAGGGACTAGTGGGCTGTGAAGGGGGCTCAGGAACATTGACCATCTGGCATCGGAGACTGGAGACATCACACCAGGTCTTTCAGTTGTCATCGATGATGGATGCCGGTATAGATGATCTTCCTGAGGAGGTCGTCATGTTCCTAAGAAATTCAAAAGAATAAAGTTATCATCTGTCACTCTTGGGATGTACGTGTGTCAGCCAGGATTATTTCCCAGACCTGTTTATCTCCTAGGCTAAGTGCAAGGTAAAACACACAGAGCTTGAGTGAGCTAGTCAGAGGTTACTCTAAGTTACAACACGGCTTCCCTCGAGTCAACTTGCTCTAGGCCAGTATCACCCACGGGTAACATTTGGCAAATTTTCTCCCAGGCCCTGCTGCATTTGTGCTTTCACTTCTTGTTTTCCTCATTCACATTAATTCGTAAGCATTTTCTCAAGTCAGCACAAATATTTTTCCAGCTGTATTGAGGTACGATTAACAAAGAAAAGTTGTATATATTGAAGGTGTACAATGTGATGATTTCATGTATGTGCACATTGTGAAATGAATACCACAATCAAGCTAATGAAGAGTTCCGTCACCTCCTGTAATAACTCCCCCTTTTTTTAATGCTAAGAACTCTTAAGATCAATTCTCTTGTGTATACAATGCATTATTATTAACTCTGGTCACCTCGTTCTATATTAGATCTTGAAAACATCCTCATGTTATAACTGAAAGTTTGTACCCTTTGACCAACATCTCTCATTCCCCTCGCACCCACCAACCTCCATCCCTTGTAGGCACATTCCACTCTCTGTTTCCACGAGTTTGACGTTTTTAGATTCCACGTGTAAATGAGATCATGTAGTGATTGTCTTTCAGTGTCTGGCTTATTATGCTTAGCATAATGTCCTCCAGGTTCAACTGTGTTGTCAGAAAAGGCAGGATTTCTCTCATATTGAAAGCTGGATAATATTTAATTGTAGATACATGTAATGTTTCTTAATCTAATCATCCATCAACAGACACTTAAGTTGTGTCCATATCTTGGCTATTGTTGTCACCAACTAACTGCCCCGAGTAATTCAAAGGCAATTTCGAAAGCACTTAACTGTTTCTTTTTTGTTGTTTTGGTGAGGAAGATTAGCCCTTACTTAGCATCTGTTGCCAATCTTCCTCTTTATGCTGAGGAAGATTTGCCTTGAGCTAACATCTGTGCCCATCTTCCTCCGTTTGATATGCGGGACGCCTGTCATGGCATGGCTTGATGAGCGGTGCATAGGTTGGCACCATGGATCCGAACCTGCGAACCACAGGCTGTTGAAGCGGTGCGCCCAAACCCAACCACTACGCCACGAGGCCGGCCCCTTAACTCTTTCTCAAAGTTGTTTCTCTGTTACTTTAAGAGACGCAATCACCAACCACCCTGAACCAGTCCAAACCGCACTGCAAAAGCAACGCCTGCACAGATGGGCCAAGAAGTCTCCAAAGTTACTTTTGCTTCATTTTAATGTTAAGATCTCCACCCCAGGAGGAGCTTAAGCCTTATTAGCATAACATGAAAGGTAGGGGAAAGCACGTTTTCAAACTACGCCTGGGCTGGCTTATACCCACCTCTATACGTGATGACGAAACTTTCCTTTTGAATATTTATTCCCTACCAAAAATAAAAGGCACTTGTTTTCCCTTGCTGAGAGGGCCACAGCTTTGGAAGTGATTCCCTATGGTCCCCTTATTTGCGGCAAATGAATCGTACTTTGTGTGAGAACAACTTCTAGTAAAGGCTTTGATTTCAACTCACCAAATAGGGAACTCATTTTGGTTCGGTAACATTGTGACAAGTGCTGCAGTGAATATGGGAGGGCAGATATCACTTGAAGATACTGATTTCATTTCCTTTGGAACTATACCCCGTAGTGGGATTGCTGCATCATATGAGAGTTCCATTTGTAATCTTTTGAGAAAACTCTGATCTTTAATCTTTGAGAAAACACTGTTTTCCATACCGGCTGTACCAACAAAAATCAATTCCAGGTGGATTTTAAATCTAAACGGGGGTTTTTACAACAACTTCTCTAGTAAGTACCTTAGAAAAACAGTTTCAAGATCTTGGGGCAGCCAAAGATTTCGCAGAACACAAAGAACAGTAAACATAAGGAACCAAAAGATAAACAGGAAATTATTAAAAATGAGAACTGTCAGTGAAAAGAAACTTTTAAGAGAGGAAAAAGGGCAGGCACAAAGGGGATAAACACTTGCCATGTATTTATCTGACACAAGACTCTCATATAGGATATTTGACTAACTGGCATAAATTTATAAAAATATTACAGACAATCCACGAGAATAAAAGGGGAGATTTCGCTAGGCACTTCAAAAAAAAGATAACCAAATGGGAACAATGAAATGGAAAAGGGCTCCACGTAATTACTCAGGAGGAAAATGCAAATTAAAACCACAATGAGCTACCACTACACATACACCACCACGGTTAAAATCAAACCTCTGACGGCACCAAGGGTTGGTGGAGATGCGGAGCAACTGGAACTTTTATACACAGCTGGGAGTGCAAACTATTTAATCTGCTTTGATACTCTTTGATAGTATCTCCTAAAGGTGGATGTACACATACTCCATGACCCAACAATTCCACGCTTAGGTATATACCCAACACAGATATGTTCATATGTTCACCAAAAGATGTACAAGATGTCCAGAGCAGCATTTTTTGGCATATCATCAAATTGTAGACAACCCATTCCGCATCAGTAGTGGAATGGATAAATAAAATGGGTTATATGTTTTATAGTGGAATACTATACAGAAATAAAAATTAACTACAGCCACATTCAAGAATATTGATGAATCTTACAAGCAAAATGAAAGAAGCCAGACACCAAAGAAGACACTCTGTATGATTCCATTTAAATCAAGTTCAAAGACAAGAAAAACAAATTCAGAAGTTAGAATATTGGCCCTCTCTCTCTTGGGAGAGAGAGGGAAGTGACCTGGGAGGGGCACATAAGAGGGCCGTTGGAGGGCTAGTCATATTCTATTTTTTTGTGGGTACTGGTTAGCGGTTTTGTTCCCTTTGGATAACTCACGGATCAATGCAAGTATGAATTCTGTACTTGCTGGTATGTATGCTATGCTCCAGTACATTAGTTCTCAGTACACGATGGTGACTCACGGTTACGTTCGTTACCATCACCACCATCTTTATTGTGTTGAGTCTGCTAGAAAAACCAGCACATTAATAATGTAGAGGATGTTGGATCAACTTGGCAGGCTGCGGCCTGGCTCCAGAGCACAGGTAGGGGGTGAGGCCTGTTTCCAGGACCCCAGGCTCAGGATTGGGGAGCTTGGAAGTAGGAGGGGAGGGAAGAACACCCACATGATGAGCATCTTGAAAACCAAATGACCTTGAAGTTCATTGTGAAGCTGAAGGGCAGCAGGGCTGATGCCACTTTTCCTCGAGGTTACTGGTCTAGCCCAGGGCTTTCTATACCATTTTCCTCAAAGCTGGAATAAAGGGATGTCTGTAATAAGGGCTTTAGGGAGAAAAATGCAAAAAGCTGATAGAACTGAGCCCAGATGTCTCTCAAATGACTAACATCGGAGCAGATGTGCATAGCTCAAGGAATATGGACTGTGAAGTTGGATGAAATAGGGAAAGAGAGATCAAATGGTTGAGGGAGCTGTGGGAGGCAAACAGCCATGTGTCCCCACACTTGGGTTCACCCTCCCATCTGATCAGCATAGGAAGCTGACACTAATAGGAAACGTCCTGTAAGATTTCCATAGGAGCTGCCGTGGCCCTAAGATCCTGAAGAGGAGGGGCAGTTAATGGGCCCTTTGAGAGGAGAACTCCAAAAGAAATTGGATGCCTCTCAGAACTGGACATGCCCCCAATCCAGATCAAGGAAGGTGTGAGCAAGCAAGAGGAGAGGATGGAGCAAATGTGCATGGAGCTCACAGTGATGGTCAAGTGGATCTAGACCCCATTACTTTAGAGGTGTCCAGGTGTGCTTTATTTATCCTGGCCTCATAGGTATCCATCGATCCATCTATCCATCCATCCATCATGCATCCATACATGATCCATTCATCCACCATTCATTCATCCATTCATCTATCCCTCATTCATCCATCCAACGGTAAACCACACATCCACCCACCCATCCATCCATCCATTCACCCATCCACTCACTATCCTTGCATCAACTACCCTTTCATCCAACCATTCATCATCCATCCATCCAGCATCCATCCGACCATTCATTTAATTGAGGAACATGGGATGAAAATTATTATGATTATGTGTCCAGACCTTCCTTTGTCCTGACAGGGTTGAAGGCCTCAGGTCCTCTAACCATTACTATTGCCAAACCGTTTCCCCTGAAATCAAGTACAGTTTCATTCTGATGATGAGCACACATTGCATGATATTCCCCAGGTTTTGGGTGTGACCAACCACCAGGATCTGGTTTCCCAGCACCAGCTCCCACCTCACTCCTGGGTCTGCTGGGAATCACTTTCCTTGAGAGGCTGAGGACAACTCTCAGAACTGAATGAGACCAGTTTTTTCAGGGGTAGGGGAGATGGAGGACCTAGACATGGGCATTTAAGAAGGAAAAGGCAAAGAGAGGGGAACTTGGGTCCTCAGGCCCGGGTGGACAAGACTGAGGCCGGCATGTTGACCAGCTCCGAGAGAGGGACAGTAGGCATAGGGAGGCAAATGAGCAGACAGGGGTCAGGAACCTTGCACTGTACAGTTGGGGATGCCTGGAGCCCAGTACTGAGTGTCAGGGATGTCCAGGTCACATGAGTACCAACAAGAGGCACAGAGGGCTCACAAAGAGGTGAGGCTGTGACGGTCCCTGTGGGAGGGTAGTGACTAGGGACTGGGTGGCACCTAGACATTTGCAGACCTCAAATATTGTTCCAACAGCACCATGGATTTTTGAAGTTGATAACACGTTTTGTAACAATGTGTTTGATTTTTAATGGCAACCCCAGCGCAGTAGTCTTGCAAAATATAAACACATAATAGGGACAACAGTCCTCACATTTATAGATGGGCTTATAATATGTAAAGTTTCTTCCAAAACATGACTTTAGCCTCTGAGGGAACTATGTCTTAGAAAAGCTACCTGACTTGCCTATAACTTCACCAGGAGTAAGGGGTTAGCAGTGACCCATTGTGGATGGAAATCTGTCCAAGGCCTCACTGAGTTCCCCTCTCCCATGCTGGGCAGGAAGATGTCCCGCTCTGCCTGGGAGACACCATCAAAGACACAAGAGAGCAAATTCTGGCCCAAGTCCACCTGGGGTTCTGAACAACAGGACTGAGACCCTAACCCAGTGCAGGTGGCTGACCTGGGACACACACGTGCCCACTGCCCAGCCCTCCCAGAGATTCTCAAATGACCTTCACAGTGTGGTTAGGAATAAACTGGGTCCCTCAGCTCACAGCACGAAGAGCAGACTCAGTCCAGCAGTCACAAGGGACAGCTGCAGGGCTGGGTGGGGGACCCTACACCTCCTCCCTGCTCACCTGTCTGGCCCTGGGCTGACCTGGAGACAGGATCCTGCCCCTCCCTCATCTTCATAAAGGCCCCTCATTTTGACTTGTAGGTGGTGATTAAATCATTTTTGGGGGGGATCCTGTGAATTTATGTTCTTAATTTTGCATAATTAGCCATCATTACTCTTGGGTTTGATTTCTTCTGAGAAAGCTTATCTGGAAGGGAGAATGTTATCAGAATGGGAAGCAGTACACCTCTGCATTAAGAGCTAGCAAGATAAAGCAATGGCTTCCTCGTATGTACCCCCTACTCCAATGGTCTTTGCTGCCCCAGCCCCAGGGATCCTGGACCAGCCCCGGTCACTCCAAGCTCCCCTGAGAGAGCTGGTCCTAGTCCAGGCTCCAGCTCCAGCCTTGGAGCTGATGTTGCCACCCCGCCCTTTCCTACCAGACCTCTTGAACTACAAGCAAAGTGTCCAGCCTGCTCTAAATGCCCCCACCATGATGTCCATGGCTCCCATTGCAGCCCCCTCACCCCTTGCAGGCTGAATTGATCTCCTTTCCCTCAAATGTACCCTGGCTCCTGTGTTCTGTACTCCCGTCAGTGCCCTCAGTGACCCTGGGGGGGGACCACATTGACCTTCATGTCTGCTACCCATACCACCAGGTCTGCTGGCCCCACACACGCCCCTAATCCACCTCCTCCCTCTATTACTGCTGCTCTTCCCCCGTTCCAGACTTGTGAGTACTGGGGTGACTGCACTGACTGACACACCCTGAGTGGTCTCTGCTTTCCCTGCCCCTCTTTCCTACTCCATTCTGCTCCCAGAACTTTCTACCAAATGCAAATGGCATCATCTTGCTCCTGTGCATGTGTGGGTGCATTTGTGTGTTTGTGTGCATGTGGGTATGCCTGTGTACACATGTCTTTCTGTGCATATGTTTCTTTCTATTTGTATGCAGCATGTGTACACGTGCATATGTCTTTTGTGCCTACACATATCCACGTGTATGTGCATAGACGCATGTGTGCATGTGTGTTTTCTGAGTGTGTGCATATGCAGAGTTGTGTATGTGTCTCTGTGTGTGCATATTGTGCTGCATATGTGTCTGTGTGTGAGTGCATGTGTATGTGTGTGTGCCAGTGCATGGCAGGGGGAAGGCTCCAGAACATTCCCACTGCTACCAAGTTCTTGCTCCAAGGGGTGGGTGAATCCAACTTTACCAGGCCCCATAACCTTCTGTGAACCCTCTAACCCCAACCATGCTGCACCCCTGCTGGGGTGCATCACGCATATGGTAATCACAACGCTCAGAGCTCTCTTTTATGAGACTTCTTCCAGCTGCTTCTGAGGAGGGTCAGCCACCCTGTTGTGTTCCCCTTTCATGGCTCCTCACACACCAATGACTCCATCCATGGCTGCTGTAGGCAGGAAGGTATATTTGCATTCTGTGTGCACTGCCCTATCCAGAGGCCCTTGGAATTGTTCATGTCAGAGAGACGGATCCTCACTGATTCTCTAACAACACTACATGCAATGCCCTTCCCATCCAGTCAAGGACCAGAACCTCTGAATATGTTAGGTTTCAAGGCAAAGAGACATGCAAGTGCTCATGGATTAAGGGGCTGGTCAGCTCACCTTGAGATGGGAGACATCCTCGATTGTCCAGGTGGGCCCGGAGTAATCATATTTCTTACAAGTGGAAGAGGGAGTCAGGAGGGTCAGAGGAGAGAAGACGTGAGGACGGAGGCAGAGTCAGAGTGATGTGATGTGAGGAGGACTCTGCTGGACACTGCCGGCCTTGAAGTTGAAGGAAGAGCCCAGGAGCTAAGGGATGCAGTGACCTCTAGAGGCTGGAAAAGGTGAGAAAATGGATCCTCCCCAGAGCCTCCAGAGGGAACCTGCATGAATTAGAAAAACAACACTGGTCTGTTGAAATTGGTGATTTGAGCAGCACCACTTCAGCTGAGTCAAGAAGGCGTCCCGTTGTCCAGCAGACAACGAGGCAGGGGTGGTCTGCATAGAAAAGGTACAGGAGGTGTGTCTATGTGAAGATACCTGGCCCAGCCCCTGCAGGACCACAGGCAGTAGTTGTTCTCCAGTCTTCATGTGGGCGTTTCAATGGGTTGTGATTCAGCCTGAGGTGGAGAGCACTACCCCTGGGCATGAGATTGGCTTGTGTGAGTGTGTGTGTGTGTGTGTGTAAGTTTCTTAGGACTGTTGTAACAAATCACCACAATGTTGGTGGTTTAAAATAACAGAAACATTCTCTCACGGTTCTGAGACCAGGTGTCTGAAATCAAGGTGTTGTCAGGGAGCTGTGTTAACACAGCGCAGATCCCAATGAGTGATACCTGTGGCCTCAGCCCCATGTCTGAAGGCCCAGGGTGGCCTACTGACTGAGCTCTTCCTAGGGTGGGGCTGGGGTATCCCACGGCCCCCTGCTTCCTGCACATTCTCCAGGCCGATTGTCCAGATATTTGTGAATTCTGTGAACTACAGGATCATCTCCTTGTAGTTTATTTCTGCTTAAATTAGCTAGAGTTTCCTCTGGTATTTGTAGTCAATTACCCTCATTGGTCCAGATGCTCATAAAGAAAAAATTCACCCCTGTGACCCTTGCACTTTGAGATCGATGGCAAAACTAGCTTTCCAGTGTCCTTGGACTGGGTCTGCCAGACAGTAGGACAATGAAACGTACAGCTTGTGAAGGGAAATAGAAAACTCCTAGAAGGTGCATTGAGAGCCTACAAAACTTGTGTGATCCAAAGAATTGCGACAGGGACTCAGACAAGTCCATGAATGAGCATGTTCATTGCAGCATTATTCACAATAGCCAAAGGGTGGGAACAACCCAACTGTCCACCAACGGAAGAATGGATAACCAAAGGTGGTCTCTCCAAGCAATGGAATATCATTCAGCCATAAAGAGGAATGAAGTTCTGACACACACTTATAACATGGATGAACCTTGACAACATCATGCTAGGTATTTTCATATTGTAGGATTCCATTTATAAGAAATGTCCAGAGTCAGCAAATCCATAGAGATAGGGAGTAGATTAGTGTTTGTCAGGGGGTGGGGAAGGGAGGGAGGAGTGAGAAGTGACCGCTAATAGGCATGAGGAAGCTTTATAGGATGATGAAAGTATTCTGGATTAAGACAGTGGGTGGAGGAGGTGTGGCCGGGGGCTGTGCCTCTCAGAAGGGGCAGTGGAGGAGTTGAGTGGAGTTTCTGAACTTGATGTGGAGCAAAAGTGCAGTGATCAGCGACCTTAGCTGGCCTAGTGGCCTTTGCAACCCCCATCTATGGCTGGGACCTCTCAAGGTTGACCCCAGCAAGGTTAGGGTTGAGGTCAGTGAGCCCCCACAGGGCCAGCTTCTTGGCTGTGGGTCATTTCCTTCTGTTGAGTTGGATGGCAGGGCCTTTGAAGTGCTGGGCAGACTCAAACTGAGTTCCTCTGGGAGGAGACCAGCGTGACTCCTGCTTCAGATGGTTCTTCCCAACACTTTCGTAACTAGACTTCAGTGGGCAGGCAGCTCGTATGTGCAGACCAGTTGCTCCTAGGCATAGTGACCATGAGTGGACATGCACCGCCCTCTTGACCAGCGTGTGAGCAGGAGGAAGTCTGGCATCACCTACCCGGGGAACGACTGAGATGAGGGGGTCTCAGGGTGAGTAGCATTGAGAAGGGACAGCTGAGGGGAGGCAATGACAGTCAGATTGGCCCCAGGACCAGCTGCAGCAGGTCGGGGCTGTGGTTTGACCACTGACCTCCCTCTTCTGAGTGTCCCCTCAGGAGGTACATTTCCTGGACCCGGAGAATCTGCTCCCCAAAGGTGAGCAGGGGCATTTACCTGCACACATGACACGGCAGATGGGCTGTGTTGTCCTCACAGAGCACCGCTCAGAGCCTCTTCACAAGAGAGCTCGCCACTGAGCTGCAAGACCAGCAGCAGGCCGAAGGCCACCAGTGGCAGTGCCCCAGGATGGAGCACATGGGGAGATTTGGGGAGGAGGGCGCTGGGCTGGCCTTTCCACTCTGCAGGCTCCTCCAGGGGCAGCCATGGCCCCCACCTCCCTGCTGGGCCAGTGAGGCTCCTGGGAGGGTCTCCTGCCTCTTTGGGCTTCCTTCTCCTTCATATCAGGCCTCAGCCCCCACACCCCTCTCGCTCTCCTACACAGCTCAGCAGCCACTTCCCAAATGACCCAACTGAGTAAGAAACCAAAAAAAGGCGCCAGGGGTAGAAAGGGAGAAATAGAAATGTTGTGTCTGCAGGAAAGATGAACTCTACATGGTCAAACCCCTTGGGGTCCCAGTGTCTCCATGATGAGCTCTCTGGATGTCATGTGTGTTCCTGGAAAAAAGGCTTTGCTGTATTGCATGTGTAGGGAGTAACTTGTTCTTGCAGACATAGCGTGAATGTTCCAGTGTGAGAATGAAGAGTGCGGCCAAATGGGGCGGCCACAGAGCCTTCGGCCCCAGGATTTCAAAAGGCAAGCATATGCTTTGGTTCATACTTTTTGAAGCTGAGGGCCAAGTTGTCACTGCTAGAAAAAGCCCCACCCCAAAACTAGAGAGTATGGGCGTTGACACCAAGTAGGTCAAGAAAGGATCGGATGCCCATAGACAGCATGTGCTAGCAGTGTGTCCTGCCCAGCCAGCAGGCTCAGAACCCCACATCTTGGCATCTGGGTCCTCAGCCACTGGCAGCAAGTCTGGTATTTCTCAGGCCTGGCACTCGATCAAGGCCCTGCAAAGATGAGACCCTCAGATATGGAAACCCGTGAACACAATTCCTACAGGGTTATTTTGTCATATTGTTTTAATAATGCGGCACATTAGCACCAAAAGTCTGTCTTATTTAAGGACATTTGGGGACATATATTCTAAAGACTCAATCCATTCCTGAGAACTCCACCCTCTACTTTTCCACGCCTCCTGAGTAGTGCCTGCGATGGGTCTAAAGTATTCCTTAGCATCCTTTTCATCATTGCCCCTCTGGCACCTGCCACAGGCAGACACTCCATAGACGCAGTTGCACTGAATCCAGCCCAGCATCTCGTCTGGGGTGGGGAAAGACAACAGCAATCAGAAGAATAATAATAAGTGAGCATCGGCACATACTATGTCTCCCTGAGTCCCCCTATCCAGGAGGCACTTGGCCCATGGTCACATAGCTGGTCGGGCCCGTCTGACTCCTAAGGTCCCAGCCTTGGCCTCTGCTCCCTGGGACTTCAGAGAGCCCAGAGCTGAATGGGAGTGAATGGGGTCACAGGAAGTGTGCTCTGGTGTTGCTCACACCGGCTAACCCAGCAATAGCTGTCATGCATCTCCAACTTCCCCTCTCCTCTCAGGACTCCTTCACCATCCATTTGGTCTCAGTTGTAAAGATGAAATGTGTCTAGTCAGGAGCAATGAATGACAGATGGAACATGTTATTTTTCCCCCCCAAAACATCCTCTGTTCTTTTGGAATCCCTGCAGTGCAACTTGGACCAGCAGGTTTGGGGAGCAGGTAAGCACCCTACTGGTTGCTGGTCTCCTCTTCCATCAGGCCGAGTGGAGGTGTTGGGGACAGACTGGACAACACCTGGTGTGGGCCAGGGACTCTGACACCCACTGGGGCCTAGGAGCACCCTCCTTCACCGTGCATCCACACAGACCAAGGCAAGGAACTGCCCTTGAGGATGGTGTCCAAGTCTTCATGGCTGGTTTCTCCTAAATTTTAAATGGCTCCAGGGGCTCAAATATTCCCCCGGTGGCCCTCCCATGCCAGGGTGCAGGGTTTTCCAGTCTGATGTCTACAGCCTGCAGGGCTGCATTTGGGCTCTGGATGGTCACCTGGATCCCACAGCAGCAAGTAAATCTCAGAAGGAGGTGAGGAGCTGTAAGAACCAAGGCTTATTTTTGTTCTGACATGTTAATTTTGTAAACGTGTATGAGCTGTGCATTAGACACCAGCTTTTAATCACTCTCATCTGATCTTTCCACGTTTTTCTCCCCTCCAGATAACTCTTGTGTTGTCAAGCTACCAGACCATAGTAGTGTGTTTCCTCCTTCCAGGAGAGGTTCCTCTGCTGTGGGGTCCCACCTTGCCTATGGGTTCAGAAGTCCAAAAGAGAGATTGTTTTTTGAGTGAGTTGTCAGTGTCTCTGCATTCTGCCTCTGTCTTCCCTGGGTGAGGTTGAGCTGAGGCATGTGGAGCATCCCTGGGGCTCAAAGTTCACAGAGACTGGTACCCGACACCTGTCCCAAGGCTCTAAAGGCAGAGACTGGCCAACTCCCAGGTCCTCAGGGCCACAGCGAGCTGTGTGAGGCTGTGCATGCTTCCCAAGCACCAGGCGTGAATGCTGGGAGGAGGCCCAGGCTGAGCTGTCTTCAGGGGGACTCTGCCTATGATGAGAGTGAACCTCAGAGGCCAGGCCTGAAGGGCTGTCACAAGCTGTCAGCTCAGAGCACCATCACCTCTGTCCGGGGCTTGAGGACAGAGACCATCAGCTGGCGGGAGGTCTGAAGACCCACAAAAGCACTTCCTTAGAAATGGGGTAAGCATTGGACCTCCACTGAGCCCAGTGGGCACCCAAAAGAAGAGTCAAGAAGGATTTTGCTTCTCTCTAGCCTTTCCTCTGTGGCCTGTGCTGGCCCCACAGGCTCATTTGGAAACCTGGTACGCGTGGGTGAGGGACAAGTACAGCAGCTGCAGCAGCACTGGTCTTTCCTTCTGTCCTGCTCCCTGCCCAGCTCCTGCCCCTCTGGTAACAGGACTAATGGGGGCAGACTCTGTTCTTCTGCTCCCTGGTGTGGGCATCGGCCTGGAATCATGTTTTAAACTTGTTACTTTCCCAGTAAATGACCAGGTTAAGTATCTGAAGAGGTTGGAAGGGACTAACGGCCAGACATAGTTGGGTATGAGATTGGACTTCTTCCTCTCTTCCTCCTGCAAAACTCACAGTGGTGGTCCCCAGGCTCACTGGCAGAGCCCAGGCAGGAGTCTCTGCAGGCTGGGGTGGGTGTCCACTACTCGCTCAAGGAGAAGGGTGGAAACCAGGTTGGCATCCAGGCAGGGTGAGCCACCAGCCAGATAGCCACCATGGACAGGCTGCTTAGAGCTAATGTCCCAAAGTATGTGATCATAGAGCAGGGCGCCCTTGAAAACTCCAGGGAGGCAAGGCCAGTGTGCGCTTCTCATTGAGCTTCAGGTGCTGAGAAAGACAGGTGGATGGCACCCACAGACGCAGATGTGGCAAGAAAAATGAAGAGTCGAGAGCCAGGCAGGGCAGGGCACACTCAGAACTGCAGGACAAATTCCCTTTGATTCTACTATATGCAAAACAACGTGTCAGTTTCTCTGAGACTAAAACAAGCGAAATCAGATGTCCTGTGCTGCTGCGGCTCCAAAGACTCTCTGAGGCACCACATGTGAAATGTGGCCTACAAAAGGCTGCTGCTGGCCTTTTGTAGGCCTCTCCAACCAAAAGTGGACTCGGGTCACCCATCACCATAGCTGCCATCCTGGGTGCTTGAGCCCACCTGGGGGACTGTGGGGAGAGGGAGGCACCCTAGAAGGAGGAAAGAAGGAAATAACACCACCCTAAATCTTGCAGTTCTGCCCAGAAACCAGTGCTGAAGTGACATTTCCCATGACCGGCTTGCACGTGCAGCCTCCACCCTCAGGCCACACACACTCTGGGAAAAGAGGGGGTGTGCATTAGGAAGATCCTTGCTACTTGTTCTAAAACTGATCAAATCTCTGAAATCACTTAGTGAAGACTAACTAACTGCTCTAAGATTTCTGATGGATTTTTCTTTATAGTTTCAATCTCTTTTGTGAAAAAATTCCTGATTTCATTGAATTGTCTGTTTTCTTATATTTCATTGAGCTTTTTCATGATAGCTATTTTGAATTCTCTGTCATTAAGGTTATACATTTCTGTGCTTTCAGGGTTGATTTCTGGGTGCTTGTCGTTTTCCTTTTGGTCTGGAGATTTAATATATTTCTTGGAAATCTTTTCATGTCAGTACATGTGGATCTACCTTATTGTTTCTAATTGCTCTATAATATTCCACAGCATAGAATTACTATAATAGTTTTAGTGTAAAACTGTCATAGAAATAGTGATATTTTTGAAATTTAATTTTTTTAATAATATTTTCTTTTTTTTAATAACGTTTGAGTGTGGTTTTTTTGGTTTGTTTCCTGGAAGTTGGAATTTTCTTTTTCTTTCTGTGTTATGGTTGGTTTCAAGGAGGAACATGAAGCTTCTTTGGTCATCTTCAGCCAGGTGTCTTCATTTATTTACTCGTATCTTTGCATAATCTAATTGCAAAGAAATTATGTTGTATTTGGCAGCATTTGGGAACTGTTTTATTGAAGAGATTATGAAATGTAGATTGATTTGTACTATTGTAAGCAGTCACTTGTATGACTGTTTTTGGAAATTTGTTTTGTTTTGTTTTGTTTTTTTGTGAGGATGATCAGCTGTGAGCTAACATCCATGCCAATCCTCCTCTTTTTGCTGAGGAAGACTGGCCCTGAGTTAACATCCATGCCCATCTTCCTCCACTTTATGTGGGACGCTGCCACAGCACGGCCTCAGAAGTGGTGCCTCAGTGTACATCCGGGATCCGAACCCAGGCCGCCAGCAGCGCAGCACACGCACTTAACCACTATGCTGCGGTGCCGGCCCTGGGATAGTCTTCACTGTACACATACTTGTGCATTGAGACTTTCGAACTTTAAAATTATACCACTTTTGATTGTTACTGTGTCTTTTCAAACAGAAACATCAATTTTAAGCAGTTTCTATGAGAAAGGAAGCAGATACCATCTCTACTGGGACTAAGCACTGGTAACATTTGATTTAAGTTGCTTGAGAAGTTGATGATTGTATCTAAAGTACCATTGTTGCTACTAATATTATTACTAGTATACTTACAACTCTGATAACGATACTAGTAGTATAGTAACAAAAATATTTGTTAAGTATTTATGTGCCAAGCACTTAGCATAGTGGTATCTCATATATCTAAATAGGCATTTTTACAATATCATCATTTACTTTCTCATTATTGATATTACACAATAATAGTCATGAATAGTCAAACCATGGTATAAGCAAAAGGTTAAAAACAAGCATTAGATTTACAAAAAGGAAGCTTTCCCATTCCTTTGGGGCTTCCTTAACCCTTCTTGAAGGAAGACAAATGCATCCTCTTGTGGGTATCACCAGTACTGCTTCGACTGGCTGACATAATTAGCTGTGTGGCTTTGGGATATTAATAAATGTCTTTCAGCCTGTTTCCTTACAGTAGAATGGAGACAATATTGCTTACCTTGTAGGAATGTTAGGGTGAAATGAGAAAATATACCTAAAGTGCCTGAGAACTTTTAGGTATTTAAAGTGAGCAACTTGAATTTTACCCATGTATAGCAATGATTGTCAACTGAGTTGGAGGAGAGGACATGTTCTCCTATAGAAGCCTATCAGAATTTCTTTTTTTAAATTTTGGTGAGGAAGATCGGCCATGAGCTAACATCCTTTGCCAACCTTCCTCTCTTTCTTTTTGGTTGAGGAAAATTGGCCCTGAGCTAACATCTGTGCCCATCTTCCTCTATTTTGTATGTGGAATGCTGCCACAGCATGGCTTGATGAGTGGTGTGTGGATCTGTGCCCGAGATCCGAACCTGCAAACCTGGGGCCACTGCAGCAGAGCATGCAAATCACTACACCACTAGTCATCAGAATTTCTGAGTGAGGCCTTTTTAAAATCATATATGATCTCCCCCAAATGGACATTCTTTTCTCCTCTTTTTCTTTCCTCCCCCTCTCAACTCTTGAACTATGGCTATGTCAAACAACTTTTCCTGATGAAAGACTTTTATGTTGGGATAGAGTGGAAGAAAGCTTGAGAACTTTTGATAAAAGTAGTAGTTTCCAACTTCCCTGTATCAGATCACTTGGGGATCTTTATCTAAGCAGATTCCCTGGCTGAACTACCTAACAGAAATTCTCAAACTGTAGTATGCATGCACAAAAAGTGCAACTTCCTTTGGATTGCTGAGAGTGAAAGGGAGAAGGGAGGGGGAGAGAGGAGAGAGATGAGTTTTGTGTTTAAGAATGAAGAATCCAGTTGACTTTCTGTAAATTTTTAAGGGTCGCATTCTGCTTTACTATGTCTCCTTGTAACTAACTACTCGCATTTATGCATTGTGAAAGATTGGATCTGTGAAGAAAAAATCACAGGGACTGACGCCCTGTTAAGGGAAATGCTCCTGACTAATAATGCCAAAAACCACTCTCTTAAACAACTCCAAGAAGGTATAGTAGATTGATACTCCTTTTTCCCCTTTAGTAGTGCAAAGAGATGTTAGGCTCATTGAAATCTTAAAATCATGCAGAATTTCCCTGGGGATATTAATAATGTTTTCGTGAATATAATTTTAATAATTCTCTTTGAGTTTAAGGAGTTTTAACCATTTATTTCTGATACGCTTGTATCTGTTACCTCATAGGTCCTACGTTATATCACTGAACAGGTTGTGTGAAAGGTCGATAGAAAGAAGTCAGAAATAAGTGCCACGGAATAGAGCAACGGACTTGCGGTTACTGGATAGTGTTCTAGATCACCACTGTCAAATAGAAATAAGACGCAAGACACACATATAATTTTAACATATAATTTGAAACTTTCTATAGCCACATTAAAGTAAAAACAAAGGCAAAATTAATTTTAATAATTATTTCATTTAACCCAATATATCTAATATATTATTTCATCAGGTGCTCGATATAAACAACGATTAATGAGATATTTTACTGTTGTTCCATACTAAGTCTTAGGAATCCAGTGTATATTTTATACTTACTGCACGTCTCATTTTGGACTAGCTACATTTCAAGTGCTCAACAGCCAGATGTGGTTAGTGTCTGTTCTATTGAAGAGCACAGGATTGATATTATTGAATAACAGCAATCTGCTGAGTGCTTATAACCTATAAAGGGGGCCACCCTTATAGGTATCAACAAATTCCAATCTTTCAAATGAATGTGACTACCAAAGGCAATACTTGTGTATATTTTCATATTTCAATCAATTTTTAAAATCTTTCTGAATCACCAAAGAAATGAACCTTGTCTTTGGGTCACTAATGTGATTTCTTAAATGAGATATGTTTTGTTCTTTGTGAAATAACTACACCTAAATTAATTTTTCTTAAGGTCCTTATTTTAAGTATGGCCAAAACTATGGCTAGGATTGAAAGTTTTACGTTTAGAGCAACGTTGTTTTCTTGATTTGTTTGGCCTGTAGTCTGATAGAGAAATGTTACTTCTTCTTTGGTAAGCTGTATAGAATTTAGATTATGACTGCTAAGTTTCCCCTTTAGCATTTTCAGCTGTCCCAGTAAGACATATGGAAACGATACAGATTCTAGAACGCTTGACTCTACTCTCTGCCAGTGAACTTATACCATAGGCAGAAGTATTAACATCCAATATGAACCAGCTATTGAATTCAGGGGTTCTGTGGAGAATGCTTCAAACAGTCAATAAACTATGGATGGTTCTTAATACTGTGATGCCTAGAAGGTAATTTCAGTGTATTGTTACACGTAATAGATAAGTGTATAGCAGTGATTATATACAGTAACCTAAACTTAATGGTTGAAAAAAATTGTTGAGTGTTTAACAATATAAATCCCCTCTGAAGACTACTAATTAAAGAGTCATTATAACTTTCAGAAAAAGCATAAATTTGATCTTAAGAAACAGAGAGAAACTATAAAGTATTTCCAACTTGAGAAACTTCCTTAAAAGTGAGTTCTCCTCTATAGGCATCTGTCATTTGTGGCTAATTGTGATTTAAATCACTGTGTGTCTTGCATCATTGTGGTGGCTCCAAATTTTGCTGCACATTAAAATCACCTGGACAGCTGTTAAAACTTGTTCCCCAATTGTAACCCATGCCAATTAAATCAGAATGTCTGCGGTTGGGAGTCAAGCACTAGTATTTTCTTTTTTTAAGATTCCCCAGTTGATTCCATTATGCAGCAATGTTTAGAGAACACTTGATTAATTATTTCTTTAGTCAAATGGGTCTCTGCTGGTCCATAGATTGCATCAGAAACACCTGTTCAGCTCTGAAAACCAGGATACTGGGCTGGCCTTCCCTGAGATATCAGATGCTTAATGTTCAATCAAGTAAGTTCGATGTGAAAAATAAAAGCATACACTTAAAAAATACTGTAAGAATTTTCATATTTTTAAACAAGGCTGTTTTGTAGTCTTCTAAGATTAAATACAGCGGTCCTGTGTTCTTTTGTTTTGTTTTATTTTAAACTGAGGCTTTGGAATATTTTATGTGAGTAGGAAACCTCTAGGAGTTCAAAAAAGGTTGAAATAAATGGTTTCTAACTAAATGCAGCGCACATTCTTGGATCAGTTTTCAAAGGCTGATCAAAACCTGCTGTGTTTAAATAACAACATGCTGTTTTTCATCACATCCGTTGATGATGTAAACAAAATGTGTAACTATATTAGTAAATGTTAATATTCATGTATTTTAAGTTAAGGTTACAAAATTTGTCACAATGTGATTTTTTTATTCAAGTGAAAACAGATGTGTGCAGCTATTTTGAATATTGGTTTATAAACATGCATATTCTTTATCAAATGAACTTGTAGTTTTTTTATGTTTTCTTTCACTACTGTTCACCTGAAAGGAACAGTTCAAGGGACTGGAATCCAGGACTGTCTGGCTCCAGAGCCTACGTGTATCCACTTCTGTTAACGCCACACACGTCAAATGGCCATACAAGGCTAGAGTCGGTTGGGAGCCTTAGGAATTGAGTGGAGGAAAATCGAAAATCGTAGTAGTTTCCCTGGAGCAGTTACTTAAAGGATTTGATATTTAAAAAAATTGTAAAAGCAGAATAAAAATTTGAAGATATTTTTAAGTATTGATAAATTATCCTTCATTCCACTGTTTTAACAGTAAGTTACATTTTTTATACTTTCCCTCCATCTTTGCTTATGCATATATATTTTCACATAATGGAATTCATAATACCCAGTAGGGAGTCTGCTTTCTTTCATTTAAATTTATATGAAATCTTTTTTGCAAGTTGTTTACTTTTGATAATTATTTTATTGGCTTCCTAATGATCAAACTGATGTATCATAACCGTATAGGGTGCTATTACTAGACCGGGAGGTTGATGACTTTTTTCAGGATTACAATAGGCAATGTTATCAATTTAGGTATTTTTACTTTTTCTTTCTTTTGGATTACTCTTTTAGGATAAATTTTTGAGCCTGAGATTACTAAATTAAAAGGTAGAATTTATTTTTAGCACTGTACATTTTGCAATTGGGGAAGATGCAGTAAAACTGAAAGGGAAGCAAACAAATCCACTCTCCTCCCGCTGCTCCCCCTACAGCAAACCTCTCCCCAAACTAGTTGCTCAAACTTGAGAAACTGTCTCACGTTTTACTTTTTTGAGACACTAGTATCGGAGCCAAGCTTAGGCTATTCAGAAATTGACAAAATCACACTTTGGAGAGATCACGATTAACTCCCTACCTTTGAGGAAACTGAAGTGTACTTCGTGGCAAAGAATAACAACCCGGTTTTAGGAGGGACAGAAGACGGATGAGCCTTGATGGAGCAGAAGTGACCGGGGCGGGAGCGCTCTACAGCGTTGCTCTGGTTGAAGTCGCTATCCGGGGAAGCCTGGAACATCCTGAGGGTCTGCGGCCACTCGTCAACCAGCCTTGTAGCCTGGCCGGGCTCAGGCTTCTGGCAGTTCCCGCCTCCGTCTGTGCGACACCCGGGCCGACGTGAAGTTCGGAAACGTGAGCTGAGCGGCACTGACGGGCGCTCTGGGAAGAACTCGACAAGGCTTTCCTTTCGCTTGGTCTACAGACCTGAAGAATGAGACTGCGAGTTTTCAAGGAAACGGATACATGGGTTAAGTCGCCGGTTTCAAAATCTCAAAATGGAGAAGACTTTTCCTTTAAACGCTGCGCTGTGCTCCCATCCATCGCTGTTCAAGCGTTCGCCTCCGGGCCACGAAATACTTTGCGTTGGTTTTTATTGCGGAGGCTTCTCTCGGGGGCCCCCTAACCTCACGCCGGGACTGGTTTCTTGGTTTCTGCTCTGGCGGGTGATTGGGTGCTGGGAGTCGAGGGGGCGGGAGGCAGGAATTCGTCCACAAGAGCGCTTGCGCGCGGCCTGGAGAGAGCGGAGGAGGGAGCGGGTGAGGCGCCGGAGTCCGCACTCGGCCAGGGTGAGGAGGCGAGAGGTTTGGGGCTTCTCCTCTCTGCCAGGCTCCGCAGTGTGTGCTCGCAGATACCATTTCATTTTCTCCCGGGACTCGGAGCCCAGGCAGCGCTGCCTCGGTTTTCCTCAGAACAGGCCAGCCTGTCTCTCCTGGGGTGGCGTGCAGCCTGCCCGAAGAGAGCCTTCTGCTCTCGCCTGGCCGCCATGCGGGCAGTCGGGGTGACCGCGTCCACGGGCCTCGGGGTTCTGAACACGCGGAGGCCAGAGGGATCCTGTCCTGAACCCCGAGGAGAGGCCCCGGGCCCCCTTGAACCTCCGCTGACTCGTGGCAGCGGGGACGATGGCGGGAGGCGGATCGGGGCTCGTCCTTTATCCCCTGGGGGGTTGTGGTGAATGCAGGTGGGATGGATTTCTAGGCTGTATCTGAGGAACTAGCCGGCGTTGCGTTATTGGCTGGGGTGAAGGGGTTAGAGTCCACCAAATCTCTACTCAAGAGTTGCACAGATAGAATCACAGAATAGTAGAACTGGGAAATGCCTCAGAATAGTGGTTCTTAGCTTGTTTTGGAACACATAGGCTAGGGGTCAGGGTATAATTGGCTTCATAAGCTGTTGAATTACTCTTTTAACCATCCCTCCATCCCCAGGTCGAATTTGCCGTTTTTTTCCACTATTGCAAGGAAGTCCTCAGTTGATAACAGTGCATATCAGTCTCCCCTCTGTTTTCAGTTATTTTATTAGGATATAGTTCTGGGAATGAGAAATCCATGGACTTTCTCTTCAGAGAAACACAGTCATGTACCAAGACTTCTGCATGCAATAGCAAGAGAACACAGTCTCTGACTTCTGTCTCTGGATCCTAGATTAAGCATAGGTGGTTTAGAAGAGGTGGGGATTAATGTAGATCACCTCCTCTGTGTCAAATACTGGAGTTTAGGCACGTTCTATCCATTAACTTACTTAATTCTTAACTCAATGCCTGGCTAATTTTCGTCAAAACTCTATCGGGTAGGTAATCTTATCTCCATTGCACAGATGAAGAAACAGACTGAGGTTCAGTGATTCACACAGTGGGACTCACACTTAGGCTTGCTTTACTCCAAAGCCCATCTTCTTTTCATTATACCCTTCTGACCTTTAAATCAGAATTATCAAGCACCTACTGTGTGCCAAGGCATTTTCTCCCTTACAACAGTTTTTCAATTAGGGATTATTACAGATGAGGATCTTAGTCTAGAGAAGTGAAGACATGATCAAGAAACACATCTGAGTTGTGGGAACCTGATCTAGAACTCGTACTTCTACCTCCTGGTCCACAGCTTTGGCAGAGTAGGGATACAAATCCGGATTTGTCAGATTCCGAGACATGTTCTCAACCACTGTGATGGTTAAGACTAGGAAATTCTTTTACTTGCATTTGTTTTGTTGATACATTTAGGAATCCCCTTTTTATTTCTAGACTTCTGTCCTAGTCTAGTTGGGTATCTGGTTTTCTTTGAATGGCATTGTTTCAGTCTTGATTTTCATTTCTGCTGCAGTTAGGAATCTAAGTAAACAGGAAAGCATGACTCTTCAATATGGTCTGAATGTACAGTTGGTGGGGTGAAGATGAACTTTCCTTGTAAAGCTTGTCCATCATAGCTTGCTATAATGAATTCTGCAAGTATTTTTCAGCAGTTAAGTCTTCATTAAGATAAAGATGCCGATAATTCATAACGTATACTGAATCTGTGACTACATTCATTTTCTCAGATAGTAAATGGATTGAAAATATTTGCTGGGTTCATGGAAGAACATGTAACCTTTCAAAAAATAATCCTAATCGCTATGAACTGTATATGGTTAGGAGGCAAAGGAGAGTATTCTGAAAACTATTCTCAGCTCATTTGGCACTTCTATTTACTTTACGGAATTACTACCTTCTACAAAGTATTTACTGTCTTTTACACAGAATACTATATTTCTCACCATATTTTTTGAGATGTTTCAATCATATAGAAAATTAATAGACCAATGGGTAAGCCAACTTTCCAGAGTTGTTCAATCTTAATATTTTGCCATATTTACTTTATACCTTCTTTGCAAGTAACATTACTAGTATGCTGAATTTATTCTTTTTCTTTCCTAGACGTGTTGTTATACTTTTGTTACATATGTATGTATCCGTAAACAATATAGAGCATTACTTTACCTGTTTTTAAACTTTGTACAATGATATGATACTGTACCCATATTTGTTCAGAAGTGTTTTTAGTTGCTTAACATTATTTTTAAGAAGTAGCCTTATTGATTGTTCATCTATTTTAATTGCTGTGTAGTATTCCATTGTATGAATATACCAGAATTTTTTTATCCATTTTCCTTTTGACAGACATTTAAGTTGTTTACATTCTTTTGCAATTCTAAACAATGCTGCTATGACCTTTCTTATGCATGTTTCCTTATGTTCCTGTGGGACAGGTTTTGGATATATACATAGGACTGGACTTCCTGGTGTTGGGTATCTTCAACTTTACTAGAAATTGTTAATATCTGTCCAAAGTGGTTGTAGCGATTTACACTCCCCCTAGCAGTATCCTCCATTAAGTTTTCATCCAAGATATTAGTGTACTCTAGTTTTAAAGAAATGACGGTGCTTGCATCATTAAGGCACAAATTGCTTTGTTCATTTCTTTTATGCTTATATGCTTTTAAGTCCAACATAATTTTAGGGAGAAAGATAAAGGAATAAGGTCTAGATTGAACTAAATACTAATTCTCCCTTCTGCTATTGCTATGTTCCCTCAAGTACAACCTTACTTCTTGTTGTGTTTGTACTTGTGATGGAGACAGACCCTAATGAAGTAAATTGTTTACTGATTTTTTTATTGTTTTTGTGTCAATAGATTGTCCGAGAATTAAAAAGTAAGCAGCATTGTTTGTTGGAGAGCCCTACAGAAAGTGGAAAAAGCTTAGTCTTACTTTGTGCTGCTTTAGCGTGACAACAGTCTCTTCTTCGTGGTAAGTATTTGGTTGATATATTCAGCTTGATTATTGGGACTTGAAAAAAATATAATAAAGTACTTTTTATCCAGAATGATTCATTTAAAGAAATAGCAGTAACTAAGAATATACTTTTGGTCTTTCTTTTAATCCTCCCTGCTTGATATTTTAATGTCTCAATATAAACGAATACTCAAGTGGTTGTGCCTTTATTACATTATTAATCTTTGACTATTAACTATAAAACTCTTGGAAGAAACCGACCCTCCTTTATGTGAACTTGGAGACAGAGGCCAAGGTGAAGCCTTGGTGCCCCTCCACACTAGTGAGCTGCAGAAGGGCTGCAGAGTCCTGTGAATCTTTGGCGCCCCTCCTGGCTCCCTCCGGAGTTGACATTGCCTGCACAGAGGAGCCCAGCTCCTTACAACGTCATGCTGACGTCACTCATCCAGGCCTGTTTTGAGTGGTGGTCTGTGCTACCTGTCACCCCTTCTTGTTATTCTTCCATCTCTAAGTTTGTGCCTTAGGTTCATGTGACACCAGCCCACAGAGGTAATAGATATTATGTCATATACACTGGGCGACATCTCTAGGAAGTAGATTCTAGCCTGATCCCCATGGTGCAGGTTTAGAGACTGGGGAGGACCTGAGAGGTACAGGGACTTTCTCAGGATGAAGAACTGGTAAGAAAAAGGAGGTCTGCATTCATCTCTGTCTCCTCAAAGCTAGGACCCGACTTAGGGTTCCAGGGAGCTGTGGCTAGGGCTGTGTAGGCTCCTTGTGTACAGCTCAGGAGATGACATGGGGGAGGAGGGTTAGCAGCCAGGGCACAGGGGGCAGCTCTGGACAAGTCTGATTGAGGGAAGGGGCCTAGGTAAAGGAGTCTTGAAAAAAGACCTCACTTCCTTGGTCATAGACCTCAAAAGATCTTAGAACTCTGGTAACCAGGCACCCACAGCCCCCCATCCAGCTCACTTGACTGGAGACAGTCAACAGGAAAAAATATTTTGTTGTTGTATCCCAACTTTTGGAGGATCTAGGCACAAAAAAACCCAGAAAGAGAAACTTTTTGGTCGTTGCTGACGTTGGCTCAGCCCTCATCCCCGACGCCTCTGGGTGTCTGGCAGGAGGCAGTGAAGGGTAACACGGGGCAGCCCAGGAAAGGCTAGTGCAGGCCAGGTCACAACTGTGACCCCTCCTGATCAGCCCCACACCCCTTGTCCCTCATCTTGTGTGTGTGTGTGTCTGTGTGTGTTTGTGTGGAGGGGAGAAGGCAGGGTATGAGGGGCAGGCCATTCCTGGGCAGGAGCTGCTTGTTAGGTGTCGGAAGTGTGGTGGGCCTATCATGTTCATAGCCCAGGTCATGGCTGGCAGCATGAGAAGGTGAGCTCCTCTACTCTTATGTTACTGAGCCATAGAGGTTTCATCTCTTTTCCTGCCTGACCATAGTTTTTGCAGGGATGTCCCTCTGTGCCTGAACTGAGGAGCAGACTTTCTCTTGGGGGATGACCCCAGTGGCAGTGTGCATGCAGCCCCTGATTCCTTCAGGCCCAGCTCCGGAGCAGTCTTTGCAGATCTCCAGTAAGAAGGTCATCGAGGAGCTGCCCAATGGTTTCAATTTCACCAACTCACTAGGCAAGGGGAAGGTGCCTGAGGCCACAAACACCATCCAGTGCTGCTCTGAGATGAGAACAGGAACAGAGGGTCTCCACACTCAGGACCTTGAGATGACCAGGTTGGACCAGAACTAGGGAGTGACCAGACTGGGGCTGTCCCTTTTTCAAGCTAAAGGGGATGTACATGCAGGTAACCTTGCCTGTTTTGGAGCTGAGCTGCCATGACCCTCTTACCCTTGCCTGGTGTGAGCTTCTGGAGGCCACTGAGGCAGAGGCAGAGGGTAAGGGGGACTGCAGGCTGGATATTCCTGGAAGGGAAGTGGGATTTTTCCTTTGTTCAGAAGGACACATGGAAAGTCAGCTATGTGGGTGAATCTTTCTCTTTATCCCACTGTAGCGCCAGCTGCAGAGCTCCAGTCAGTGGCAGAAGCAGAGCAGTGGGCAGTGGTGGAGGTAGAGCTGGCTCCAGCTCTGTTGACAACACCCCTTCTAGCGTTGGAGCCAGAGTCACCTCCCTCAGCAGCGTTGGAGCTAAAGCAAGGGCCAACATTGGCTCCAGCAGGAGTGGGAGCTGCTGAGCTGGAGTCACCTGGATCATCATTTCTAGTGGGAAGTCCGTCTCCACCTGTGGCTGTTAAGGAGCATGAGAAGAAGCCCAACCTCACGGCCTTCTCTCCTAAGCAGGTGGTAGAGCAGTTGACCGTGATGGATGCAGTGAGCAGCTGGGCTCTCAGGGCGGGGTGGAACAGGCCTTCCCTCTGCCATCGTTGCCCCAGTTCTGATCCAGACTCCCATGATCTGGGCCCAAATCCCAGCTCCACCCCTTACCAACCATATGACCTGGGCAACTCCCGGAACCCTCAAGCCTTTGCTGTCCACATGCAGACCGTAGAGGTGGACACTAACAGGACCTGCTCCACAGAGTGCCTGTGCTGGCTCCATGAGGTAGAAGAGATGGAAAGCTGGGCAGGGCCTGGCCCATCAGTGGTGGAGGGGAGCTCAGTGTGTGCAGCCAGGTCTACGGTGGCCCAGCCGTCTCCTCAGGAGGCTCAACAGCCTCAGGACTTGACACCTGATGTGTGCTTCACTACAAGGGAGACAGACAAGGCCAGTGGTTGTAGCTGCCACAGGGGAATGTGCATCAGAATGGAGAGTGGGACCAGAGTGGAGATCAGGGTGGTGGCAGATGCCCCCTTGGGATGAGCAGAGTTGAGCCATCATCTGGAGCTTGGAGTTAGCCAGGACGGGCTGGGTGCAAATACCCCTCTCCCTTCCCTACCGTGATTGGGCCCTGGGTCATCCTGTGTTGGGTACCCTCGGTGGACAGAGAAGAAAACCCAGGGACTCTCACAAGGCTCAGGCCACATCCTGAGCTTCCTGAGCTCTAGCTGTAAACTGTGAAAACTGTGTGGGACTTTAGTGGCTGTGGACACAGAGGTGGCCTGTGGCAGGGCTGGATGACACTTCCCCTGTCCCCCAGGAGCTCTTCTGGAAGGTGGTGCCCTCTCAGTGCCTGGGATCCACCTGGCACAAGAAGAATAAGCCTGGCAGTGAGCACTAGACACCCACCATCCAGGCCACCATCGACCAGTTCAGAAGGGTGGCCAGCCTCGTCATCACCACCTGCCTCGGTGACGCGAGCATGACAGCCCAGTACAGGGCGAGGGTGGTAGAGCACTGTGTCCAGGTGGCCCAGGTGTACCGTGGGAGGCCCAGTGGAGCCCCTCTCTGGAGACTTGGGAACTGCCTCTCCACCTTTATCAGCTCCCAGGATTGAAGTGTGTGGTCTAAGCTCCTGCAAGTCCCTAGGCCCTTCCTGCCAGAGGCCCCGCTGACCTTGACTCCAGGTCCCAGTGGGAGGATGCTCACTTCCTACCTGGCTCCTTCCCTGGGTTGAGCTAAACTCCTCCTCCTTGTGAGTGTTACTTTCTGAATCCTAAATGTCCTTCTGGGGCTCCCTGAGAATCTGTCTCATCCAGGAGGGGAGATGTAAATAGAAGGGGACTGAAGCTAGAGCAAGCGGGGCTCCAGTGCCCAACCTCACACCTCATTCTCTTCCCTTCCCCAGGAGTGTGAGATCTGGAAGAACTTCTCCTCGTCCCGCACTTTCATCTCTGCTCTGCAGAAAACCTCCACAAGCCACCTGAAGAACACACGGGGGTAAGTTTCCCTATGGGTAGGCCTCTCTGCATAGGAGGACCAGGATGGATGGGGGATCTCCTGTATGTCTGCCATTGGTGCCTCAGTCAGCCGGGAACTCCTGGGAGGCAGCAAATGATGGGGACAGGGCCTGGGAGTGGGTAGTTGGTCTCTAAGTCTCCTGGTGTCCTTAGTGAACCAGTTCTGCTTCAGGACTCGGTTTCCCTAAATGTCAGCTATTGGGTTGAGCCACATTGGAGATTTCCAAGTGTTTATAGCAACAGAACTCTATGGTCAGTTGAAATTCATAGTGTTCAAAACAGAGCTGCTCTGTAGAGCTGGAGAGTGGAGACCCCAGTGACTAACAGGAGAGCCCCCTCCCAGTCCCATGAGACCTTAGTGCTCAGAGGAGCCCAGTGAGAACACTCCTCCAGGCAGGTTGAATCTCTTGGGTTGTCAAAGAAAAGGGATTTGCACTCAGACCCCTCACATTATCCCTAAATTTATCCTTCCCTCTTTCCCCTCCCCTAAGGTAAAGCTCTGAAAAACTTAAGGAGCTCTATAGCCAAGATGAGTCCTTGAGCAGAGAACTGATGACCAAGATAGAGTGGAGGCTGCGGGTCTGGAAAAAAGAGGAAGGGGGAGAGGGGCAGGGTTACTGGGCAGGCTGTGGTTTTGATAGTTTCTCACTTGAACTTTCTCTGAAACATTCCAGTCTACCTTGTCCAGGTTAACAAGCAGAGGGATCTGTTCAGCTCATGGGCAGCAGGGTGCCATTTTTGGGCAGGAGGCCCTGGTCATGGGACACAGTGGTGTTGGTTGGGCTGTTCCAGGAGGAGTTGCTGAGCTGGTGCCATCAGCAGGTCTCTGGCTTCCATGCGCGTCCATCCTGCTGGATGTAGCTTCTTCCAAGCTGTTGCGGTGGGTTTAGCCCTCAGCCTTAACCTGTCCTCAGGAAGCCAGGCCCCTGCTGCTCCTTCTGTCTTCACCACGTCTCCAAGGGGAGGACACCCTGCCTGTCCCAGGGACATGCATGGCAGAGGATTCCCATGGTCCAGGTGGACAAACAGGCTGCTCATCCTTGGGCCTGAATGGCTGGACCAGAGACAGATGTGTGTGCTTTCGGGGACCACCCCCGGACCCTTAGAGCAGTCACTCGAGTCAACCACAAGAGTCTCATCTGAGTGCCTGGTTGGCAATGACATATGCCCCCAGGGGCTTATGAGAAGCATCTAGGTAACTCATGGATTCTTAGTGGATCCTGCTGAAAGGACGTTAGGAGCTTCACGTAAATGAGGAAGCAAAGCGTCCTGTCACCACCTTCCCTGTGGATCAGAGGTGGCACATTGGGGGTTCAGTTCCTGAGTGGATAAAGAAAGAGTTCAGGGCAGGGGAATGTCCTGAGGGGTTCCTTGGTGAGGAGAAGGCTTTGGCATGGCCTCTGGCCAAGCCTGGGGGCCAGACACTCCACGAGACTGGGGCAGGCAGGAGCCATGCAACCAGACGCCCAAGACACCCCGTCCTCTCCACTGCTTGGCCCAGGACCAAGCTGTGAGAGCTCAGAGGACAGGACTGTTGTCAGTGGTGGGGCTGCGGGTTAGGTGAGGATGTGGGAACAGGGCATCTGGCTGGGAGGGGCAAGCGGCCTCTCCTCTTTGGGCCCCTGAGCAACTCACTGCCCCTGTTTGGGTCTCTGTCTCCTCATCAGGGAAGGGAGGGATGGTGATTGTGTGGTGCAGGCCTCACAGGGTGGTGATGAGTTAAGAGGGTGGACAGGACTGTGGGAGCTTTCTGCCTGCTCCACCTGGAGGGGTGAGGGCGAGCACAATGATGACAGTCATGTGACACTGAGTCATCAGGAGTACTTGTGAGGTAGCTGGAGTTCTCACACATTCCATATGAGAAAACAGGCTCAGGGAGGCCAGACAGAAAGCCCAAGCTCACACCCAGAGTGAAAGTTGGAGCTGGGCTTGTTCTAGAATCACAACATCTTGGAGGATGTATTGGCATTGGTACCAGTTGACTCGAGTCAGATGTCCAGGTTCGGAGGCCAGTGGTGCTGGAGAGAAATGGGGTGAGGGGAGTATGGCCCGTTGACACTCTCCTCGACACTGGCAGGAGGGGCCCTCCACGTTTACCCCCCCGCAGATCAGCCCCAATAGAGTGCAGGAGAAGCAGCAGCAGCAGCAGGTGAGTGTGCCTGTGGGGGAGGGGCTCTGTCCTCCCAGCTGGAGGCCTCAAATCAAGAGAGGACGGTCCTTCCTCTTGCTGCCACAGTGCCTGAATCCCCCAGTAGAATTGACCAGGAGGAGGGCCTGGGAGATCTGGTGCAGGATGGTTGTTGTGGGGAGGACCAGGGACCGCATACCCTGTGATTTGCCAGAAGCCTCCCCTGGGAGGTGAGGAGGAGGAGTGTGGTGTTCTTGGGGTGTGAAGGGAGGAGGAATTGAGGGGAGGCTGCTAAGGGTCCTAGGCTGCTCCCCGTGGGAACCCTGGGGTGGGCCAGGAGGCTGAGGGTGAGGACTTTTCAGGGGAGTGTCTGCAGGGGGCCGACTTGAGAGCAAGGACTCATCCCACCCACACTCTGATGTCACAGAGTGTCATCCCCTATATTGGCACTTTCCTTGGTCACCTGCTGATGCTGCACCTGCTGATGGGTGATAATCTCGAGGTGGGTGCACCTGAGGACCAAGCATTGAGGCCCAGGATCCTGAGCATTGGGATGTGGGAGCCCCTGAACTGAGCTCTGAGCTCTCAGCACTTGGTACATCTCTCCTGAGAGCCTCACAGCCGCCTCTGGGAGCTGGGGCATCAGGCACATCTTAGGGATGAGTGAACAGAGGTTCCACCTGAGACACCCATTCCGGTTCCCCAGGCTGGGGAAGCTCAGAGCTGCCTGACGGCACAGCTGCGTGAGGTTTTATCTGAGCTGGACTCAGCCTCTCCCTCCCATGCTGCCCGTGGAGGGAGAGAGGATTCGGGCCCCTCCAAGTCAGGCAGAACATAAGTGGCTGAGCAGTCCCCTCTGCCTGAGGCCTCAGACTCCAAGTCTGTCATCAGAGAGGGTTGTGCTGCCACGTCCCTTAGCCTCTCCCCCATGTCCCCCTTCTCTGGATCCCAGAGCCAGGCCTAGGTCCAAGTCCTGTTTTCTCTGTATGCCCGGCCCCCTCTGGGGACCTGGCAGTAGTGCAACATGAGAAGGGGTGGGCATAGGGGGCTAGTCAGGCTAGGGGGCTCTGTCTGATGGACTCTGGCTGTCTGCCTTCCAGGAGAATGAGATCAACCTGACAAGAGGACTGAAGTGAACAGCTGCCGCACCCCCTTCAGGGGAGGGGAAGAAGGAGGAGTTCAGAGACCCTCTGGACAGAACAGTCCCTGGCTCCACCCCCTGTATCTTACATTGAGTGGACGAGTTTGATAACAGAGAAGTGGGAGACCCATCCAGTTGGCAGGTGGGTTGAGGGGAGGATGGCATCAAGGAGAAAATCCTGGAGGAGGCGCTGCTTATTCCCATTCTGAGAACAGGTAAAACCTGGTAGGAACTGGAGGGAAGGACAGTTCCCAGGACTGGTCCCTGCCCCACCCCTGACACCCGACAAGGCCCATGCAGCATCCCTCACCCAGGCCCTAACTTCAGCCTCTCATTCCCTCTGGTCCCAGGAATACCCAGTCATGAGGGAGATCCTGCTGCTCCAGGTGGCCACAAAGAATTACAACCGAGAGCCCGAGGAGCGATTTGGGGCCTGGTTCCAGGACATGGAGCTGCTCAACGAGAGTGATAGGTGAGGCCGGGCAGGAGTTGGGTGAGGGCAGGGGTGGACTCTTCCTGTTGGCCAGTCCAGAGATCCTGTCACACATTGTGGAGGGGCAGTAGTTATTTGTTGTAAACAATAAATGCCATATTTGAATATTATATTAAAGTCCTGTTCCCTTTACAGTCTGGGAGTTGTGGTGTGGTTCTCTCGCTTTCTGTAGGCATGTAAGTGAGACACTGAATCTCACATTTCTCCTTGAATCACGAACTCTTCCGGGTCATCAGCTTATTGTATGTGGGAGAAGGGAGAAGGGCCAGCCCCTTCCCTGGCTAGTGGGGACACCCCCAAATCCCCCTAATTCCGAAGACCAGTTCATTTCAGTATCATTCAACTCCTCCGGGAGCAGACATGGCCCCCCGCCCGTTCTCTTGGGATTTAAATGTTGAAGGTACTTTCACAGGCAGAGCAAAAACCACTGAAATGTGGGTGTCTTTAAAACAGCACTACCCAGGACCATGTCGTGCCACAGGCAGGGGCTGCCTTTCTACATTCTTGAGGAACAGGGAACATTTTCTGCTTCTCTTGTTGAGATTTCTTTTGACTAAATTTTAGGAACTTGTAGTTTTCTAGTTCAATCTCTGGAATTGCATCAGCTCTAAGTGGGGAAAACAATGTAAAAAGATCAAAACGTGCACTTGGAGAGGACAAGGCCCAAGGAAGCTCATTTGCAAATGGACTAAAGACAGGAAGGATCTAGCTCCTGAGGCCCCTCTAGGGGCTCCCTGTTCACCCCTGACCTGGATTTGAATCCTGCTGTGATCCTTGTCCAAGACTCTGAATTCCTTTTCCTGCTTGTTTTGTATCCAGGCGGAAAGATTTGTGATGCAGCTTTTAAGGCTACTGCTGGGCCTCGTTCCATAAACATGACTGCTCCCTGTGAACTAGGATTTTCAGCACCCCTGCCTTCCTTAAGCAATTCCCTTTAGGGCAGAAATTCCCTAGAAGGTCCCAAGCCTCCTCTCTGGCTTGGCCAGAGGATCCCCGGTGAGCTCTACTTTGACAGTATAAGGGACCATAATCCTGGCCAGTGAGTGACTCTACACTGGCCCTTGCTGTCCAAGGTGACATCTGAGCCCGTGTCGTTCTTAGGTCCGTGATCTTGGACAATCCTCCAGTTTACATACTAAGTGTTGGTGTTAGCAACTCGTCCAAATGGGGCAATTGGGCCCAAGCCCTTAAAATGTGTCACCCCTGGGTGGTTGTGTTTTTTTCCCCAATCCTGTGCTGTGGTTACATTACCACAACCTCCTGGGTGTGAAGACTGTTTGGAGCTTTGAAAGACGAGGTATGACAGGGGTGTGGGGGGCTCCAGCAGGGAATGCCACTGAACTGATGGTCCATGGACGTGCATGAACACAGCCTTATCAATTAAAATACTGAAATGCTTCCCATCTGGTGCTGAACAGACACTGCTCTGAGCTCACACAGAGAACCCACCACATGACTAGGAGATTTCAAATGGTTACCAAGTGGCATTTTGAACCTCATCACTTGGGAACACCCTGTAAGACAAGGGACAGATGAATCGCTTGGCACTTGTGAGGTATCCCCTCCTTTCTGATGGCTGCAAGTGTCACCCAGACACACAGGCTGCACTCTGCCAGGGAAGCCTTGTCAGAACAGCCAGAATTTGAGGATGAACCCTGGTTCCCGTCATCTCAAGACCTTCCTGACATGGCACAGCCACCCAGGAAAGTGATTTGGTAATGGAAATACTGGGAAGGCCGTACTTTCCCTCCAAAGAGAAAGAGAAGTGCCAACAGTGAAAGCTTGATCCCTCAAATAGACAACTAAATCCCAACAAGCAGTGGTTTCTTTCAGCATTACTGATGCTGAAAAGTTCTCTTTCGGTAATAGCACGATCCCCCAACTGCCATGTCCATTTCCATGAATCACATTTCCAACACATATGGATCTAAAAAACTGTGGGAAATCTGGTATTTCCTTAGATGCAACTCTGAATTGGCATGCAACAGAGAACAGAAAAATGGAGACCTAGAAGTAAATATCTAATTTGAGAACATAGACACAAAAGTGATTTGAAATAATATTTTGGAGTCTATTGGAATATTACACAAAAAGAATAATCCACTTTATGTAGGTTTTACTGTGACTGTGATGGGAAAAGCTGAATCATCCCGTGACGTTGATAACTGGCTGCTGACTTTAAAATACAAATAAATATTGTACATAGTAAAGGAAAATGAGAAAACAGCATGAAAAAGGAAGATCTTTCTCTCCTCACCTGCAACTCAACCTCTCACCTCAGAAAGAAACCTCTATCTATATTTTCTATGTCACGCAGCAGAGTTTAATACAAGAAAAGTATTGGTATATTTTAAAAGTTCAAGAGCTCAAAGCAAGGAAACATTAGGGACGCAGCCATGAGACCTCACTGAGGTGCCTGCTCCATTTCATCTGCTGTCAGGACGGCCTTCTTGGCCCCTCACTTTCTCTGCCTCACTAGCAAGTCTGTCCGCCATCAGTGCTATCACCAGTATCGCTCCTGTGCTCTTCACTGCCCTTTCCTCCTTCCTGATACCTTCTTCAGTCGTCAGAAATTGTTGGCAGTCGAGCTGTGGAATGCCCATAGCAGCTCCTGGAATCATCTCTGCCAAATCTGAAGGCCAGCAGGAGTGCTCAAGGGACCTGGAATGCAGACCACCTGCGAGCACACCTGGCAGGGATTCACCTGTGTGACTAGGTGCAAGTTTTTGCAATGCTTTGGCCAGATTGAAAGGACTTACGAGTTGTCCTGCACTACTGCAGGCCTGGAGTCCTTGCGGTCTCTCGGCCCAGCAGACTTGGTGGGGCTGGTCCAAGGAATCCTCCCAGAGACCCATCATTGCCAGCATGTGATGGCATTCTAGTCTTCGTCCTCTTGAATATGTCACTGGACATCCTCAAAGGCATGGAGATGCTTAAACCAGGCTATGGTTTGGACTGGTTTTCACAGTTATGCTGCTTCCTCTGCGAAGACGTGACTGTCATCCTTCTTATCATCCTTCTTTTCCTCTTATCCTACAAAAACCAATCATGAAAGTGGGTCAAATGATAAAAGAAGCCTGCCTTTTTAGGACAATTATCCTGGCTGTTTTTACTTCCACCCCCTCTCTATCCTCTGGGGATAGATCTGACCTGTGTCCTGGGATGTCATCAGGCAGATTTGCATCAAGAACAGAAAGCTCAAGGTCAAAATTCAAGGCTACTCCAGATCATTTCTCCTCCTCCATCCTGTTAACACCCCCTCCTTGTTTGAGTGTGATTCTATTCTCTTCTTGTCCTTGTCACTCTCAACCGCACAAGTCCTGGCACTCCCACTCAGGACAGTCAGTCCCCAGTCCTTACTAAAACCCAAATCTTACCATTTCTGTGTTTTCTGTCTACTCATTTGCTTAATCCATTGACCACTTGTTGTTCATAGAGGTTAAATCAATAGTGATATTATCAACCACCTCCTGTTAACGACTTCCTCCAATCTCCCAGATGTTCACATAATCCTAGTGGTTATGTTCAAAAGTAAATAATTCAGAAAACATATTCACCCACCACAAATTCCTGTTCCCTAATATTTTTATTCAAACACTCATACAGTAGATACCTGTCCCTCAAGATCAGAAGTAATGCCAGATCACCAATCCTCACCTTAATTTCCTCCTACACCTATCTAATCCTGGATTCCGTGGACTACGATCACAATAATTTCCTTGGAAATATAAAAAATTCCTTACCACTCATTTATTTTGTAAACCTCCAAACCCAGAAGATCCCGATTATCTGCCATGCTGCAGCTACTGCTGGTCTTATAACAAGCTGAAGAAAAAGCACGAAACATGACCTTTTGGTACCACTGTAAACACAAAACCGTCTGCATCAACTGGGAAGCACCCATAACGCCTGGAAATTTTGTTCTCCTTTTTTTCTGTTGGCTCAGTAACAAAAAGACAAGTCAATTTAAAATGTGGGCAAGAGATCATAATAGACTTTTTCCAATGAAGATATACAAGTGGCCAACAAGTGTATGAAAAGGTGTTTGGCATCGTTAATCATCAGGGAATGCAAATCAAAACCACAATGAGGTATCACTTCACACTTGTTAAGATGGCGATAATCAAAAAAACTAAAGATGACAAATATTGGTGAAGATGTGGAGAAAAGGAAACCTTGTGGGAATATAAACTAGTACAGCCATTATGGAAAACAGTATGGAGGTTCCTGCAAAAAAGAAAACTAGCATATGATCCAGCAATCTCACTTCTAGTGTATACCCACAGGAATTGAAATCAGGGTCTCAAAGAGATATCTGTACTCTAATGTTCATTGCAGCTAATTCACAATAGCGAAGATATGGAAGTAACCTAAACGTCATTGATGGATGAATGGATAAAGAAATGGAATATTCGTCAACCTTGAAAAAAGAAGGAATTCCTGCCATTTTTGACAACATGAGGGACCTAGAAGATATTATGCTAAGTGAAATAAGACAGACAGAGAAAGGCAAATACTTATATGTGGAATGTAAAATTGTCAAACTCATACAAGCAGAGGCTAGAATGGTGGTTGCCAGGGGCTGGAGGGATGGGGAAATGGGGAGCTGATTATCAAAGGATACAAAGTTTCAGTTATCAAGATAAATAAGTTCTGGAGATGTAGGATATTGCGTAGTGCCTTCAGCTAACAAAACTCTATTGCATACATCACATTTACTACTTGAGTAGATACTAAGAGTTCTTACCACAGAATGATAGTAATAAAGGAGGTGAGAGAAAACTTTGGAAGGTGATGAATTTGTTTGTGGTCTTGATGGTGATGACAGTCTCAAGGGTGTATACTTATGTCCAAATTCATCAAGCTGTATATAGAAAAATATGACACCATCGTTGATTCTTCTGCACCTTGAAATATGCCATGTCCTCATAACAAGAGAAAAATATTTGTAACTATGTATAGACGAATGTTAACTGGACTTATTGTGGTGATCATTTCAATATATACTCAAACATTGAATCATTACGTTGTACCCATGAAACTGAGATAATGTTGTATGTCAACTTTACCTCAATAAAAAAAACCACAACAGACAAAACCATTTGAATATTGTAAATGAGTTCAGTGAATCCCTGAAAGTGCCCCATTCCCATATGAGAGTTAAAGGAAGCAGAGAGGATGAAGTAAATGGAAGAAAGTTGTATAAAACAGTATTCAAATTAAAATCATTTAAGTTGCTATCAGCTCTTTGTGGCAAAGTTCTGTGCGCACTAATCTTCTTTCACATTTTTCCTGGAAATCATACTTTCAGATCCAACCCATAACAGTTTCATCATTTGCTCTAATAAGACAATTTCAACTTAATAAATAAAACCAACAGCATCCCTTATGTATGAATAAAGTTAATGAACTATACAGAGAAAAGAGCATGTTTGCACAATCTCAATAAAGGAAACAGAAGAACTGAATGATGATCAATTCTCATTCAAGCTTATCTTTGAAAATCAGTAAGACCAGGTTATCTTTTCAAGGATGTGTGTAGAGCTGTCAGCCTTGGGAGATAGAAATAGTGGCCTACTCTAGAACAAAGGGCAGGCTTGCTTACTGCCCAGTATAATAAAAATAACACCCTCCAGGACAAAGGTTAGCAGACATCCTGCCCCTTATCAAAGATTTGAGTTCCTTAGGCTCTGAGATCTTGCAACCCTCTGCATGTCACCTGGCCCACTGTGTATCACCCTGTAGGAAGTGAGATTTAGTGAGCTGGTGCAGATGATGATACTCTGGCCACTGCTATTGCTGTGTCATTGAGTCCTTTGTCTCTGACCCATGGGTCTCGTGTCTTTTGTCAGCATCTGCTAAACCATTGTAGGCTAACTTATTAGCTTGCAAGTAAGGTAAAATATCAGACCTTTCACAGTTCCCGACAAGCCCTTAAAATAACTAGTAGTCTTAGGAACAGAGAGCTATCCAGAACAATATGCATGGATGGTCTTCATAGAAGACTTCATGCAACCAAAACTTTAATAAGTCTCTCTAATCTCCTTTATTTCTACCCCAATTAGAAGGAGAGGCACCAAGCTATTACAGACCTAGGGCTTGTGCAAGCCACCTGGAGACCTAGTGACCAGAAACTTCCCATGGGGAGCAAAGACAGATGGGCATATTTCCAAAATGGACCCATATGCCTCCCTATCATCCAAAAGACAGTACATTATCTTAATTTATGATGATTTGAGCCATTAAAATCTTGTGATGGGCCAAAGATACACTTCTAAGAGGAATGAGGCACATAGGAGTTGTAAGCAGATTAACACGCTTGACGAATATCAAACGCCGAACTAAACACAGTGTTCTAATCAATTATAAGGTAAAACAAATTTAATAAGGTCAATTAAATGATATTTAACGGTATCCTTGATTATTACTCTGCAATAATGAACAAGAAACTCATGTAGATAACTACAATTGTTCTTACTTTAAAATATGGTAGTCAGGACTGTTTGAGATAAACTGGAGATAAGGAAAGGGAGAAATAGATAAAAGTTAGCTGCTCTGAAGCCACTGTCAAGACCCCTGGATCTACATGTAACCCAGGAGATCGAGGCAGACGGCTGTGTACCTAGATCCTCCTGCACTGTGGTTCTTAGGGATGTCACGGAGCTGAAGCAGCTTCCTGAATCGTGTTTACACGTCCATGTGTACAATACCCCTGACCATAGGGATGAACCACCATTCAATCATCTCTTACACCCCCCTAATTAACAATTAGGTTTCAAAATCATTGTATCATTACATGATCATTTATTCCTCAAACCTGTGGGATGCCGAGCTAAAAGAAAATTATATTTCAATGGTTTCTTTTCTTTGAAGGACCAAGATGTTCTTTCACATTTGGAATCCGGGTTAGAAGATAAAGCCATCAAATCAATGGAAACAACTGAAGAAATGGACAGAGGGATACTTCATTCATATATACACAGTTTGCAGTGTGGCAA
Source organism: Diceros bicornis minor (assembly GCF_020826845.1). NCBI lineage: Eukaryota > Metazoa > Chordata > Mammalia > Perissodactyla > Rhinocerotidae > Diceros > Diceros bicornis. The sequence goes on along the minus strand of NW_026690858.1, from coordinate 1,503,059 downwards.
AACTAGAGTTATATTTTTAAAAATTAGAATTTTTTGAAATTTTATAGATATTAAAGACTTTGTTCTGCTTATACTCCCTTTGGTTTACCAAACCAAACACACTCTTTAATGGGCGTTTCTAGTATTGAGTGCTAATAACTGCAACTTTTTTAAATTCTTATTTTTCCCAGCTCAAAGACCAAGGGCAGAGGTCATCAAGAGGTCAAGTCTAATCTACCTACAGATGTGGCAGGATCAACTATGGATGTTCAAGCCAGACATTGCCAGCAGAACCACATCTCTTCACCCATAGGTGAGGTTTTACAAGTAATGACAGGGACTTAAGGATATCAAAGGAAATTCTTTATTAAGAACCAAAGTTATAGATTCCTATCTTGGGTTCATTACTTTGAATTTTTGAACCAAATCATATATATCGATTGGACCATGTTCAATTCTATGATCTTTAGAAGATGCAGCCTATAGGTGAAGAGAAATAAATACAACACCAATATCTTACACTCTCTGAAGCACAACTGAGAGCCCCTGGAGTCAGAAGTTTTCAAGACAAGAAAACGTCATCCTTCATTTGAACAGAAAGAGTAGAGGCTATTCAAAGATTCAACTTTAAATTGTTAACATGACTTGTTAGAATGTGATGGAGCAACCATAATACCTTCTAAGTTTCATGATTTTTCTCCAGAATACTGAGATGGATGACCTTGAAGTGCAGCTTCCCCATACATGTCGTTATTCAGTGATAAAATTAATTTCCCTATAAAATAATTACCACAAAATTGTTACAAATATATCATAGTCTCTGACTAAAAGGAAACAAAGCAAATCGAGGAGTTGAAAGCAGTGTAATAAATTCCACACAAGGATCTTATAGCAGCATTATGTATAATAGTGAAACTGGATGTAATCCCTTTGCTATCAAAGAACATATAAACAGATCATGGTATGCCTATTCTTTGGAATACCTCTAAAACTTCTAAAAAGGTAAGTTAAAATGATGTGCACTGATAAGGAGAGAGGTCTATGATATATGGCTTGGGAAACAACAAATTGAAAAACGATGTAGTTATGTAATTTATGTTTAAAAAAAAACTTTGTGTATTTACAAATTCATAGGAAATTTCCAGAAGAATAAGTCACAACCTCTTAACAATAGTTCCTTCTGAGTAGGAGAGTGAGTTTTCAGGGAAGGGGATGAAAGGGGAATGTTTCACTTTACTCTACATAGATCAGTGCAATTTGACTTTTTTTACAGTGTGTACTTGTTTCATAGTTAGAAAAATGAGTGATGTGACCCTTTGGTGCAGGGCAACAGTATGATGTTCACCAGTCTCTGTTCTCTATGTTACGGCACAGCATGGACTGTAGGAGAAAGCCCAGAGGAGCAATGAAGACAAAGAAGACATGACACCTGCAAAAAGTCAGTGGAGTATTTCTCCATAAGATACCTTCCAGGTGAGTGACGGTCAGTATCTTCCACTGCTTCAGCTCTCGCCATGAACCTAGAACCTGCCCAGGGTAAGCCGGAGGACCATGCCCGCTAGTCCACTCCCTGCACGGAGCCTGTTTGTGCAGGGTGACTGCCATCAAGCAGACAATGGACTCAGGATGGAGCGTGTGCCTTTGGGGAGGCTGGCAGAGAGGCATAAAGTGGAACACCAGCTAAGTGCACACACCTGAGAGGCGGAGCTCCAGGTGGAGACACAAAATGTACCAAGAAACTGTGAAGTGAAGGAAGCTACTCCATCTCTCTGAGCTTCAGTGTCCCCCCTGTAATGTGTGGATCACAGGTCTACTTCACAGAGCTGTTGGGGAAGATACATAAAAGTTCCTGTGACAGCCAGTGTCACATTATTAACAAAGTCATATCCGACTTCAAAATAATCGATGAAAAGAATAATGTTAATGAGACCAAAGACGGGATGCTCAACTTCGTAAGCAGCCCCAGCAGCATGAGAATGAGAGGAGCTCCGAGAAAGCAGGGTTCTTCACAGCTCCACTGGAGACGATGAACACGGGCTACACCAGGATAAGTCGCTGTTGTACAGTGACTCGTGTAGTGAGGGTGGGTCCCTAAAGACACTGTGAAATCCAGTTACACACAGTGGCTCCTAGGAAACAACTACAAAGCAATCAACTCAGCAGATAGGAATGGGAAGGGGGCGAGCATAGGAGGGTCAGAGCCACAAAATCTGACGGAAGACACTGAACCACGAGCGCTCAGCTCTGTCAACAGCTTCTGTGGTTGCACCAGGAGATCAAACGTCTGAGAGAGCCATTGTGGGGACTGCTGGGAGCACAGTGGTCACTGCAGCCACAACCCAACAGCAGTTGCATCGGGGCACACAGACCCCGAGACATTCCTCTCCATTAATCCTTGTTTCAAGATGATGAATATCCTCATGTTACAATGTCTCCTTCCAACCCTTGTGGAGGAGTGTCATCAGAACCCCCTGAAGAGGTCACAGGCCAGAGTAGGATGGAACACTGGGGGCTGGGGGAGCGGCGTTGCACCTGACAACACGGACTATCACCCGGGTCTATTGAACACGAGAGAAGGACCCGAGGATGTGGTCCAACGAGAATTCCCTGTCTTGCCACATTCAGAGATACTGCAGAGTTTCTCGTCCGTTCTTTAAAAAAATGTTAAAGAATTCATGTCATTAATTCATAGCGAGGCAAATTCTTCACATAGTGACAGGGTCCAGTTTCCATGACCAGCTTATTCAGTTGTTTTGATAATACCCCACATTCAGGAATTGGAAATGTAACCTATTGGGATGTGTAATATAAACAAGGACTTTTTTTCATGGAGATCAACATCCAAAGTTTTAGGGAGGACATAAATCGTGAAAGCTGCTAACCATTCCTCCACAGGTTTCAATAAGACTTTTAAGTTAATTTACCAATCTCAGGAAAAGATAACTTTTCAATTCAAATTTTTTTTTATGCATTCAAGCGTACAATACAGCCAAGAGAATGAGCATTAAAAAATTAACAAGAAGGTCTTGCTTGCATTTCATCTTTTGCAAATAATCAGGATATTTTATGCTCTGTTCCTTTCACTGCTGTAATCAATTTTTAAAGAATACGTTACATCTGACTATCCCTGGGCATGTTTATCCTGGAACCTTGCCGGAATCCAAAGCAGAGATGTTAAAGCTGACGGGTTTCAAATGCTGCCCAGGTGTTGTCTACCATGAACATGCCTCTCCCAAAGCCGGACCACCGGTCTCTTCCTGAGGGATCAGAGTCATCACTTATGTCCCTGAGAGACTGGCCACTCAGGCCTGAGCTGAGATTAGGTGATCAATCTGAAGGGCAAAATGCTTAAGCTATTCTCATCCTAACGATGCTGTTTTGGAGGCCTCTGCACTGGAATAGGTTAGTGAAAACGGCCTACTAGATACTTGCCTGGGAATTGTGTTGTTCTCCTCTGCCCTTAGCAGATCCTGGGGAAACCAATGATTAACCTCACGGATGCTTTAACTTCCACATCTGTGAAAAAGGCAAGCAAAAGCCAATGTTACCACTTTGCAAAACTCCAAAGTTGTGCATCCAAGAGGGACCACAAGGGTGAATTTCTCCCAAAAGCTGATGAAATGATGGCACTTTGGCTGGAGAAGGCAGAGGGCAGCAGGCAAAGTGGAAAGTTTCTGGAATGTCTAACCAGTTCCCATAAGCAGTTTAGAGAAACACCTGGCCCTGGATTAGGTAGGAGGCTGTGGAAGGACCCACAGGTACACAGGGGGGAGGAGGAATCAAGCAAAGGAGGGAGGCGGTGGGGAAGAGGCGCCAGTCTGGGCTTCAATTTTGGACAAAAGCAGTTGCACGCTGCAGGCCCGCGGCTTCCCATGCAGCCGCCACACCCTCCTAACTCCCTGGTAATTTTCGTCTCGTCACATCCCTCTGGGAATCAGTCCACATGGAGCGGGTGCAGGACCTGAGTCCTGAGTCAATGGTTTGGCCCTCGGCCAAGCTCACACCACCCTGCTCCTCCTCCCAGGGCCAGGCACCGCCCTGTGCCCAGAGAATCCTGGGCGTTCTAGTCCTGCAGCCCTACAGGTTGCCAGCTGGGAGCGGTTAAGAGAGAAAAGCTCCCAGCATGCACAGCTCGTGGCCCCAACTCTTGCCTTGTCCTTCGGCCCCTGGGCCCCACCCCTCTGTTTCTCCATCCCACCCTCTTCCCCACCTGTTCTGTATACCAAGCCCAATCTCCATGACCTGTCCACCCCCCAGAGTATGCGCAGTGTGGTTGGGCTGCATCCCTTGAGGCCGGGACTCAGGTAGGGGTGGGGCTCACCAACCTGGCTATTGCTGAGGTTGCCTGCAGCCCTGGTGGAAGCCCCCTGGCCAGTATTTGAAATGTAAATTCAATATCTAAAATGGAAATATCGGGTGCCTGGGATCCTGGAATTTGCCTTTTCAATGCCACCTGTCCTACCATCCCCCCTATCTCTCCAAGCTGCCATGATCCTCCCTCTGGAACCCGTGGTCAGGGTCGCTGCAGAGATCCTCCCTTTGGACCCAATCTGCCTGAAGGGCCCATACCTTGGTCAGGAGTCTTAGAAGGACTGCCCTGAGCCATGTCATAAAAAGGAGAAAACATCACATTGGACAGCCCCAATACCTGCATTATACAGACAGGAAACTCAGGTGCACTGGTAAGTGACCCCTAAGCCACTTCAGGGGAACACATGCATGCCCCTATTTCCACGCTGCACACAGGCTGGTTCACTGGACTTTCTTATCCGAGTGTGGACCTCTTGGCCTCGTTAACATAGGCAACAACACCGAAACTTCCCATTGGTCCTTCCCACAGTGTTAGGCAAGTTTGTGCAGGAAGGTAATATGCAATTTCTGCTCTAGTATAGGGCTGGCTCCTTGGGAACTAGTTTTAATATTCCTGTTTAAATATACCCGCAGAATCACAAAATAATTAAGCAAAATAATTTGTTGCTGTGGGGGGTTATGGTGATAATTCTCTGAAGTCGTTTTTCCATTTAGCTTTTCTGATTGACTCCAAATACTACAGCACCACACGCTTCTTAGACTGGTGGATGCACAGCTCCACTTCTTTCCAGGGAGAACGCACAACAGCAGAATATCCGTGGCCTGACTTTCTGGGGCACCAGTATTACTACAAGATTTGGAAGAAGCAAAGTTAGGTCATTTCCAAGGTAAGGAATTAAAAACTTGACACTAAGATGAGGTGGGAAAGTCATATGCCATTAATAATTGTCAGTAATCTGTGCCTGAAATGTCAGACTTTCTCTGAGAAAGAACTCTGAGACCCTATTTCCCATTGTTTTAAATAGGAAAATCTAGAAGGCATAGCAAATCTATCGAAAAACTATACCAATTTCCTAAGTCACAATATGACACCTAGACTTAAGTTACGAACATCGTGTGCTCCTCATTTTGTTCCTTCCAACCCAGTCCCACAGGTCTTGAGTGCATGCTGTGAACACGGCACTGTGCTAGGTCTCGAGGCCTTGGTGAGCATCGTGGTGGGGGTGGACCTTGCTGGAGAAAGATGACATCATGAAATCTCAAATCCATGCCGCTTACAAAACTGAGGCAAAAATGGAAAGACCCAAGGGACCATGCAAGGATGAGGGCATTAATAGATACTTGGAAGTATTAAAATCCATCTAATGGTGTCATGAGTGAATGTGTTCCACTTTAAAACAAAACACTGCTGTTATTCTGAGATATTGAGTTAGTATCTTTGTGCAAATATGCAGGATTTAAAATGATTATTGACATATAACATGCGTACAGAAATATATGCAGAAGTCATCCACGTAAATCACAAAGAATTATTAAAAAGTGAACACACTTGTGTGACAAACAACTAGCACCAGCTTTACTCAGGCCCCGACAATCCCTTTCTCCCTATTTCCTCCCCAAAGGTAACTGATATCTTACCAGCGAACACTGTATGTCAAGTTTGTCTTCTTATACAAGTGTTTTATTACAGAACAATTTAAACAATATACAAAATAAACAAAATAGCACAGTAGGCCCGTCACCCAGTTTCAACAACTACTAATCATCTGCCATTTTTGTTTCATCCACACTCCATCCCATTCCCACCTCACTTTATTATTCTTTTAAGCCTTTGTGCATGTGTGGTGAGTAAGATGTATGCACACTGAAAGGCACAAATCTCAACCGTACAGTTTTGGCAAATAAACATGCCCATATAACTTTCATCCCTTTAAGAATAGGATATTTCCATCACCCCCAGAAAACTCCTTACTGTTCCTTAGCGTTTGAGTGCTCACGCTCCGCTGCTGGCAGCCCGGGTTCGGCTCCCGGGCGCGCACCGATGCGCCGCTTCTCCGGCTATGCTGAGGCCGCGTCCCACATACAGCAACTAGAAGGATGTGCAGCTGTGACATACAACTATCTACTGGGGCTTTAGGGGGAAAATATAAATAAATAAAATCTTTAAAAAAAAACAAAAAACGTTTTTTGGCATGCTGTTTAATTCCTTTATTAGCATTTAAATGACACACCTTTACATTCTTACTGGGTGGTCCAGATTACAATATGCATCTTTAAGATATCACATCCTACCTAGACTTAATAGTTCACCAGTTTAATCAATGTAAAATATGGAAGCCTTGCTACAGAACAGTTCCATTTACCTCTGTCCTTTGTGCTATTGCTGTCATAAATTTTACATCTACTCATGTTATAAATCCCACAACACAGTGTTATAGTTTTTGCTTTAGGTAGTCATAGATATTTTAAAGAAATAAGAGGGGCCGGCCCCGTGGCTTAGAGGTTAAGTGCATGCGCTCCGCTGCTCGCGGCCTGGGTTCGGATCCCTGGCACACACCGATGCACCACTTCTCCAGCCATGCTGAGGCCGTGTCCCACATACAGCAACTAGAAGGATATGCAGCTATGACATACAACTATCTACTGGGGCTTTGGGGGGAAAATAAATAAATAAATAGAATCATAAAAAAAAGAAATAAGAGAAACAAGTTAAGTGTTTGGAAAGGAAATGCTTTGAGACTCTGCAAATGTACTGTTTCTTCTTTAAGTTTCATCCACAGTTTTTGCGTTCATCAGTCATTCTTTCCAAAAGTAATTATTACTGTAGTGTTAAAGTGGCGATTTTCTATTTCATGCTATCTAGCGCTTTTATTATTTGGAATTCTGTGAGCAAGATTTCTCCTCCCCTTCCTTCTTCCTTTCTTTTTCTCATTCTCTCATTCTTTTTTTTCCCCTTTTCTCTTTCTTCCTTCCCTTCCTTTCTTGTTTAATCTTTTTTATATCAGTATAGCCTCGTGGATATTTATTTTATTCTCTGAGTAATTATCCAATGCTACCATTATTTATTTTGTTGCTCAGAGTTTTCCAGCTTGAGTCATTGGAAAGTCTTTCAGATGGATTCCTTTTGACACGTCCCATCATTTTCTGTGTGTTTTTTTTTTTGAAAGCACTTTCCTACTTTCTGGCACTACAAGATGATCCAGGCTCATCTTGTATTTTCCATCTCCAGCCCTAGAATTAGCCATTTCTCCAAGAAAATCTGCTTTATTTTATTGGAGAATGATATTTAGAAAACAAGATCTGGGAGCTAGGTGTGCTCATTAATACCAGAGTGTCACTGCTTCTGGACCCTCTCAGCAGAGCTTGGAAATGTATGCATGAATATAAACTCAGGTAGACACATCTGTCTATCAATCTATCCATCTATATATCAGTCTATCTATCTATTTGGATAGATATATTAAAAGAGACATGGATTCATACTGATACTTCGAACTCCAATCCAGCACCACAGAGTTTATTCTAGCATTCTCCTTTTGTTTATTTGTAACTTCTTTCACCAACAGTGAGAAACTTAACTCCAGTTAGCTACAATATATTTACTGTGTCAACTAGTTTCAGAATTGCTAATCCATACCCTTATGAAAAACAAATTTACCACCTAGAGTACAGTGTTTGTGTCCAGTACTTTAGTTCTACAGTATCCCGTCAAATCACTGTCTTCCAAAGTAACTTAGGTCAGGACCTTTCATCCCCAACCCTTCTGTATGGTTAGGTCACATGTTTGTAATACAGTGAGATTCATTTTTCACTGCATTCCATCTGAGTTTCCCAGCATCCTGATTGATTTTTAAAATTTGCAGAGTAAAATTCACTCTTTGTGGTGTACAGTTCTATGGGTTTTGACTTTATGGTCATGCATCCATACCCACAGTACCATACAGAGCTGTGTTTTTCACCCCCAAAGTTCTCTCATGCTATCCCTTTGTATTCAACCCCTTCCCCTACTCCATCCCTTGGCAACCACTGATCATTTTCCATCCTTGTAATTCTGCCTTTTCTAGAAAGTCATATAAATGGAATCATATACTGTACAGCCTTTTGAATCTGACTTCCTTTACTTGGAGAAATGCATCCAAGATTCATCCATGTTGTTGTGTGAATCAAGAGTTTATCCTGGGGCCGGGCCCGTGGCCTAGCAGTTGAGTGCATGCGCTCCCCTACTGGCGGCCCAGGTTCGGATGCAGGGCACGCACTCACACATCGCTTCTCTGGCCATGCTGAGGCCGTGTCCCACATACAGCAACTAGAAGGGTGTGCAATTATGACATACATCTATCTATTGGGGCTTTGGGCGGAAAAAAGGAGGAGGATTGGCAATGGATGTTAGCTCAGGGCTTATCTTTCTCACACACACAAAAAAAGAGTTTATCCTTTTTACTGTCAAGTAGTATTCTAATGTACTGATGCATCACAGTTTCTTTCTCCATTCACCTGACGAAGAACATTTAGTTTATTTCCAGCTTTTGGCAATTATGAATAAAATGGCTATAAAGATTCCCACAAAGATTTTTGTTTAAACATTAGTTTTCAATTTTCTTCAGTAAATACCTAGGAGTGGGAGATCTGAGTCATATAATAAGTGTATGTTTAGCTTTATAAGAACCTGCTCAACTGTTTTCTGAATGCAACTATCATGTTGCGTTCCCAGTTCTAATTGCTCCTACTCCTCACCCACCTCCTCATGTGGTATTTGCAATTTTATTTTTTATTTCAGGCACCTAATAGGCGTGCAGTATCTTATTGTTGCTTCTGCTTCATTTTTGAAAGTGAGTTCTGCTAAATATAGAATCTTGTGTTGACTTTTGGGTTTTCTTTCTGCACTTGAAAGATGTCATTTTGGTGTTGAGTTGTCTCTTTTGTTTTTGATAATATATTATCCATCATTCACCTTATTTCTCCCTGTATGTAATGTCTTCCCCTGTATATATGTATTTCCCTGACTGCTTTCAAGATTTTCTTTTTATCTTTGGATTTTAGTAGCTTGACTATCATGTACCTAAGTATGCTTTTATTTTATATTTTACTTTGTGAGTTTGCTGACTTTCTTGGATCTAAAATTTTAGGTTTTCCAAGAAATTTTGGAAGTTTTATGCTATTACTTATTGATTTGCCTTTCTGCCTCCTTTAATTTTTCTGTCTTTCTCCTCTCTGCTGGGGACTCAATCATCTCACAGGTCATAAGGCTCTCTTCATTTTTCTTCAAATTTTTACATTCTTTTCTTCAGACTGGATAATTTCTATTGCTGTATCTTCACTTTTTTCTACTGTTTCTCATCTACTGGTAAACTCAAAAGTATTTATTTCATTTCATCTTCCTATTTGGTGCTTTTGTGTAATTTCCACTTCTCTGCTGAGTTCCCACATCTGTTCATTCATTATGGGAATATTTTTCTTTACCACCATGATCATCTTTATAATAGCTGCTTTCGTATTCTTGACTGCTAATTGCAACACATTAGGGAGAGTTTCTACTGCCTGCTTTTGGTCACATATGGATTACATTTTCCTGTTTCTTCAAATCTCATGATTCTTTTAAATTGTGTACTGGAAATCATGAAAGATAGGTATAGAGGCTCCGGATTCTATTGTATTTCTTTGAAGAGTGTTGTTACTTTTCTAGCAGGGAATCAACTTGGCTGGACTGAAATTCCAATCCTATCTCCTTTACAGTGGGCATAGCTGAAATCCTCAGTCAGTTCTTTCATCTTCCAACTGCTGTTTTTACATTAGGCCTTCTGGGGCCTACCCTGTATGTGTGTTGTTCAAAGATCTGCCAATTTGGTGTGTGTGGGGGAGAGACTTACATATATATTTTGCGATTTTCCTCTTTGTGTCTCCCTCCCTTCCAGAATTTCTCCCCTAACTTTCCAGCTACTCTGCCAGCCCAAAAATACATCCTCTAACATTACAAGTAAGACTGTAGTTTTTCCCCTGTCTAGGCCATGTACAGATTTTGGAATGCTTTGAGGCAAAAGACTCAAGCTTGCAAATATCTCCTGGTGCAATTCCCATCATTTAAGGGAAGATTCCCTCTCAGTTCAGCTTGCTTTTGGAACTGATTTAAACATATACACATATACACATTTATTAAATGTGTTTTACATATAGCTACACGAGTCTGTATAAATATATATAATATTTTGTGCAGATTTTATCATTGTTATCTGTGAGAGTGTTAGTTCAACAAGCTACTCCACTATTAGTAGAAGCCAGACCTCGGTTTTGTTTCTTTATTGGATTTTATATAAATGGAATTATAAAATATATAGCCTTTTGAATATAATTTCTTTTATACAGCATTATGTTTGTGATATTCATCCATGCTATCGCATGTAGCTAGTGTTTGTTCATTTGTTGAAAATAATTAATTTTTTAATGGTCATAAAATATGCAGAAGATAAAATTGTAACCATTTTTAAGTGTACCATTCAGCGACATTCAATACCTTCAAATAATTGTGTAGCCATAACCTCCAAACATCCACAGAACTATTTTCACATTGCACTGAAACTTTGTGCCCATTAAGCAACAACTCCCTGTTATCCCTCCCTCTTGCCCCTAGGAACCACCATTCTCCTTTCTATTCCTATAAATTTGACTACTTTAATTACCTTATATGAGTGGAATCATACAGCATTTTTCCTTTTGTGACTGGCTTTATTTCACTTAGCATAAATTCCTCAAGGTTCATCCATGTTATAACATGTGTCAGAATTCCTTCCTTTTTAAGGGTGAATAGTATTCCACTCTGTGTATACACCACATTTTTTTGTCAGTTCATCCACTTATGGACACCTGGCTTGATTCCAGCTTCCGGCTATTTTGAATAATGCTTTTAAGAACATGGGTGTACATATATGTCTTTATACCTCTGCGTTCAGTTCTTTTGGGTGTATACCCATAAATGGTGTTCTCAGATTCACTTTTTCACATATAACAGGGTTCCCCACACCTCCAAGAAGCAATTCTTGTAATGCCAGCTGGTTACCAGATAATTCAACTCAATTTGATGCTGACAACCCAGAGATACATCAGATTGTACAGGTTGATGGCTCCATCCTATAATTCTGCACACCCACCCAACCTCACCTTTACTTCAGATGCCAGTTACAAGCCCAGGTTGTTACCTGTACTTCTGACTTACTGGCTATAAACCAGAGGTTCCCACAACCTCCTCCTTGGGTTTAATTAATTTGGTAGAGTGGCTCACAAAACTCAGAGAAACATTTACTAGATCACCAGTTTATTATAAAAGGATATAATTCAAGGAGAGCCTGTTGGAAGTGGTGCATAGGGAAAGGTATGGAGATAATACACAAAGATTTCATGCCATCTCCAGGTGCACCACTCTCCAAGCAGTCCTTGTCATTGCCAACCTGGAAGCTCTCTGAACCGCCTTCTATTGGGATTTTTATGGAGGCTCTCTCACATAGGCGTGATCAATTATTAACTCAGTTTCCAGCCCCTCTCCTTTCTCTGAAGGATAAGGGGTAGGGCTAAAAATTCGAAGCTTCTAATCAGGGCTTGGTCTTTCTGGTGACCAACCCCCATCCAGGAGCCATCCAGGAGCCCACCCAGAATTGCCTCAATAGGACAAAAGATTCTCTTAGTGTTCTTATCACTGGGGAAATTACAAAGGTTTTAGGAGCTCTGTGCCAAGAACTGGACGCAGAGGCCGATAAATATGTTTTTTATTATTTCAGAACCCATAAGAGAAATTTCTAGATCATATAGTAATTCTATTTTTAATTTTTGAAGGAACTGCCATACTGTTTTCCACAGTTTTATATTCTCACACTCAGAGCACAAGGGTTCCAATTTCTCAACATCCTTGTCAACACTTGTTATGTTCTGATTTTGTGATAGTAACTATCCTAATGGGTGTGAAAAGGTAGCTCATTGTGCTTTTATTTCACTTTTTCCTGATACTTAGTAATGTTGAGCATCTTTTCTTGTGTTTCTTGTTCATTTTATATTTTCTTTGGAGAAATGTCTATTCAAGTATTTTGTGCATTTTTAAATTGAGGTTTTTTTTTTATTGTTGAGTTGTAGAAGTTCTTTATTTATTCTATATATTAATCCCTTATCAGATTTGTGATTTCCAAATATTTTCAACCATTCCATGGTTTGCCTTTTTACTCTGTTGATAGTATCTTGTGATACAGAAAACTTTTTCGTTTTGATGAAGTCCAATTTTTTATTTTTTTGTTACTTATGTCTTTGATGTCATATTAAAGAAATCATTTTTGCAATGGCATTTGGACCCAATGACATACAGCTTTTACCATGTGTTTTCTTCTAAGGATTTTATAGCTTCAACTCTAATATTTATATCTTTGATCCATTTTGAGTTAATTTTTGTATATAGTGTAAAGTAAGGGTCCAAACTCATTCTTTTGCATGTGGGTATTCAGTTTTCCCAACAACATTTGTTGAAAACCTGATCTTTTCTCCAATGAATGATCTTTGTACCTTTGTCAAAAATCATTGGACCATATATGCAAAGTTTTATTTCTGGGATCTCTGTGCTATTTCATTAGTATAGTGTGTGTATTTATGCCAGTACCACACTGTTTTGATTACTTTATACTAAGTTTTGAAATCAGGAAGTGTGAGTTCTCTAACTTTGTTCTTCTTTTTCTAGATTGTTTTGGCTAGTCAATGTCCCTTGAGAGTCCATATGAATTTTAGGATAGATTTTTCTAATTTTGCAAAACCATCATTGGAATTTTTACCTCTTTGAGTAAGTTGATTCTTAAGTATTTTATTCTTTTGTTGCTATTGTAAATAAAAATGTAAAGTTTTTAAATTTCTTTTTCAGATTACTTATTATTAATGTATAGAAGAACAATAGTTTTTGCATGTTGATTTTGTGTCCCACTACTCTGCAGAATTTACTAGTTCTAACAAATTTTTGGTGGAAGTTTTAGGGGTTTCAACATATAAGATACTCTTTGTAAACAAATATAATATTACTTCTTCTTTTCAAATTTGGATGCTATTTCTTTCTTTTTCTTGCCTAATTGCTTTGGCTAGAACTTCTAATACCATGTTGAATAGAAGTGGTGAAAATGGGCCGTCTTGTCTTGTTCCTGATCTTAGAGAAAAAGCTTTCAGTCTTTCACCCTTGAATATGATGTTCTCTGTGGATTTCTGTATATGGCTTTTATTATGTTGAAGTAGTTTCCTTTTACTCTGAGTGTTTTTTTAGTGATTTTAGCATGAAAGCATGTTGAGTTTTGTTAAATGCTTTTTCTGCATCCATTGAGATGATCATGTGTTTTCTTCCTTCATTCTGTTAATGTGGTTTATTACATTAATTCATTTTCATATATTGGAACATCCTTGTATTCCAGGAATAAATCCCACTTAAAAATGCTGTATAATCCTTTTAATATGCTGATGAATTTAGTTTATTACTATTTTATGGAGGATTTTTATATCAATATTCATCAAAGATATTGACCTATAGTTTTCTTTTCTCTTAGTGTCTTTGGCTTTGATATCAGGGTAGTGCTAATCCCATAGGATGACTTTAGAGGTATTTTCTCCTCTTCAACTTTTTGAAAGAGATTGAAAATAATTGGTGTTAGTTAATTAAAAAAAAGTCTTTGGGCCCAGGAATAAATTCAGCATAAAATAAATACAAATAAATATTTTTTAAAAATATGAAAAAGTTTTTTACTAAAAAAATTTAAAAATTAAGCAAGTACATCACTTATCACTTTATTTCTAAACAGTTTTTTAACCTACTAGTAAGCATGAACAAATTGTTAGAATTAAAATGACTGAAGTGTTCATTTTCTTCATTGCAAGTTTTCTGACAGAAGTATATGATGCCGTCATGTATGACATCTTTTATGAAAAAATGGTCATTTTTTGTAGTATTTGAGAATATTATGAATTTTCCCAGTGGCCTCTGACAATACTCTGATATGCAAAGTTATCTTTTCAACATGTATATCTCATCATCATCCTTATCAACTTAACAAACTCAGGTGCTAATTAATCAACTACTTTTCATATGATTCAGGTTCTCCACCACCAACTTCCCTAAGCATCAGGAAATTCTACAACTTCTGCAAGATTAACGATTTTATCTTACAATGTATATATCTCATGTGGTTTAAAACATCCAAAAATCTTTGATAAACTGACCCTGCCCAGACTAAAGCATTGTGAATTATAAAATATGGTCTCTGTTAAGTGGGGAGGGATTTCAGGTTGAACTTAATTTTATAAGTGGTCAATGTATTACAGTGTACTGTTCTGTTATGTATTTCACTTCTTTTCTAAAAAAAAGTGATAGTTTAGGGCACTTAGATAATAAAAATTTGAGAAAATAAGGAACTGATACACACTGTAAGCTTCAAATGTTTTCAAGCATAAGATACAATAAGAACTAAAACTACGAATTGGCGGAGGAAATAGAGATAAGGGGATGAAGTTGCAAAAGTGAATCTATAATAATATCTCAATGGCTAGAGTTGTGGTGCCAAGAAGGTGGTGAAGTCAAAGAATTCATAAAGATGATAATAAACACACTACAAAGAAAAAAGACTGAAATTTTCATAGAGAGAATTTTTACAGTGATATGACAGATAGAGAACAGGGAAGAGAAGTTTGAGTGAGAGACTATCTGCTTCTTAAATTATTTCCACTGTAGAGAACAACAAACCAATTTGCTGAAATCTTTATTCCCCTCTATGACCCTATCTTTACCTGCAAAATCTCAGCCCTGAATCGATGTCACAGTCCAGCTTTTCCATCCCTGGAGAACAGAGCAATTTATCTCATATGAAACCTCAACAGCTCAGGCTGTGAAACAAGGCCGGCCATCCATTCTCACAGAGGAGCCAACTGGAGGTAGGATTTTTGGTTCTGAATTCAGCTAAATATCTTCAAAGAATTGTATCTGGCCTTCCTTATCCAGGGCTATCAGTGAAGTGCTGGCTGGCTTTCAGAGAAGAGCAATTCACAGTCAGTGGAGACATTTTCTGTTGAGCTCTCTAGAGAAGGCTGTGGAGCTTGTCAGTAAGAGTTGATTTCTATGGGGATTATATTTTTTTATTTTATTCAGAGATTTATAAAGAAATTTACATGGTAAGAATTATTATCAACAAAATCCGTTATCTATTCTCTGGTCATTTAAGCAAAATCTTCCTCTCAGGGCCAACCCATGGACAAAGCCCAGATTTAGTCTCCAAGAGTCTGCTAGGCACTCTGTGGTCCATGGGAAGCCCTCAAGTTGGCAGCCTGTTTCCTTGTGTGCTGTGCTGGTGTTCAATCTTCCATCTCTTCCGGGTACACCTAGACAGACGCCTATCAGATCATCAAGGGACTTGACATTGGAGAAATGTACTTTTCATTATCTTTAGACTTCTACACTTTTCAAAAAGACTCTCAGCATTTCCAGTAATTGTGCAGCAGTTTACCCAACACTAAGGTTCTCACTATTAAAAGTTAAAAGAAATAAATTTTGAAAAGGAAAAAGTGATCTTTGCAATTTTGTACAGAATCTACATAAAGGGGGCATCCTTATAAATGGAGGTAATGGTGATCAGGGCAAGCTACCCCATTAGTCACCACCCTGGTGTGTGTATTGTTTCGAGCTGAAGACAATAAGGACTCAGAGAACTCAGGAAGAATATTTGAATTTCCCCTCCCAAACTGCCTAAAGAATTTAAAACAAAAAATCTGTTTCAGGAAGGAGTTATTATCATGATGGTTGTAAAGATAACGTAGGATAGAGGTTACAATAGGAAAGGCACCAAGCCACTTTTATCAAAAACTCTATCTCTCACTGACCACATTATCTATAGATGACCATGAGAAGAGTTGTCAGGCAAACATTTGCATTTCTATCTCCATGTGAGTTGTCTTCTTGCCCTCTGTGGTCTTAGACCACTACCCACCCCAACACCTTCCTCCTCTTTAGCTACAATACTTAAGTGGGCAGCTTAGACAGAGGGACGAGTTGCTCATTTCTGAGTTTCTCCCATGTATACATGTTATTAAACTTGGTAATATTTTCTCCTGCTAACCTGTCTTGTTAACTATTTGGCCAGCCATGAGAACCTTAAGAAAAGGGAAAAGGGAGATTCTCTCACTCCCTCAACAGTTTTTGCGCCCAACGTGGGGCTACGCTGGCTGGCAAGTTGCATTCTCTGGCTGGAAGAAATGCCTTCTCCCTAGATTAATGCAGGGGATGAAATACGGGAACCCCTGACTATAGCCGGTAAAATGTAAGACTTCTTACCACGTCAGCCTCCCGGAATCTCTACCTGTGGAGTCCGGTGGAAGGAGGTGGTGAGAAATTTTTTCTCTTTCGAAATTTAGATTGGCAGGAGAAAATATTTGGGAAACTAGTTTCTTGTGATTTTAGTGACGCTGGTAAATTTGGTAGAGTACTCTTGGTTTTGATCTTGATCGCTTTTCCTCCCAGAAATAGTCTCTGTTTTTCTCTTTTGTCTCTGTCTTTTGTATCGTGTGTCATAAGAAGGAAATACCATAGGGTAGGACGCAGGCATAGACCCTATAAGCCTACTGTCCAGGCCGGCCCCACAGACTGGTGAGTTTGCGGGTCTCACCAGACTGGCGTCTATTTACACAAACTTTGCTGTGGGTTAATATGCACATGAAGTGAAGGCCATTGCCAAGGGCATCTTGGAAGCCAAAAAGGCTGCAAATTTGGTGGGCACAGGTCGAGAAGTTAAGAGCCATTATGGCGCTCGCCACTTTCAGAAGACTCCCGTGACAGGATAAGTTGTGTCACGGAACGGGGTAGAAGACACATGTCCCCCGCCAACTGCAAGAAAATGTCCATGCAATGACGAGGTACTCTGTAAAGCACACAATCCCCAACCCCGTGGCACCTCCCCACCAGGTATTATTCTGACTCCAAGAGACCTAAGGCGTGGCTAAAGCTGTCATTGTGCACATAAGAAAAGAACCGGATGAGGTTTTTCCTTCTGTCTTGTTCTGTGTCCTGAGAAAACTTGGCTTTGTGACCAGTGAGAATATTCTCCTTGGTCTCCACCATACGGAAGGTGCATTTACCGGGGTGCCCCTTGGTGGCCAGTCGAGTAGACTGGGGTTCTGAACTGTCTCTTTGTCCGGCTGTGCCAAGCTCTCAGGGGAGTTTGTCATAAAGGACCCAGTCCATAAGGGCTTTTGTCGTCTTAACCTTCGTTGCTTGTTAGTGCTGGAAAAATCCCACTCCAATATTGCCTGCCTGGTGTCACAGATTAGCGGGTCTGTGACTGGAGGCGTCCCACACTATTGTAGGAGACCGGAGACACCGTTTTCACTACACCATCCTTACCGCCTGTGTAACGAAGGTCTTTACTTTCTCTGAATATCTTTGGGAGTGAATTCTGTGGATCATGGGGGCTACATCATCTGCGCCCTCACCAGGGACGCCTCTTGTGTCCATGGTAAAGATTTACTCTAAGCATGGGAAAGTTACCACCGGGTCTTTCCTTAAAAAGGCTTATTGGATCGAGTCACTATTGGAATAAATATACAAATGAAAATCCTACTCGTCAATGGCCAGACAACAGATCCTTTGAATTGGGAAAACTTCTAAATTGAGGAAAAAAAATATGTTTTGAGAGCTCTCACACAATTGTTTAATTGGTACCTAAAAAAGGGCCATAAAAAGGAAGGGAAAAATTTAAATAGCCTTAAGACCTTGACTCAGGTTACAATTGAATTGAGAACATGTAAAAGTGTAAGTGTTGATAAGATTATAAAGGTTGGAATGTTTGAGCTAATTTTATATAAAGAGGTTACATCAACTTTGCCTGTGTATGTTTTAAAATGTCTGACTGGGAATGCTTCCCTTGTCCAAAATTAGAAGACCAACACCTATTGATAAAAATCTTAATGATAACTATGTTTAAAGGTATAAGAGGTGATGAAATTTACATGAACTTTTGTAAAAAAAACTGATGTTATTTCTATTACAGTACTGGTTAACAAAAATAGTAATTTAAATGATGGCTAATTTTATCTAATGTCTTATGAAGTCTTATAGACAATCTAAATAATTATTGGCAACAAGTACCTAAATAGTTGTGAAAAAGATGAATGTTGGGTGAACTTTAAATAATAATTATGTTTTATGGTGTTGACAGCTTCCAAAATCTTTTTGGTGACTTAAAACTTTAGAGTTTTGCTAAATTTTGTGATAAAAATTCACTGAGTATCATCATTTCCAAATAAGATAAGATATTAGACATTGATTGCCAAAGTCACGATTGTCTACATTTGGCTTTTCATTACAGGAAAACTAAAAGGTGTTTTGGGTCTATTGGTAAACATGTGTTTTATTAAAAGATTGTACTATAAAGTAACATATTTCTAGAAGTTATGAAGTGTTTATAAATTTTCCAAGCCACAATATACTAATGTAAAAGAAAGTTTATCATGGTTTACTTAGTTTTTACTTACAAATTCGGGTTTCTAAGAGTTAAAATTTCTAATTAGTGTATGTGATTGAAGCTACTAAATATTAAGAAAAAATATGTCTGTGTACAAGGAAAGTAAGATGTATAAAGAAGGAACAAAGAATGGAAATATTTTGTTTGATTGATTAAGAAAGATAAATTTGTCTTCAAGTACTAGGAGGGAAATGAAAGACATGGGACAAATTCTGAATGTAAAAAGAAAGTTATAGGTTTGTGGAAGAGGAATTCTGGAAAAGGAGTTTTTGTATGGTCAAGTTTGCTCAGATTGAAATGAATTTAATTAAGTAAATGAATTTTAATATCAGAAGGAAGCTGGTACAAAATTATAATTTGGTCTTCTTTCTCTTAAAAGGATAATTTTCTTGAACTTGATAAAGAGGTTATAAAAGATTTTTCTTTACCTTTGGATAAGTCTACCTAAAAGACAGAAAAAAAAAAACCTGTTAAAATAATTTCCTGTGTTCAAAAGACTGAGGTTTCTCTATTAAGGTTTTTGGACTGTTAATGCTCTCTTTGCTTTAACCTTTTCTATTTTTGACAAGCTCCCCAAAATTCATATCTTAAATAAAGTCTTTTTTTTTACTTTTTTTCTTTGAGAATTTTCAAAGGGCCCTAGAACTTCTTAAAGAAATTTGCTCTCTTCCTATAATGGGAAAGATACTAAGTTTATTAGGCTTATTCAGTATGTTAAATTGCATGGAAAGCATTGTCAGACAAGTGATGATAAGTCTGCTTAGGTGCTATTATGTGAGCAAATGTTATCGACATAGGTGTTTTAAAATTGTATAACATTACTGAAATTCTGATCTGTCCTGATTATCAGTCATATTTCTGGTTATTATTATTTTAAAGTGTTGTATGTCACAAAATTAATCAAATTTCTCTGTCAATTGCCATTTTGAGGTCTTGTTGTTTACAGACTTATTTCTTTGCTCTAATGCTTTTGCAAAATATTTCAACTTCAGAAAAATTCATGGAAAGGACTCTGGCATTTACACTGGAGTACAGGTTTCTGACAAACTTTCTGATCATAAAACTGACCTTGGTAAGAAATTACAGAAACCTGATGGAAAGACTGATAACTTCATGAAGCTGCTAACAGAAAGATTGGGATCAAGAATGGATTACACAGGACTGAATGAACTGATAAGGATGATTATAATTTTTATGATTTTTCATTTGAAGTATTGCTGAATTTTTAATGTTTTGTTTTTTCAGAGTTAAGGAAAACTTTTTCTCTTTTCTCCTGAGCTAGCTATGACTTATAACAATTTGGCAAATGATATTTTTATAAGTAAAATTGAAATATTTCTCTATTTCTTAGATCTGATCCCTCGAATTTGGAAACTCTTAGTAAGTGAGTATTGTTGTTTTCATGGCAATATAGTTATTTGCATAAGTTCAATAAGAATCTGTTCTCCTTATAACAGGACATAATTGGAAACACTGGTTATATTACCAAGGCTGTGACTGGAAGATCATATTTGCGATATAACCATACAGCTTTTGAGGAATGAAGATTGGACTTTATGGAATAAAGCCACATGGAAATATTGGCCTGGTACCTTATGTTCCAAGCAGCACTTACCAGGATAAGTAAAGAATGTCACTTATCTGGCAAACACAAGGAACCTCGAAATATTTTGGGGGAACCTAGGAACAGAGGAATTCACCCAAATCTGTAGGTATTACAGGCAAAGTCTGATGACAAAATCCTTGGCTTGACTTTTCTGGCCTGGAGAGGCCTTTAAAGTTCAATCTGAGATTCCTTATAAAAAGTTCCAGCAAAGCAGATTTAAAAGAGCCTATGTGATCAATTGTTATTGTTGCTGTACTTATGTAAATAATTGGGCCAACACTATTGGAACTAGACTTATTTTGCAAACTAGTTAGTTTTAATTTGTCTATCTTTGATAAAAATGAGGGTGATCTTAGAAAGAAAAATTATATTTCAGTAAAAACTATAGTGTACATTTGCGGATATTAGATCCTAGTTTTGTTAATTGTCTGTTAAGGTTTTTGTTTTATATCTGTTGACTGGACTGGATCCTGATTTCTTCTAGTCTAAAATATCTGCCTACAGATGTCCAAACTAACGTTTTTGATTTTTTCCATCATTTTCATTTGAAATCACTGAAAACTGAACCTCCCCTTTTTCCTGAAGCCTTACAAACTGAAGCTGATTGACTTGATATAAACTTAAGAGGTTACCCGATGACATCATCAGAGACATTTTAAACTGCAAAAGATGCTTTGATGCTGACATCTAAAAATCTTCTTAACTAGCTGTCCCCTATACTCAGAAACTGCTTTACAAATTGCTCCAACCATTAACCTTCTTTTTCTTTCGTTTACATAGAAATGCTTCCATTAAATGCTTGATTGCTTGCTTCCACAATATAGGCATAACCTTGAGAGCCCACCTGCATCACCACTTTCAGGGGAAGAGGGGGAATCTCCTTCTGCCCTTTTCCTTAAGGTTCTTATGACTGGCTAAATAATTAACAAGACAGGGTAACAGGAGAAAATAATACCAAGTTTAATAACATGTATACATGGGAGAAAGCAGGGACACTGCGTTTCTCAACACAATAGCAGATTCTCGTCTTAAATACCATGTCCAACCAAAGACAAGGAGGATGTTGGGGGTGGGAGTGTTAGTTACAGGAGATTATCACTAAAGCACTGTAAACAAGAGTAAGATTTATTATGCCGTTATAAGGCCTCACCTTCTACATTGATAAGTCTCTAGAAATGAGGTCGTCCCCCCTCTTCCCAATACAGAGAGGAAGATACTTTTACAAATGGAGACTTCCCTTGTAAATGATTGTCTGGTAACTCCTCACAGGGCCATCCAGAGCCTGTGGCCAGAGAGACAGAACTTCCGATAAGATGGGCTTGTTGGTGCCTTTTCTATTGTAACCTCTATCCTACATTATCTTTATAGCAGTCATGATAATAACTCCTTCCTGAAACAGATCTTTTGTTTTAAATTCTTTAGGCAGTTTGGGAGGGGAAACTCAAATATTCTTCCTGAGTTCTCTGAGTCCTTATTGTCTTCAGCTGGAAATAATCCGTATACCAGAGCGGTGCTTCCTGGGGTAGCTTGCCCTGAACACCATCAGTTCCCTCCTCTGAAACTTCCCTAGAAGTTTCACATATTAAAAGCTGAGCTGGTAACTGTGGAGAGACAAATCGTTTTAGTATCTCAGTGATAAGAAGTCTGCAAAGAGAGAAAAGAACGCAGATTAGGATGAGGATGAACAAGCAGAAAAGAACAAATCGGAGCACATTTCCCCACACCCCATTAAACCAGTCCCCCAATCCTGGAAATAAGTCAGTCCAATAAAATGTGTGAGCTTCGTTTATCTGATGAAAAATGTCAATCTTCTCTTTTAATAGATTTAAGTTAGATATTACTTGACCTGTTTGATTCACATAAAAGCAACATTTTTCTCCAATGATTGCACATGCTCCTCCTTGCTGGGCAGTGAGTACATCCAGAGCACGTCAATTTTGGGGCACCACAGATTCTATGCTGTTAATACCTGACTGGAGTATGTTCAAGGTTTGCATGGTGGTGTTGAACTCTTGCTCCATTACCATAGAGAGATTTAAGGTTGCCTTTTCCAACTCACAGTCTCCAAAGCTGGGGAATAGGACTCTCAAGGCTGAAAAGAACTTGGAGTTGCGATATACAAGTGGATTTTCCACGATTTCTCAACTGGCACGTTTATGTGGCACAATCTTATGAACAAACGAACCCAGGTTTGTAATTTGGCTCGCATTTAAAGTGGAGTGTTTGGTGACAGAAGGAGCCAGGTATCCAAGTCTGCATCGTCCTGACCAATTAGATGGGAATCCTTTATACACTTTGTTGCCGCATAAAATGAAAAGACCAGTGTAGTTTAAAGACAAAGTTAGAATTGAGTCTGTAGTTCCCAGGATCTGGACTATTTCATGATCTGTGCCACTTGCACTGTTACTACCTAAACATCTCCATTTCCCATGAGCTCCTGTCAGTCTGCGAGAACAGAACAGATTGCAGAATAGCTGGTAGAGGAGGCCTGCAGTCTGATTTTGGCAGCTATAAAGCCTGGTCTTGTCACCTGACCAGGTGAGTCCAGATCTTTGATCCACCCATATATAGTCTGTGGCATTGGGCAGCTTAACCATGCGGATAGCTGCGATACCCCAAGTTGCACACGGGTGGCTCATAAGCCATCCAGAGCACTTGGTGATTTGGCAAATGTTTGTGCCAGAGGGAGTAGTGATAGAGTCACTTACAATTCCCTTGAGAGTTCTGAAGATGCCACCTGCGGAATCAAACCACAGAGTTTGACTGCAATATTGTCTCGGTATGTCACCCAGGAAAGGTCCAGCGCCATGTTTACTTTCAATGCAGAGGGAAAAACTTTCACTTATTGCTTGTACTTGGGCAAGGGACAGTCTTTGACTTTTTAAGTAGTCTTTCTGGGGCCCAAGTGACTCACTAGGAGACGAAGCAGAGTGAAGTTTCCCTTGTTGCGGATACCATACTCTGTTATTCATCCATTTTCCATACTTAGTCCACCAGGTGTTCATATCAGCAGGAACAAAGACTAGTTCAGGTTCTTTTGCACTATCTAGCTGTTGACATAACCAACAGTCAGATTGATTAGTTAGTGTGGCTAGGGCTTGGTAAACTGGCATAAGGGGGTGTTTGGTCTGTGCCCGACCTGTTGAAAAGGAGAGGGTTAGTAAAAGCAAGACACAGATTGGAAAAGAGCCCATAGCAGAGACTTAGAGAGGGGAAGAGGGACAGATAGAGACCAGCACTCTCCAGTCAGCTTTCTAATAAATGATTAAAAATATATATATAGGGAGTGACGTCAGCATCATGGCGGAGTGAGCTTTCCCGTGAATTCTTCCCCCACAAAATACAACAAAAGTAACAGCCACAGACCAACAACGGAATCCCAGACAGTGAAAAGCTGGAGCGGAGGGATCCACACTGCCGCACATCTGAGAGCGGAACGTGCTGGGCCCCCGGAGGAAGTGGGGAGAGGTAAGGAGAACTCCGCTCCCTCCCCATCAGATCAGCGATCCGGTCCACGCGGCTCCCAGAGAGGGGGGAGGGGCGGCCCTCGGCGGGAAACTGTAGCTCTTCGGGCTCTCTCAGCCAGTGGGAAACTCCCGCACAGAGGGCTCAGAGGAGCCACAGGGCTACCATCAACATCTGAGCAACCCAGAGAGCGGATGAAGAGGGGCAAACGAGAAGCCTCCCACGTCAGGGACCCAGAGGGCAAAAGAGAGAGCTCCCCCCTCCCCGCAACCCGGAGTCTGCAGCTCGACCAGATCTAGCGCTCCGAGGCAGACCTGAATAAACTGGACTGGACCCGTGGATCGCAGTGGGGAAAAGACACAAAACAAAACAAAACAAAACTGCGGATCGCAGCAGAAAAACTGGGGCAGAGTGCAGGGGGCTTAGACTACACAGCCCTTTACCACCACACAGTGGCGGCAGGTGGAAATTGCAACCAGAGACTTCCAGGATGAGGAAAATCAAAACCAACACAGGAACCACAATGCAAAAATATATGAAATCACCAGACCAGAAACAAAATGACAAGCACCCAGAAATCAACCCCAAAGACACAGAAATCCATAAACTAAATGACAGAGATTTCAAAATAGCTATCATAAAAACACTCAACGAAATACGAGACAACACAGACAAACAATTAAATGAGATTAGGAGTTTCTTCACAAAAGAGATTGAAATCATAAAGAAAAACCTATCAGGGCTGATGGAGATGAAGAACACAATGGAGGAGATAAAGGAGAATCTGGAATCTTTAAAGAACAGAGCTGACAATATGGAGGAAAGAATTAGTACTTTAGAGGATAGGAATACAGATATACTCCAGATGGAAGAAGAGAGAGAACTAAGACTGAAAAGAAATGAAGAAAGACTCCGAGAAATATCGGACTCTATTAGAAAATGTAACATAAGAATTATAGGTATTCCTGAGGGAGAGGAGAGGGAAAGAGGAACAGAGAGCCTATTCAAGGAAATAATAGCTGAAAATTTCCCAAATCTGGGGAAGGAGCAGGAAATACCAGTAAGTGAAGCCAACAGGACTCCTATATATATTAACAGACAAAGGCCTTCACCACGACACCTAGTGGTAAGGCTAGCCAGGGTCAACGACAAAGAAACAATATTAAGGGCAGCTAGACAAAAACAAAAAATAACGTACAAAGGAACTCCCATCAGGCTCTCAGCGGATTTCTCAACAGAAACTTTTCAGGCTAGAAGAGACTGGAATGATATATTCAAAATACTAAAAGACAAAAACTTTCAGCCAAGAATACTCTATCCAGCAAAAATATCCTTCAAATATGATGGAGAAATAGTAACTCTCCCAGATAAACAAAAGCTAAGGGAGTTCATGGCCACGAGACCGCCACTACAAGAAATACTCAAGAAGGCCCTCAGGCCTGAAAACAAGAAGAGAAAGGGAACACAAAGCTTGGAGTAGGGAGAAAAGTAGGTAGACAAAATCAGAGAAATAGTAGATCTTTACCGGAATAGGTTAGCAACCACTTAAATACTAAACTCAAAGATCAAAGGAAGAAATTCACCAAAAATAAATTTAACCTCATCACTGTAAACACACAGCCACAACACAAGATAGAATAAGGTATAACAAGAGCAACTTAGAAGGGGAAGAGGAAAGTGACTGAATTGACTTAGTATAAGGAAATAGGAGGCTATCAGATAATGGACTATCTCATACAGAAGATTTTTCGCCCAAACCTCAAGGTAACCACTAAACAAATAATCAAATTAAAACCACATATGATAAACAAAGAGAAAACTAGAAGAATCATAAGACAGAACAACCAAACTGAATTGGCAGTCCAAAACAAATGGGACAAGAAACAAAGGAAATGCAAAAGAACCAGAAAATAAGTGACAAAACAGCAACATTCAACCCTCATATTTCAATAATTACCCTAAATGTAAATGGATTGAACTCTCCAATCAAAAGATACAGAGTGGCAGGATGGATTAAAAAGCAAGACCCAACAATATGCTGCCTTCAGGAAACACATCTTAGCACTAAAGACAAGCACCGGCTCAGAGTGAAAGGATGGAAGAAAATACTCCAAGCTAATGGTAAACAAAAGAAAGCAGGTGTTGCCATACTCATATCAGACAAAGTAGACTTCAAGATAAAACAGGTTAAGAAAGACAAAGAAGGGAAATATATAATGATAAAAGGGACACTCCATCAAGAAGACATATCACTTATAAATATATATGCACCCAACATAGGAGCACCAATGTACATAAAACAACTATTAACAAACCTAAAAGGAGAAATCAACAACAACACAATAATAGTAGGGGATCTTAACACCCCACTTACAGCAATGGATAGATCATCCAGACAAAAAGTTAATAAAGAAATATTAGACTTAAATGAAAAACTGGACGAGATGGACCTAGTAGACATATACAGAGCACTCCACCCAAAAACAGCTGACTACATATTCTTCTCAAGCATGCATGGAACATTCTCTAGGATAGACCATATGTTGGGAAACAAAGCAAGCCTCAATAAATTTAAGAAGATTGAAATCATAACAAGCATCTTTTCAGACCATAAGGCTATGAAACTGGAAATGAACCAGGAAAAAAAAAACTGGGAAAGTGACAAAAATGTGGACATTAAACAACATGCTACTGAACAACCAATGGATCATTGATGAAATTAAAGGAGAAATCAAAAACTATCTGGAAACAAACGAAAATGATAACATGCCATATCAAACCATATGGGACGCAGCAAAAGCGGTCCTGAGAGGGAAACTCATAGCGATACAAGCCCACCTTAACAAACAAGAAAAAGCCCTAATAGGCAACCTTAAATTACACCTAACAGAACTAGAAAAAGAAGAACAAACAAAGCCCAAAGCCAGCAGAAGGAGAGAAATAATAAAAATCAGAGCAGAAATAAATGATATTGAGACCAAAAAAACAGTAGAAAGGATTAATGAAACAAAGAGTTGGTTCTTCGAGAAGATAAACAAAATAGACAAACCCTTAGCCAGACTAACTAAGAAAAAAAGAGAAAAGGCTCAAGTAAATAAAATTAGAAATGAAAGAGGAGAAATTACAATGGATACCATGGAAATACAGAGGATTATAAGAGAATACTATGAGAAATTATATGCCAACAAATTGGACAATCTAGAAGAAATGGATAAATTCTTAGACTTATACAACCTCCCAAAATTGAACCAAGAAGAAATGGAGAATCTGAATAGACCAATCACAAGTAAAGAGATTGAAATAGTAATCAAAAACCTCCCAAAAAATAAAAGTCCAGGACCAGATGGCTTCTCCAGTGAATTTTACCAAACATTCAAAGAAGATTTAATACCCATCCTCCTCAAACTATTCCAAAAAATAGAGGAAGATGGAACACTTCCTGAATCATTCTATGAGGCCAACATCACCCTGATACCAAAACCAGACAAAGACAATACAAAGAAAGAAAATTACAGGCCAATATCGCTGATGAACATTGATGCAAAAATCCTCAACAAAATATTGGCAAACCGAATACAACAATATATTAAAAAGATCATACACCATGATCAAGTGGGATTTATACCAGAGACGCAGGGATGGTTCAACATCCGCAAATCAATCAACGTGATACATCACATCAACAAAACAAAGAATAAAAACCACATGATCGTCTCAATAGACGCAGAGAAGGCATTTGACAAGATACAACATCCATTTATGATAAAAACTCTCAATAAAATGGGAATAGAAGGAAAGTACCTCAACATAATAAAGGCCATATATGACAAACCCACAGCTAACATCATACTCAACGGGGAAAGACTGAAAGCCATTCCTCTGAGAACAGGAACGAGGCAGGGCTGCCCACTCTCACCACTCCTGTTCAACATAGTACTGGAGGTTTTGGCCAGAGCAATTAGGCAAGAAAAAGGAATAAAAGGAATCCAAATAGGTAACGAAGAAGTGAAACTCTCACTATTTGCAGATGACATGATTGTATATATAGAAAACCCTAAAGAATCTGTTGGAAAACTGTTAGAAACAATCAACAACTACAGCAAA
Source organism: Diceros bicornis minor (assembly GCF_020826845.1). Lineage (NCBI taxonomy): Eukaryota > Metazoa > Chordata > Mammalia > Perissodactyla > Rhinocerotidae > Diceros > Diceros bicornis. The sequence continues at coordinate 1,475,087 of NW_026690858.1, read as the reverse complement.
GTTGCAGGGTACAAAATCAATCTACAAAAATCAGTTGCATTTCTATATGCTAATAATGAACTAACAGAAAGAGAGCTCAAAAAGATAATACCATTTACAATTGCATCAAAAAGAATAAAATACCTAGGAATAAATCTTACCAAGGAGGTGAAGGACCTATACAATGAGAACTACAAGACATTATTGAGGGAAATCTACGATGACATAAAGAAATGGAAAGATATCCCATGCACGTGGATTGGAAGAATAAACATAGTTAAAATGTCTATATTACCTAAAGCAATCTACAGATTCAATGCAATCCCAATCAGAATCCCAATGACATTCTTCACAGAAATAGAAAAAAGAATACTGAAATTTATATGGGGCAACAAAAGACCCCGAATAGCTAAAGAAATCCTAAAGAAAACGAACAAAGCAGGAGGCATCACAATTCCTGACTTCAAAACATACTACAAAGCAATAGTAATCAAAACAGCATGGTACTGGTACAAAAACAGACACACAGATCAATGGAACAGAATTGAAAGCCCAGAAATAAAACCACACATATACGGACAGCTAATTTTCGACAAAGGTGCTAAGGACATGCAATGGAGAAAGGAAAGTTTCTTCAATAAATGGTGTTGGGAAAACTGGACATCCACATGCAAAAGAATGAAAGTGGACCATGTGCTATCGCCATTCACAAAAATTAACTCAAAATGGATCAAAGACCTGAAGATGAGACCTGAAACTATAAAACTCATAGAAGAAAATATAGGCAACACGCTATTTGACATTGGGTTTAAAGGAATCTTTTCGGATGACATGCCTACCCAGACTAGGGAAACTAAAGAAAAAATAAACAAGTGGGACTTTATCAGACTAAAGAGCTTTTATAAGACAAATGAAACCAGAATCAAGATGAACAAACAACCAACCAGCTGGGAGAGAATATTTGCAAAACATACATCTGACAAGGGGTTGATCTCCATAATATATAAAGAACTCACACAATTGAACAACAAAAAAAACAAACAACCCGATCAAAAAATGGGCAGAGGAAATGAACAGACACTTCTCCAAGGAAGATATACAGATGGCCAATAGGCACATGAAAAGATGCTCAACATCACTAATCATCAGGGAAATGCAAATCAAAACAACACTAAGATACCACCTCACGCCCGTTAGAATGGCTATAATCACCAAGACAAAAAACAACAAATGTTAGAGAGGATGTGGAGAAACAGGAACCCTCATACACAGCTGGTGGGAATGCAAATTGGTACAGCCTCTATGGAAAACGGTATGGAGATTCCTCAAAGAATTAAAAATAGAGATGCCCTATGATCCAGCCATCCCACTACTGGGAATCTATCCAACGCACCTGAAATCAACAATCCAAAGAGGCTTATGCACCCCTATGTTCATTGCAGCATTATTCACCATAGCCAAGAAGTGGAAGCAACCTAAGTGTCCCTCGACTGACGATTGGATTAAGAAAATGTGGTATATATATACAATGGAATACTACTCAGCCATAAAAAAAGACAAAATCGTCCCATTTGCAACAACATGGATGGGCCTGGAGCGTATTATGTTAAGTAAAATAAGCCAGAAAGAGAAAGACAAACACTGTATGATCTCAATCATATGTGGAATATAAACCAACACATGGACAGAGAAAACTGGACTGTGGTTACCTGGGAAGTGGGGGTGGGGGGTGGGCACAAGGGGTGAAGGGAGTCATATATGGGGTGATGGACAAACAAAAATGTACAACCCAAAATTTCACAATGTTAGAAACCATTAAAATATCAATAAAAAAATATATATATATATATATATCCACTAATAGTTTGTGTGTGTGAGTGTGTATATATATCCTGAGTTTTAAAGCAAGGGGGAGGAAATGGGTCAAAGTAGGTTTTCTTGATCCGTGGTCTTGGGAAGAGCTGTCTACTTCGTGATGTCGGCTGCTTCTGGGGCCTGGGTTTTGACCTTCGAAATCCTTAGTTTAAGGTCACTTGTGGGGATTATCTCTCAGTTGTCTTGAGAGTGATGTTCTGGGTGATTTTGGTGTGGCTTGCATGGATCCAGGAAGATTTTTTTTTTATTTTGATGGCAGTGCAGGTCGTCAGTAAGGCTTCATAAGGTCCTTCCCAGCGAGGTGACAGTGCGTGTTTTCTTCTAAAGACCTTGATGTACACCCGGTCTCCTGGTCGAAAGGGATGGCAAGGCTTGTCAGAAGGTGGGGGCCACGCCTCTTTTACCTGTTGACGATATGCTTCAAGTATACTAGTTAATTTTTGTATATAACTAGTCATAGCATCAAATTGTTCACTTAAGTTCCCATAATAGTCATTTAATCCAGGAATTGAAGGTTTAGAGACGCCAGTAGGCATCAGACATCCAAAAACTATTTCAAATGAGTCAGTCCATGCTTTTTGTTTGGAGTATTTTGAATCTTCATAAGGGCCAAGGGCAGAGATTCTGGCCATTTAAGTCCAGTTTCTTGACAGACTTTTCCTAGAGTTCTTTTTATATCTAGATTTTTATGTTCCACTTGCCCTGATGACTGAGGGTGATATGGGGTATGAAATTTTAATGAATATCCCAGAGTTTTTGCAAGCAAGTGGTTTATCTATGCTGTAAGTTCCTTGGTCTGGTTCAATCTATAAAGGAATGCCAAAGCGAGGAATAACTTCAGTTATTAATTTCTTTACCACTGTTGTGGCATCTGCATGTCTGGTCGGATAGCATTCAGTCCATCTACTAAACATGCAGACAATAACCAAACAGTGAGAGTAACCTAAAGCTGAGGGCAAGTCCATAAAATCCATTTGGAGTGCCGCAAAAGGCAGCATGGGCCTGGGAGGACTTCCTGGATCACACCGATTTCTCCCAGAAACTTGAGAAGATTTGCAAGTTGTGCACTGGGAGGTGATTTGGTCAGAAATTTTATGGATGCCAGGGTAAAACCAATTGTCTTTTAGTTCTTTAGCTATCCCCCGTTTGCACATATGTCCCATTTGGTGGGAGATAAGTGCAAGCCAAAAAGTCAAAAGAAAAGGAGCTGCTGGAAGTCCATTTGGTCCAATGTATAATCCATCTGATAATTGTGTGGCACCCTTTTGTATCCAATTGTCTTTTTCAGATTGTGGGGCATTTGCCTGATAGTTAATAACATCAGTCAGGGATAAAGGCAGGTTTAAAAATTGGGTGGAAAACGGATAAGGGGGTATATAGTGAGCTGCATGTTTAGCAGCTCTGTCAGCCCTGTCATTCCCTAAAGATATGACATCGGTCTCCTTAGTATGGGCTGAACAATGAACAATGGCAATTTTTGAAGGAAAGTGAATAGCTTGTAATAAGGCTGTAATTAAGTGTCCATTAGCAATAGGAGTTCTTGCAGAGGTTAAGAATCTACGGGATTTCCAAATTGTGCCAACAACATGGCAGACTCCAAAAGCCTATTTGGAGTCTGTGTAAATAGTGGCAGTTTTTTCTTTTGTTAATGTGCAGGCCCTAGTAAGAGCTATGAGTTCAGCAGCTTGGGCTGATCTTATGGTGGGCCAAGAATAAGCTTCAAGAGTTTCATGTGGGGAAACTATGGCATAACCAGTTATTATGGTTCCCCGGGAATTTCGTTTACAGGAGCCGTCACAAAACAGAAGTAAGTCTGGATTGTCTAAAGGGATGTCTGAGAGATCCTCTCATGGCTTTGAGACCATTTCTATAGTTGCAAGGCAATCATGTGGAATGGAGTGGGGCTCTCCATCATCAGGAAGGGGCAGTAAAGTAGTTGGATTTAAAGTGTTGCAACGATGTAAGATGATGGAAGGGTTAGTTAAAAGAGCCTGCTCATAGGTGGTCTGTCGCCGTGTAGAGACGTGTTGTGTCCTATGAACTTGCAAAATAGCTGACACAGAATGTGGGACATAGAGGTGAATGGGAGAGCCTAATGTAAGAGTACTGGCCTTATCAATCAGGGTGGCAGCTGCAGCCACCGCACGTAAGCATGGGGGCATGCCTGATGCCACAGGGTCTAGTTGGCATGAGAAATATGCTATAGGACGTATTTGAGAGGCAAAAGATTGCTCTAGAATGCCTGTAGCAATTTCATTATTTTCATGACAGTATAGATGAAAAGGCTTGTCAAAATTAGGTAAGCCAAGAGCTGGAGGCATGGACAAAGATATTTTTAAGGCCTCTAAGGAGTTTAATGCCTCTGAGGGCCAGCAAATAGGCTCTGGGGTGATATCTGGGAGAAGAGAATACAGAGGTTTAGCAAGGGCTGCAAAATTAGGAATCCATTGGCAGCAGTAACCAGCAGCTCCTAGAAATTTACGTAGCTGTTTCTTTGTTTTGGGGAGATGGATGGATAAAATTGACTCAAGGCGTTTGGGCGTTAGCTTTTGAATGCCTTGAGATATCTCATGCCCTAAGTAGGTAACAGTCATTTGCACCCACTGAAGTTTAAACCTGGAGGCTTTATGACCTCGTTCAGCTAGGGCTTTCAGGAGAATGAGCGAATCTGTAAGAGCCCCCTGCTTAGTTGGATTACAGAGTAAAAGGTCATCAACATATTGAACAAGAGTGGAGCTTTGAGTAAAGACTACAGAATCCAAGTCAGCTTTAAGGACCTGGGAAAATATTGAGGGGGACTCACAATATCCCTGAGGTATTCGAGTCCATGTAAATTGTCTCCCTTTAAATGTAAATGTGAAAAGAAATTGTGAGTCAGGGTGTAATGGGATTGAAAAGAAAGCTGAGCAGAGGTCAACTACTGTAAAGCAGGCTGCATCAGCAGGTATTGAGGTCAGGAAGACAGCTGGATTAGGGACCACAGGATGCCGAGGAATTACAAAAGAGTTTATGGCTCTGAGGTCTTGTACAAATCTATAGATTTGGTTCCCGTCTGAGTCAAATTTGCCTTCCTTTTTTACTGGCAAGATTGGAGTGGTACAGGGCAAGGAAGTAAAAGCTAGTACACCCTGTTGCAAAAGGGAGTCTATTATGGGTTGAATTCCTCGCTCTTCATCTCTGGAGAGCGTGTATTGGGCTACTGATGGAAATGGTTTATTTTTTTTCCAAGTAAAGTGCACGGGCTCAGCACTAAGCAACAATCGTACCTCATTTGCATGTGTAGCCCAAAGACTGGTTGGGACATTCTTTAAAGACTCATCTTCCTCAGAAGGATTTAAATCAGGACAAGTTTCCATCATGGAAAGTAGGAGACTTGGGGCTTGGTCAGAAGGCAAGGAGATAAAAACACCTTTTTCATTACAATTTATAGTGGCATTGAATTTACATAACAAATCTCAGCCAAAGAGGTTTGCTGGTGAACAGTCAGAAACTAAAAAAGCATGATGAGTGTTAAGGGGGCCTAAATATATTGGAGTGGGCTTAGATATGGGCAGTGAAATAGGCTGTCTAGAAACTCAAACAGCTTGATAGAATCAGAGGTAACAGGTAGAGATAAATCCTTTGAACGGATAGTAGAGAATGTCGCACCAGTGTCAATTAAGAAATCCAGTTTTCGAACCTCTATTTTAAGTTTAACTGTAGGCTCAGGAGTGCGACTAAGGATCGGCTGACCCCATCATTTGAGGAAGAAATGCCCCTCAGGTAGAGAAAAATGAGCCTTTTGGTGGTGCTGGGGTCAAGCGGGAACATTTTTTAAACTGTCAGGGGAAGAGAGAGAATCTCCCTCTGCCCTTTCCCTTAAGGTTCTTCTGGCTGGCCAAATAATCAACAAGACAGGTTAGCAGGAGAAAATAATACCAAGTTTAATCACATGTATACATGGGAGAAAGCAGGGACACTGCGTTTCTCAACACAATAGCAGAAATTCTCGTCTTAAATATCATTTTCAGCCAATGACAAAGGAGGATTTTGGGCGTGGGGGGAGTCAGTTACAGGAGATTACCACTAAAGCACAGTAAACAAGAGTAAGGTTTATTATGTAGCTCAAGGCCTCACCTTCTACATTGATAAGTCACTTGAAATGAGCTCATCCCCCTCTCTTCTCCAAACAGAGAGGGAGATACCTTTACAAATGGAGATTTCCCTTGTAAATGTAAATGATTGTCTGGCAACTCTTCGCAGGGTCATCCAGAGAATGTGGCCAGAGAGACAGAACTTCTGATAAGAGGGGCTTGTTGGTGCCTTTCCTATTGTAACATTTACCCTACATTATCTTTACAGCCATCATGATAGATCTGTTCCAGGAAGGAGCCACCATGTCAAATTCTTTAGGAAGTTAGTGGGGGAAGTCAAATGTCCCTAGAAAAAACAACCAAGGTAAAGAGATAGATTTCAGGGTGGCCAAATCCTGATCTCCCACAAAACTTTCCCTTCTCTTAAGAGCGGCACACGCCCTTTTCCAATGCCTTGGTTTCTTGCAATACCTATAATTGTCTGAAGGCAAATAGGGAGACCTCTGAGTGGGCTTTAGTTTACTTTCAGGGATGAATTTTTGCTTTTCAAAAGATTCAATTTGCAAAGCAAGAAGAGTTGTCTTTAATTATTTTTATTTTTTTTGCTTTCTTTCTGACAATTTTCAAAGAATTGTGTAGCAGCCTCCATTATTACACTTAATGGTTGCCCTGCCCAAACAACCACACTGTTTTGAATTTGTTTCTTTATATCAGGAAGAAAATTTCCAACTAAAGCAGAAATTAGGAGATTCTTATGCTCTGGAGCTTCTAGATTCAATGCAGTGTGCCTTTGGAAAGTCTGAGTAAACCGTTCAACAAAAGCTTTATGTTGTTCCCCCTCGTTCTGAGTGCATAATTCAATTTTTGACCGATTAACTTTAGGAGGAAACGCCTCTAGAATCGCTCCTATTAAACCTTGAATATCAGCCTGTAGCTGTGCCACTTCCCGGTCATCTGCAGGAGGGTCTGGGAGAGGGTCTGGCCATGTATTTCCTCTATGAGGGGGGTTTTTGCTAGGGGGCCGTCTGGCCTGTCTGATAACTACAGTGTAGTCATGGGATGGAAGAACGCCCCTTAGCAGCCAGTCAAGGTCTCGGTGGGTGGGGCTATGAATAGCCACTAATCTTTCTAATTCTTCTCTAAATTTAGTAGAGTCTTCTGGCAATGGAGGCAGGAGAGTTTCATAATTTAAAAGATCAGCTGCTGTCCAGGGGACATGAATTCTCTGCAGCGGAGGTCCAGGATACATCCTCAGTGGATACTGCATAGGAATGTCTGAAGCTGACAGACCCTGATTACAGAGCCCTGGAAAGTAGGAGGAGTTGTAAGACACAGCAAAACGAACCTTCTTGCCCTTCCTGGGTGTTTCTACTAAATTTATTTCTTGGTTTATAACATTTACACAAGTAAACTGTATGCCCCTTGCTTGGAGGTCAGGCCTAAGCGCCCCCTGTAAATCTTAAACAGTGAGAGAAGATAAAACAGGCAGCTGGATGAACTGCGGAAAAGTTGGAGTCCTGGGACCTAAGGGAACTGGCTGAGGAGGTGACTGAGGAGATAAGACTTGAAGGGGAGGATTTGGGCCAGGGACCCAGAAATCCAAAAGATATTCTTGGGAGTCAGGGACAGGGAGTTGGGGATATAAGGGAGTGTAGGAGGGAGGAGACAGGGAATTTTCAGTAAATTTGACTTTCAATCTTTGCTCTAACTCCGACTTTTGTTCTTTTATATTATAAAGATATTCCCTAAGGCTAGTCATAATACTATTCTGGGTTTTCTTTTCAATTTGATCGACCCATAAATACCAATAAGGCAGCTGCTTGGGATGAGTCAAATATCCATAGAAAGAAAAAGGGCTGGGTTTTCCAAAGATGTAACAAGAATGATCAAGTCTCGATTCACACCTAGATATCCTGCTCCTGTTCTCCATGAATTGTAAAATTGAAGTTAATTATCTCGTTCATTTTGTCTAAATCTATTGGGTCACTTTGGCACTGAGCCCCTAAGCTGGTCCACAGCCTGCTTCAGCAGACACCAAACTCTCTCTCAAGTGCCTGCATTCGTGTGCTGAGTAGGTATTGTATTTATTTAGATCGTATTCAACAAAAGATCTTCACGGATTCACTCAAGTACTTAAGCATCTACTATGTGCCCAAAGGTCTTGAAATGTTGGGGGTCTGCAAGGAAGACAGATATGCCTAAACAGATAAATTACACTACTGAAATCATTTGAATGAAAGAGATGTGAATAAACTGCCGTGGGACTCCAGGCAAAGAACCCCCATGGGTTGACCTACAACTAAGAGATACAGCTCTGTCCTGGGGCTCTGAGGAGAAAAACAGCCACCATGGGGGGTGGACAGGCTCTGTACCATCTAAGGAAAGGAAAAGGAAGGGAGAGAAGATAAAGAGAAAACAAGAGAAACGGAAAGGTTTTCTTCTTCTGAGTGTTTCTGCCACCCACTTTTGGAGCACACTGCTTGCTGATGTCCTTTCCGGCCAGTCTTATCCTTCAGCCGGCTTCAGGAGACTTCACCAATTCGATTGTAAGGAGCTGGGCTCCTCCGTGCAGGCAATGCCAACTCCGGAGGGAGCCAGGAGGGGAGCCAAAGATTCACAGGACTCTGCAGCCCTTCTGCAGCTCACTGGTGTGGAGGGGCACCGAGGCTTCACCTTGGCCTCTGTCTCCAAGTTCACATAAAGGAGGGTCGGTTCCTTCCTCGCTAGATGAGCGTGGAGAGAAACCTCCTTCACAGAAGGGATTATGGAATAATTAAAGTCAGAGCCTTGAACAAGGCAAAGGGTTAGCACCATGAATCTGAAGTGACTGGACATGTGAATTAGTAACCAGTAGGACGAGGAGCTGAAGACAAAAAAAGAAAAAAGGCAAGAAACCAGTTCTCGATTTTCTAAGATGGAAATGCAAGTCTTTCTTCTTCCAAAAGAAAAAAGTCATTGAACCCTTTCCTTGAAAATAAAACTGAAAGGGGCCACATGTTGCAAAGAAGGGTTTTAACCGTGATGTCACTACACAATCATGTGTAGCCATCAGTTGTTAAGTGCACTGCAAATAGTTCACACCTTAACAATTATGTTACCAAAGTTCGCAGTTGAGAAATATAGACACACACACATATACATATATATACATGTAAGAAAAGAGTAGAGTGTGTGCCAATTGCTCACTGTACTATTGACAATATCACTCTTACAACTGAAAGCATGACTAGGAGAGAGAAGGTGGTGTGACCCTAGATTGCTAGAGTCACAGCAAGAAAAGTTAAGAAAGTGCCATCAGGTCATTTGGACAAAAGAATGCTATATGGCTGTTGGGTTTATAAGAGATCCATTGGAGAAAAACAAGTCACTACATTAAATTATTTTCTACTTACCTGCATCACCCTCTCCAAGAACACATATTCTAAAATGAGACAAGTTATTACATTAAAAATGACCGGCTCTGGCATTTGGAAAACTACATCAAATAATGAAGTAAAAACTGGGTTACAAACATCCTGGTATCAACTCCAACTACTGTCTTTTACCAAACTAAAACTCTAATGATCACTAATTCACTTGCAATCTAGTGCTCCTCCCATATACAAAATCAACAACTTCCAATGTGTCATAACTTTTTTAAAATTTCCCTAACATTTTAGAGGATAATGTAAATATGTCTCCTGGAAAAGTTGAGAAAGATGGAGACACTAGGAAAGGAAAAGACGAAAATACTCCCCTAATCAATGATGTAAAACACAAGGCATGAACAACTGTTAAAAGAATTCTCTATGACATTGATCAAGTCTACTATCTCTACGCCTGGCTCTTTCCTATCAGTCATTTGATACATAAACAAATAGAATAGTGTATTTCATGGGATCAATTCTTTTAGTGGCGTGCTTTCCCTTTGACCACTACATATGCTTTTATGTGTTTGCTTTATTTTCAGGCGGCGTCACATCAGAACACCCTCATCTCGGCAGATCTTTGCCTTAAGGAACCCTACCTCGGCCCTTGATCAACTGTACTCTGTGTTATGGTCAACTCAGAGCCCTACATGGATCAGTGTTTCCTACCGCCTCTCTCCCGTGCGTTGCTCATGTCAGGGAGTATAGTCCACCGAGTGAACAGTAAGCAGTCTTCCCAAAGCATCAGATATGAAAAGGAGGAGACGCGGGGTTGGGTGTGGGACCCCATTCCGTGCCTCCGTGCAGACAAGCTAGAGGTCAATGCATCCCTCCAGAGACTGGGAGAAAAACAGGAGGTTATGAGCACGAGGTTCCCTCTGCAGGCCTTGAAGCAGGGACCTGGAATCAAACTGCTGACACCGTGGATCGTGGTTGGTTTGACAGGGAACTCACGAGGAAGATAAGGACGTGAAATAATGAAAATCATAAGAACAGCAGCGAACACTTCTACTGAGCCAAGGACTGCAGCCTGAATGTAAACTCTGTGCTGGAACATATCTTAACTCACATGACCCTGAAAGCATCCCGACGTAGTCAATGTTGTTCTTTGCACCATTTGCTAGATGAAGAGACTGGGTACAGTGGCTAGAAAACTCAGCCAGGTTACAAAGCGGATAAATGGCCGAGCCCAAGCTCAGTGCTCCTCTGTGATGCTCTTGGACTACAACTCCAAGTGAAGTCTCTAACGACTATCTCCGCTCGCACTGCCAACACCATCGTCCTCCGTGGAGTGGATGGAGGCAGGCGTGGGCAGGGCAGGGAGCCGGGTGTGGCAGGCCGCCAGATCTAAGATCTGGCACACAGGTTGCCAGGTGGCTCCCTCCTCTGAGGGGGCCCAGCACACGCCCCAGGGGACTTGGCGGCAGGCCCCAGGGCCCTTTCCCCCGGATCTTGTCCACTTGAAAGGGGCCTGGCCCAGGTGGCCGGTTGGGCTGGTTGGCCAGCCTCCTTTGGACAAAGCAGGCGAGCCCAGCCAGCCTTCCAGTCGCCCCCGGCGTGGCACCAGCGCCCTCAGGCCCAGGGCCTCACGCGTGCCCTCCAACGCGGATTTCTCCTCAGAGCCGTGGCCTGGGCACTAGGAAGGCCAGGCCCTCCCGACTCCAGAGATGATGCTGGGACCCGTCGCCGGAAGGGCCTGCCCGTGTGGCAGCGGCTCCCCAAGTCGGCGGCCTGCTGGGGCCTCACTCACTGCTTGGCCATAAGCCTGTCTCGGCCCTTCGGATTCCACAGAGCCTTTCCTCCACCTGGCTGGAGTCGACAAGTGCGGGCGTGGGGTGAGGCCGTGGTTTTGCCTTTCCAGGAAGAAATGAGGCCCGGGCAAAAGCAGCTGGCCGAGGCAGAGCCTTGACCTGGCACCCCAGTCGGCCTTTGGCCACCAGGTCCAGACCACCGCTTCCAAAGAAGGGAAGCGGCCGGCCAGCTGATTGCAAGTGGGGGATGGGAGGGAGACAACAGCTGAAGCCAAGTCCAGCAGGGCGTTGGCGTTCCTTCTTCAGCTGGGACTGGCCTGGCCTGGCGGGCGGGCGGGGCCTTCACTGAGGACCCCCGAGGCCCGCCCTAGGCCCTGGCGGTGGCGGGTGGCGCATGCGCCCTTGGCCTCAGGGGTTGAACCCAAGCCCACAGGGCACTCAAAGCAGCCGGAGAAAGAAGGGGCCAGGGGAGAGGAAGGCAGGTAGGCGAGGCGGGCAGGGCTCGCCCACCTCTTCTCCTCAGGTCCCCGAGAGAGAAAGAGAGAGAGAGAGAGAGAGAGAGTGAGAGACAGACAGACAGACAGGCAGGGAAAGAGTGAGAGATCCCTGACCTCTGAGTATCTGCATCCACCACTGCTGCCAACTCACAGGCCATCCCACTTCCCCCCCTCCATCCCCATCCCCAGGCGCGGCCCCCTGGGGCCAGCCACACCATGGAGAGGCCCCTTCATGGTCACCTCCGTGCTGTCCCTTCCGGGCCTGACCCCACTGCAGGGGAACCGGTTCAGACAATCCAATCGTCTACATGTCCCTCTCCATGACAATTGTCTTGTCCAGTCTCACATGCCCAAACCGCACCCCCAACATCCTCCTTTGTCTGCAGCTGGAGATAGGAGGAGAATCTCTGCCATTGTGTTGAGAGACTCAGTTTCGCGGGTTTCTCCCCTGTACACGTGTTCTTAAGCTGGGTATTATTTTCTCCAGCGAACCTGTCTTGTGAAGGATTTGGCCAGCCATAAGAAGCTTCAGGGAAGAGGCAGAGGGTCTTCTCTCTCCGCCCCCGACAGCCCTGAGCTGGGTCAGTGCCTCAGACCTGGCCAGGGGCAGCCCATCCCCCGGCGCCCTCTCCCGGGGCATCCCAGGAAAGCTTCACAGCCAGCCCCACCCCACTCGCCACTGCCAGGACCATCGGCCTCCCTCGGGAGGACGGGGCAGGACAGGGAACCGGGTGTGGGAGGCCGCCAGATCTCAGCTCTGGCACACAGGCTGCCAGGCTGCCTGGTCCTCTGAGGGGGCCCAGCAGACGCCCCAGGAAACTTGGCGGCAGGCCCCGGGGCTCTCTCCTCTGGAACTCGTCCACTTGAAAGGGGCCTGGCCCAGGTGGCTGGTTCGACCGGTTGGAAAGAAATCTTTTTCTTCTCTGAGAGACTATTGCTTGTCATCTCCTGGACATGAGATGACAGACAATTGTTCCCATTTCCCTTTCTACTTGAAACCTGATGGATACATTGCCCACTGCCTTTAGAGACTGCAGGTCTTTCTGAAACTCTTTTCAGTGCGCTGGCTTACTTCAGCATCATTTCATTGTTCCATCCGAAATTCCTTTCAGTTGGATCTATTTTCCTTTCTAATCCTTTTGTATACCTAGATATTTAAAAGCTGCTCAAATCTGTAGTGGAGAAAAGTTGGGTTACAACTCTTTCAGACAGCATGTAAACCCACATTTTAGGGTTTCTACACAAAACGTCTCTGCCATGTTTCTAGCAGCTCTCCTTCCATATATTTTCCTCCAGGACTTCCTGTGACAAAATTGCCTTTCTAAAAGCCAGTCCTCCGTTCACTCTCTTGGCCAGTCACGTTTCCATAGAAAGAAAAAGGACTGGATTTTCCAAAGATGCAACAAGAATGATCAAGTCCCGATTCACACCTAGATATCCTGCTCCTGTTCTCCATGAATTGCAAAATTGAAGTTAATTATCTCGTTCATTTTGTCTAAATCTATTGGGTCACTTTGGCACTGAGCCCCTAAGCTGGTCCACAGCCTGCTTCAGCAGACACCAAACTCTCTCTCAAGTGCCTGCATTCGTGTGCTGAGTAGGTATTGTATTTATTTAGATCGTATTCAACAAAAGATCTTCACGGATTCACTCAAGTACTTAAGCATCTACTATGTGCCCAAAGGTCTTGAAATGTTGGGGGTCTGCAAGGAAGACAGATATGCCTAAACAGATAAATTACACTACTGAAATCATTTGAATGAAAGAGATGTGAATAAACTGCCGTGGGACTCCAGGCAAAGAACCCCCATGGGTTGACCTACAACTAAGAGATACAGCTCTGTCCTGGGGCTCTGAGGAGAAAAACAGCCACCATGGGGGGTGGACAGGCTCTGTACCATCTAAGGAAAGGAAAAGGAAGGGAGAGAAGATAAAGAGAAAACAAGAGAAACGGAAAGGTTTTCTTCTTCTGAGTGTTTCTGCCACCCACTTTTGGAGCACACTGCTTGCTGATGTCCTTTCCGGCCAGTCTTATCCTTCAGCCGGCTTCAGGAGACTTCACCAATTCGATTGTAAGGAGCTGGGCTCCTCCGTGCAGGCAATGCCAACTCCGGAGGGAGCCAGGAGGGGAGCCAAAGATTCACAGGACTCTGCAGCCCTTCTGCAGCTCACTGGTGTGGAGGGGCACCGAGGCTTCACCTTGGCCTCTGTCTCCAAGTTCACATAAAGGAGGGTCGGTTCCTTCCTCGCTAGATGAGCGTGGAGAGAAACCTCCTTCACAGAAGGGATTATGGAATAATTAAAGTCAGAGCCTTGAACAAGGCAAAGGGTTAGCACCATGAATCTGAAGTGACTGGACATGTGAATTAGTAACCAGTAGGACGAGGAGCTGAAGACAAAAAAAGAAAAAAGGCAAGAAACCAGTTCTCGATTTTCTAAGATGGAAATGCAAGTCTTTCTTCTTCCAAAAGAAAAAAGTCATTGAACCCTTTCCTTGAAAATAAAACTGAAAGGGGCCACATGTTGCAAAGAAGGGTTTTAACCGTGATGTCACTACACAATCATGTGTAGCCATCAGTTGTTAAGTGCACTGCAAATAGTTCACACCTTAACAATTATGTTACCAAAGTTCGCAGTTGAGAAATATAGACACACACACATATACATATATATACATGTAAGAAAAGAGTAGAGTGTGTGCCAATTGCTCACTGTACTATTGACAATATCACTCTTACAACTGAAAGCATGACTAGGAGAGAGAAGGTGGTGTGACCCTAGATTGCTAGAGTCACAGCAAGAAAAGTTAAGAAAGTGCCATCAGGTCATTTGGACAAAAGAATGCTATATGGCTGTTGGGTTTATAAGAGATCCATTGGAGAAAAACAAGTCACTACATTAAATTATTTTCTACTTACCTGCATCACCCTCTCCAAGAACACATATTCTAAAATGAGACAAGTTATTACATTAAAAATGACCGGCTCTGGCATTTGGAAAACTACATCAAATAATGAAGTAAAAACTGGGTTACAAACATCCTGGTATCAACTCCAACTACTGTCTTTTACCAAACTAAAACTCTAATGATCACTAATTCACTTGCAATCTAGTGCTCCTCCCATATACAAAATCAACAACTTCCAATGTGTCATAACTTTTTTAAAATTTCCCTAACATTTTAGAGGATAATGTAAATATGTCTCCTGGAAAAGTTGAGAAAGATGGAGACACTAGGAAAGGAAAAGACGAAAATACTCCCCTAATCAATGATGTAAAACACAAGGCATGAACAACTGTTAAAAGAATTCTCTATGACATTGATCAAGTCTACTATCTCTACGCCTGGCTCTTTCCTATCAGTCATTTGATACATAAACAAATAGAATAGTGTATTTCATGGGATCAATTCTTTTAGTGGCGTGCTTTCCCTTTGACCACTACATATGCTTTTATGTGTTTGCTTTATTTTCAGGCGGCGTCACATCAGAACACCCTCATCTCGGCAGATCTTTGCCTTAAGGAACCCTACCTCGGCCCTTGATCAACTGTACTCTGTGTTATGGTCAACTCAGAGCCCTACATGGATCAGTGTTTCCTACCGCCTCTCTCCCGTGCGTTGCTCATGTCAGGGAGTATAGTCCACCGAGTGAACAGTAAGCAGTCTTCCCAAAGCATCAGATATGAAAAGGAGGAGACGCGGGGTTGGGTGTGGGACCCCATTCCGTGCCTCCGTGCAGACAAGCTAGAGGTCAATGCATCCCTCCAGAGACTGGGAGAAAAACAGGAGGTTATGAGCACGAGGTTCCCTCTGCAGGCCTTGAAGCAGGGACCTGGAATCAAACTGCTGACACCGTGGATCGTGGTTGGTTTGACAGGGAACTCACGAGGAAGATAAGGACGTGAAATAATGAAAATCATAAGAACAGCAGCGAACACTTCTACTGAGCCAAGGACTGCAGCCTGAATGTAAACTCTGTGCTGGAACATATCTTAACTCACATGACCCTGAAAGCATCCCGACGTAGTCAATGTTGTTCTTTGCACCATTTGCTAGATGAAGAGACTGGGTACAGTGGCTAGAAAACTCAGCCAGGTTACAAAGCGGATAAATGGCCGAGCCCAAGCTCAGTGCTCCTCTGTGATGCTCTTGGACTACAACTCCAAGTGAAGTCTCTAACGACTATCTCCGCTCGCACTGCCAACACCATCGTCCTCCGTGGAGTGGATGGAGGCAGGCGTGGGCAGGGCAGGGAGCCGGGTGTGGCAGGCCGCCAGATCTAAGATCTGGCACACAGGTTGCCAGGTGGCTCCCTCCTCTGAGGGGGCCCAGCACACGCCCCAGGGGACTTGGCGGCAGGCCCCAGGGCCCTTTCCCCCGGATCTTGTCCACTTGAAAGGGGCCTGGCCCAGGTGGCCGGTTGGGCTGGTTGGCCAGCCTCCTTTGGACAAAGCAGGCGAGCCCAGCCAGCCTTCCAGTCGCCCCCGGCGTGGCACCAGCGCCCTCAGGCCCAGGGCCTCACGCGTGCCCTCCAACGCGGATTTCTCCTCAGAGCCGTGGCCTGGGCACTAGGAAGGCCAGGCCCTCCCGACTCCAGAGATGATGCTGGGACCCGTCGCCGGAAGGGCCTGCCCGTGTGGCAGCGGCTCCCCAAGTCGGCGGCCTGCTGGGGCCTCACTCACTGCTTGGCCATAAGCCTGTCTCGGCCCTTCGGATTCCACAGAGCCTTTCCTCCACCTGGCTGGAGTCGACAAGTGCGGGCGTGGGGTGAGGCCGTGGTTTTGCCTTTCCAGGAAGAAATGAGGCCCGGGCAAAAGCAGCTGGCCGAGGCAGAGCCTTGACCTGGCACCCCAGTCGGCCTTTGGCCACCAGGTCCAGACCACCGCTTCCAAAGAAGGGAAGCGGCCGGCCAGCTGATTGCAAGTGGGGGATGGGAGGGAGACAACAGCTGAAGCCAAGTCCAGCAGGGCGTTGGCGTTCCTTCTTCAGCTGGGACTGGCCTGGCCTGGCGGGCGGGCGGGGCCTTCACTGAGGACCCCCGAGGCCCGCCCTAGGCCCTGGCGGTGGCGGGTGGCGCATGCGCCCTTGGCCTCAGGGGTTGAACCCAAGCCCACAGGGCACTCAAAGCAGCCGGAGAAAGAAGGGGCCAGGGGAGAGGAAGGCAGGTAGGCGAGGCGGGCAGGGCTCGCCCACCTCTTCTCCTCAGGTCCCCGAGAGAGAAAGAGAGAGAGAGAGAGAGAGAGAGTGAGAGACAGACAGACAGACAGGCAGGGAAAGAGTGAGAGATCCCTGACCTCTGAGTATCTGCATCCACCACTGCTGCCAACTCACAGGCCATCCCACTTCCCCCCCTCCATCCCCATCCCCAGGCGCGGCCCCCTGGGGCCAGCCACACCATGGAGAGGCCCCTTCATGGTCACCTCCGTGCTGTCCCTTCCGGGCCTGACCCCACTGCAGGGGAACTGGTTCAGACAATCCAATCGTCTACATGTCCCTCTCCATGACAATTGTCTTGTCCAGTCTCACATGCCCAAACCGCACCCCCAACATCCTCCTTTGTCTGCAGCTGGAGATAGGAGGAGAATCTCTGCCATTGTGTTGAGAGACTCAGTTTCGCGGGTTTCTCCCCTGTACACGTGTTCTTAAGCTGGGTATTATTTTCTCCAGCGAACCTGTCTTGTGAAGGATTTGGCCAGCCATAAGAAGCTTCAGGGAAGAGGCAGAGGGTCTTCTCTCTCCGCCCCCGACAGCCCTGAGCTGGGTCAGTGCCTCAGACCTGGCCAGGGGCAGCCCATCCCCCGGCGCCCTCTCCCGGGGCATCCCAGGAAAGCTTCACAGCCAGCCCCACCCCACTCGCCACTGCCAGGACCATCGGCCTCCCTCGGGAGGACGGGGCAGGACAGGGAACCGGGTGTGGGAGGCCGCCAGATCTCAGCTCTGGCACACAGGCTGCCAGGCTGCCTGGTCCTCTGAGGGGGCCCAGCAGACGCCCCAGGAAACTTGGCGGCAGGCCCCGGGGCTCTCTCCTCTGGAACTCGTCCACTTGAAAGGGGCCTGGCCCAGGTGGCTGGTTCGACCGGTTGGAAAGAAATCTTTTTCTTCTCTGAGAGACTATTGCTTGTCATCTCCTGGACATGAGATGACAGACAATTGTTCCCATTTCCCTTTCTACTTGAAACCTGATGGATACATTGCCCACTGCCTTTAGAGACTGCAGGTCTTTCTGAAACTCTTTTCAGTGCGCTGGCTTACTTCAGCATCATTTCATTGTTCCATCCGAAATTCCTTTCAGTTGGATCTATTTTCCTTTCTAATCCTTTTGTATACCTAGATATTTAAAAGCTGCTCAAATCTGTAGTGGAGAAAAGTTGGGTTACAACTCTTTCAGACAGCATGTAAACCCACATTTTAGGGTTTCTACACAAAACGTCTCTGCCATGTTTCTAGCAGCTCTCCTTCCATATATTTTCCTCCAGGACTTCCTGTGACAAAATTGCCTTTCTAAAAGCCAGTCCTCCGTTCACTCTCTTGGCCAGTCACGTTTCCATAGAAAGAAAAAGGACTGGATTTTCCAAAGATGCAACAAGAATGATCAAGTCCCGATTCACACCTAGATATCCTGCTCCTGTTCTCCATGAATTGCAAAATTGAAGTTAATTATCTCGTTCATTTTGTCTAAATCTATTGGGTCACTTTGGCACTGAGCCCCTAAGCTGGTCCACAGCCTGCTTCAGCAGACACCAAACTCTCTCTCAAGTGCCTGCATTCGTGTGCTGAGTAGGTATTGTATTTATTTAGATCGTATTCAACAAAAGATCTTCACGGATTCACTCAAGTACTTAAGCATCTACTATGTGCCCAAAGGTCTTGAAATGTTGGGGGTCTGCAAGGAAGACAGATATGCCTAAACAGATAAATTACACTACTGAAATCATTTGAATGAAAGAGATGTGAATAAACTGCCGTGGGACTCCAGGCAAAGAACCCCCATGGGTTGACCTACAACTAAGAGATACAGCTCTGTCCTGGGGCTCTGAGGAGAAAAACAGCCACCATGGGGGGTGGACAGGCTCTGTACCATCTAAGGAAAGGAAAAGGAAGGGAGAGAAGATAAAGAGAAAACAAGAGAAACGGAAAGGTTTTCTTCTTCTGAGTGTTTCTGCCACCCACTTTTGGAGCACACTGCTTGCTGATGTCCTTTCCGGCCAGTCTTATCCTTCAGCCGGCTTCAGGAGACTTCACCAATTCGATTGTAAGGAGCTGGGCTCCTCCGTGCAGGCAATGCCAACTCCGGAGGGAGCCAGGAGGGGAGCCAAAGATTCACAGGACTCTGCAGCCCTTCTGCAGCTCACTGGTGTGGAGGGGCACCGAGGCTTCACCTTGGCCTCTGTCTCCAAGTTCACATAAAGGAGGGTCGGTTCCTTCCTCGCTAGATGAGCGTGGAGAGAAACCTCCTTCACAGAAGGGATTATGGAATAATTAAAGTCAGAGCCTTGAACAAGGCAAAGGGTTAGCACCATGAATCTGAAGTGACTGGACATGTGAATTAGTAACCAGTAGGACGAGGAGCTGAAGACAAAAAAAGAAAAAAGGCAAGAAACCAGTTCTCGATTTTCTAAGATGGAAATGCAAGTCTTTCTTCTTCCAAAAGAAAAAAGTCATTGAACCCTTTCCTTGAAAATAAAACTGAAAGGGGCCACATGTTGCAAAGAAGGGTTTTAACCGTGATGTCACTACACAATCATGTGTAGCCATCAGTTGTTAAGTGCACTGCAAATAGTTCACACCTTAACAATTATGTTACCAAAGTTCGCAGTTGAGAAATATAGACACACACACATATACATATATATACATGTAAGAAAAGAGTAGAGTGTGTGCCAATTGCTCACTGTACTATTGACAATATCACTCTTACAACTGAAAGCATGACTAGGAGAGAGAAGGTGGTGTGACCCTAGATTGCTAGAGTCACAGCAAGAAAAGTTAAGAAAGTGCCATCAGGTCATTTGGACAAAAGAATGCTATATGGCTGTTGGGTTTATAAGAGATCCATTGGAGAAAAACAAGTCACTACATTAAATTATTTTCTACTTACCTGCATCACCCTCTCCAAGAACACATATTCTAAAATGAGACAAGTTATTACATTAAAAATGACCGGCTCTGGCATTTGGAAAACTACATCAAATAATGAAGTAAAAACTGGGTTACAAACATCCTGGTATCAACTCCAACTACTGTCTTTTACCAAACTAAAACTCTAATGATCACTAATTCACTTGCAATCTAGTGCTCCTCCCATATACAAAATCAACAACTTCCAATGTGTCATAACTTTTTTAAAATTTCCCTAACATTTTAGAGGATAATGTAAATATGTCTCCTGGAAAAGTTGAGAAAGATGGAGACACTAGGAAAGGAAAAGACGAAAATACTCCCCTAATCAATGATGTAAAACACAAGGCATGAACAACTGTTAAAAGAATTCTCTATGACATTGATCAAGTCTACTATCTCTACGCCTGGCTCTTTCCTATCAGTCATTTGATACATAAACAAATAGAATAGTGTATTTCATGGGATCAATTCTTTTAGTGGCGTGCTTTCCCTTTGACCACTACATATGCTTTTATGTGTTTGCTTTATTTTCAGGCGGCGTCACATCAGAACACCCTCATCTCGGCAGATCTTTGCCTTAAGGAACCCTACCTCGGCCCTTGATCAACTGTACTCTGTGTTATGGTCAACTCAGAGCCCTACATGGATCAGTGTTTCCTACCGCCTCTCTCCCGTGCGTTGCTCATGTCAGGGAGTATAGTCCACCGAGTGAACAGTAAGCAGTCTTCCCAAAGCATCAGATATGAAAAGGAGGAGACGCGGGGTTGGGTGTGGGACCCCATTCCGTGCCTCCGTGCAGACAAGCTAGAGGTCAATGCATCCCTCCAGAGACTGGGAGAAAAACAGGAGGTTATGAGCACGAGGTTCCCTCTGCAGGCCTTGAAGCAGGGACCTGGAATCAAACTGCTGACACCGTGGATCGTGGTTGGTTTGACAGGGAACTCACGAGGAAGATAAGGACGTGAAATAATGAAAATCATAAGAACAGCAGCGAACACTTCTACTGAGCCAAGGACTGCAGCCTGAATGTAAACTCTGTGCTGGAACATATCTTAACTCACATGACCCTGAAAGCATCCCGACGTAGTCAATGTTGTTCTTTGCACCATTTGCTAGATGAAGAGACTGGGTACAGTGGCTAGAAAACTCAGCCAGGTTACAAAGCGGATAAATGGCCGAGCCCAAGCTCAGTGCTCCTCTGTGATGCTCTTGGACTACAACTCCAAGTGAAGTCTCTAACGACTATCTCCGCTCGCACTGCCAACACCATCGTCCTCCGTGGAGTGGATGGAGGCAGGCGTGGGCAGGGCAGGGAGCCGGGTGTGGCAGGCCGCCAGATCTAAGATCTGGCACACAGGTTGCCAGGTGGCTCCCTCCTCTGAGGGGGCCCAGCACACGCCCCAGGGGACTTGGCGGCAGGCCCCAGGGCCCTTTCCCCCGGATCTTGTCCACTTGAAAGGGGCCTGGCCCAGGTGGCCGGTTGGGCTGGTTGGCCAGCCTCCTTTGGACAAAGCAGGCGAGCCCAGCCAGCCTTCCAGTCGCCCCCGGCGTGGCACCAGCGCCCTCAGGCCCAGGGCCTCACGCGTGCCCTCCAACGCGGATTTCTCCTCAGAGCCGTGGCCTGGGCACTAGGAAGGCCAGGCCCTCCCGACTCCAGAGATGATGCTGGGACCCGTCGCCGGAAGGGCCTGCCCGTGTGGCAGCGGCTCCCCAAGTCGGCGGCCTGCTGGGGCCTCACTCACTGCTTGGCCATAAGCCTGTCTCGGCCCTTCGGATTCCACAGAGCCTTTCCTCCACCTGGCTGGAGTCGACAAGTGCGGGCGTGGGGTGAGGCCGTGGTTTTGCCTTTCCAGGAAGAAATGAGGCCCGGGCAAAAGCAGCTGGCCGAGGCAGAGCCTTGACCTGGCACCCCAGTCGGCCTTTGGCCACCAGGTCCAGACCACCGCTTCCAAAGAAGGGAAGCGGCCGGCCAGCTGATTGCAAGTGGGGGATGGGAGGGAGACAACAGCTGAAGCCAAGTCCAGCAGGGCGTTGGCGTTCCTTCTTCAGCTGGGACTGGCCTGGCCTGGCGGGCGGGCGGGGCCTTCACTGAGGACCCCCGAGGCCCGCCCTAGGCCCTGGCGGTGGCGGGTGGCGAATGCGCCCTTGGCCTCAGGGGTTGAACCCAAGCCCACAGGGCACTCAAAGCAGCCGGAGAAAGAAGGGGCCAGGGGAGAGGAAGGCAGGTAGGCGAGGCGGGCAGGGCTCGCCCACCTCTTCTCCTCAGGTCCCCGAGAGAGAAAGAGAGAGAGAGAGAGAGAGAGAGTGAGAGACAGACAGACAGACAGGCAGGGAAAGAGTGAGAGATCCCTGACCTCTGAGTATCTGCATCCACCACTGCTGCCAACTCACAGGCCATCCCACTTCCCCCCCTCCATCCCCATCCCCAGGCGCGGCCCCCTGGGGCCAGCCACACCATGGAGAGGCCCCTTCATGGTCACCTCCGTGCTGTCCCTTCCGGGCCTGACCCCACTGCAG
Source organism: Diceros bicornis minor (assembly GCF_020826845.1). NCBI lineage: Eukaryota > Metazoa > Chordata > Mammalia > Perissodactyla > Rhinocerotidae > Diceros > Diceros bicornis. The sequence continues at coordinate 1,452,866 of NW_026690858.1, read as the reverse complement.
GGGAACCGGTTCAGACAATCCAATCGTCTACATGTCCCTCTCCATGACAATTGTCTTGTCCAGTCTCACATGCCCAAACCGCACCCCCAACATCCTCCTTTGTCTGCAGCTGGAGATAGGAGGAGAATCTCTGCCATTGTGTTGAGAGACTCAGTTTCGCGGGTTTCTCCCCTGTACACGTGTTCTTAAGCTGGGTATTATTTTCTCCAGCGAACCTGTCTTGTGAAGGATTTGGCCAGCCATAAGAAGCTTCAGGGAAGAGGCAGAGGGTCTTCTCTCTCCGCCCCCGACAGCCCTGAGCTGGGTCAGTGCCTCAGACCTGGCCAGGGGCAGCCCATCCCCCGGCGCCCTCTCCCGGGGCATCCCAGGAAAGCTTCACAGCCAGCCCCACCCCACTCGCCACTGCCAGGACCATCGGCCTCCCTCGGGAGGACGGGGCAGGACAGGGAACCGGGTGTGGGAGGCCGCCAGATCTCAGCTCTGGCACACAGGCTGCCAGGCTGCCTGGTCCTCTGAGGGGGCCCAGCAGACGCCCCAGGAAACTTGGCGGCAGGCCCCGGGGCTCTCTCCTCTGGAACTCGTCCACTTGAAAGGGGCCTGGCCCAGGTGGCTGGTTCGACCGGTTGGAAAGAAATCTTTTTCTTCTCTGAGAGACTATTGCTTGTCATCTCCTGGACATGAGATGACAGACAATTGTTCCCATTTCCCTTTCTACTTGAAACCTGATGGATACATTGCCCACTGCCTTTAGAGACTGCAGGTCTTTCTGAAACTCTTTTCAGTGCGCTGGCTTACTTCAGCATCATTTCATTGTTCCATCCGAAATTCCTTTCAGTTGGATCTATTTTCCTTTCTAATCCTTTTGTATACCTAGATATTTAAAAGCTGCTCAAATCTGTAGTGGAGAAAAGTTGGGTTACAACTCTTTCAGACAGCATGTAAACCCACATTTTAGGGTTTCTACACAAAACGTCTCTGCCATGTTTCTAGCAGCTCTCCTTCCATATATTTTCCTCCAGGACTTCCTGTGACAAAATTGCCTTTCTAAAAGCCAGTCCTCCGTTCACTCTCTTGGCCAGTCACGTTTCCATAGAAAGAAAAAGGACTGGATTTTCCAAAGATGCAACAAGAATGATCAAGTCCCGATTCACACCTAGATATCCTGCTCCTGTTCTCCATGAATTGCAAAATTGAAGTTAATTATCTCGTTCATTTTGTCTAAATCTATTGGGTCACTTTGGCACTGAGCCCCTAAGCTGGTCCACAGCCTGCTTCAGCAGACACCAAACTCTCTCTCAAGTGCCTGCATTCGTGTGCTGAGTAGGTATTGTATTTATTTAGATCGTATTCAACAAAAGATCTTCACGGATTCACTCAAGTACTTAAGCATCTACTATGTGCCCAAAGGTCTTGAAATGTTGGGGGTCTGCAAGGAAGACAGATATGCCTAAACAGATAAATTACACTACTGAAATCATTTGAATGAAAGAGATGTGAATAAACTGCCGTGGGACTCCAGGCAAAGAACCCCCATGGGTTGACCTACAACTAAGAGATACAGCTCTGTCCTGGGGCTCTGAGGAGAAAAACAGCCACCATGGGGGGTGGACAGGCTCTGTACCATCTAAGGAAAGGAAAAGGAAGGGAGAGAAGATAAAGAGAAAACAAGAGAAACGGAAAGGTTTTCTTCTTCTGAGTGTTTCTGCCACCCACTTTTGGAGCACACTGCTTGCTGATGTCCTTTCCGGCCAGTCTTATCCTTCAGCCGGCTTCAGGAGACTTCACCAATTCGATTGTAAGGAGCTGGGCTCCTCCGTGCAGGCAATGCCAACTCCGGAGGGAGCCAGGAGGGGAGCCAAAGATTCACAGGACTCTGCAGCCCTTCTGCAGCTCACTGGTGTGGAGGGGCACCGAGGCTTCACCTTGGCCTCTGTCTCCAAGTTCACATAAAGGAGGGTCGGTTCCTTCCTCGCTAGATGAGCGTGGAGAGAAACCTCCTTCACAGAAGGGATTATGGAATAATTAAAGTCAGAGCCTTGAACAAGGCAAAGGGTTAGCACCATGAATCTGAAGTGACTGGACATGTGAATTAGTAACCAGTAGGACGAGGAGCTGAAGACAAAAAAAGAAAAAAGGCAAGAAACCAGTTCTCGATTTTCTAAGATGGAAATGCAAGTCTTTCTTCTTCCAAAAGAAAAAAGTCATTGAACCCTTTCCTTGAAAATAAAACTGAAAGGGGCCACATGTTGCAAAGAAGGGTTTTAACCGTGATGTCACTACACAATCATGTGTAGCCATCAGTTGTTAAGTGCACTGCAAATAGTTCACACCTTAACAATTATGTTACCAAAGTTCGCAGTTGAGAAATATAGACACACACACATATACATATATATACATGTAAGAAAAGAGTAGAGTGTGTGCCAATTGCTCACTGTACTATTGACAATATCACTCTTACAACTGAAAGCATGACTAGGAGAGAGAAGGTGGTGTGACCCTAGATTGCTAGAGTCACAGCAAGAAAAGTTAAGAAAGTGCCATCAGGTCATTTGGACAAAAGAATGCTATATGGCTGTTGGGTTTATAAGAGATCCATTGGAGAAAAACAAGTCACTACATTAAATTATTTTCTACTTACCTGCATCACCCTCTCCAAGAACACATATTCTAAAATGAGACAAGTTATTACATTAAAAATGACCGGCTCTGGCATTTGGAAAACTACATCAAATAATGAAGTAAAAACTGGGTTACAAACATCCTGGTATCAACTCCAACTACCGTCTTTTACCAAACTAAAACTCTAATGATCACTAATTCACTTGCAATCTAGTGCTCCTCCCATATACAAAATCAACAACTTCCAATGTGTCATAACTTTTTTAAAATTTCCCTAACATTTTAGAGGATAATGTAAATATGTCTCCTGGAAAAGTTGAGAAAGATGGAGACACTAGGAAAGGAAAAGACGAAAATACTCCCCTAATCAATGATGTAAAACACAAGGCATGAACAACTGTTAAAAGAATTCTCTATGACATTGATCAAGTCTACTATCTCTACGCCTGGCTCTTTCCTATCAGTCATTTGATACATAAACAAATAGAATAGTGTATTTCATGGGATCAATTCTTTTAGTGGCGTGCTTTCCCTTTGACCACTACATATGCTTTTATGTGTTTGCTTTATTTTCAGGCGGCGTCACATCAGAACACCCTCATCTCGGCAGATCTTTGCCTTAAGGAACCCTACCTCGGCCCTTGATCAACTGTACTCTGTGTTATGGTCAACTCAGAGCCCTACATGGATCAGTGTTTCCTACCGCCTCTCTCCCGTGCGTTGCTCATGTCAGGGAGTATAGTCCACCGAGTGAACAGTAAGCAGTCTTCCCAAAGCATCAGATATGAAAAGGAGGAGACGCGGGGTTGGGTGTGGGACCCCATTCCGTGCCTCAGTGCAGACAAGCTAGAGGTCAATGCATCCCTCCAGAGACTGGGAGAAAAACAGGAGGTTATGAGCACGAGGTTCCCTCTGCAGGCCTTGAAGCAGGGACCTGGAATCAAACTGCTGACACCGTGGATCGTGGTTGGTTTGACAGGGAACTCACGAGGAAGATAAGGACGTGAAATAATGAAAATCATAAGAACAGCAGCGAACACTTCTACTGAGCCAAGGACTGCACCCTGAATGTAAACTCTGTGCTGGAACATATCTTAACTCACATGACCCTGAAAGCATCCCGACGTAGTCAATGTTGTTCTTTGCACCATTTGCTAGATGAAGAGACTGGGTACAGTGGCTAGAAAACTCAGCCAGGTTACAAAGCGGATAAATGGCCGAGCCCAAGCTCAGTGCTCCTCTGTGATGCTCTTGGACTACAACTCCAAGTGAAGTCTCTAACGACTATCTCCGCTCGCACTGCCAACACCATCGTCCTCCGTGGAGTGGATGGAGGCAGGCGTGGGCAGGGCAGGGAGCCGGGTGTGGCAGGCCGCCAGATCTAAGATCTGGCACACAGGTTGCCAGGTGGCTCCCTCCTCTGAGGGGGCCCAGCACACGCCCCAGGGGACTTGGCGGCAGGCCCCAGGGCCCTTTCCCCCGGATCTTGTCCACTTGAAAGGGGCCTGGCCCAGGTGGCCGGTTGGGCTGGTTGGCCAGCCTCCTTTGGACAAAGCAGGCGAGCCCAGCCAGCCTTCCAGTCGCCCCCGGCGTGGCACCAGCGCCCTCAGGCCCAGGGCCTCACGCGTGCCCTCCAACGCGGATTTCTCCTCAGAGCCGTGGCCTGGGCACTAGGAAGGCCAGGCCCTCCCGACTCCAGAGATGATGCTGGGACCCGTCGCCGGAAGGGCCTGCCCGTGTGGCAGCGGCTCCCCAAGTCGGCGGCCTGCTGGGGCCTCACTCACTGCTTGGCCATAAGCCTGTCTCGGCCCTTCGGATTCCACAGAGCCTTTCCTCCACCTGGCTGGAGTCGACAAGTGCGGGCGTGGGGTGAGGCCGTGGTTTTGCCTTTCCAGGAAGAAATGAGGCCCGGGCAAAAGCAGCTGGCCGAGGCAGAGCCTTGACCTGGCACCCCAGTCGGCCTTTGGCCACCAGGTCCAGACCACCGCTTCCAAAGAAGGGAAGCGGCCGGCCAGCTGATTGCAAGTGGGGGATGGGAGGGAGACAACAGCTGAAGCCAAGTCCAGCAGGGCGTTGGCGTTCCTTCTTCAGCTGGGACTGGCCTGGCCTGGCGGGCGGGCGGGGCCTTCACTGAGGACCCCCGAGGCCCGCCCTAGGCCCTGGCGGTGGCGGGTGGCGCATGCGCCCTTGGCCTCAGGGGTTGAACCCAAGCCCACAGGGCACTCAAAGCAGCCGGAGAAAGAAGGGGCCAGGGGAGAGGAAGGCAGGTAGGCGAGGCGGGCAGGGCTCGCCCACCTCTTCTCCTCAGGTCCCCGAGAGAGAAAGAGAGAGAGAGAGAGAGAGAGAGTGAGAGACAGACAGACAGACAGGCAGGGAAAGAGTGAGAGATCCCTGACCTCTGAGTATCTGCATCCACCACTGCTGCCAACTCACAGGCCATCCCACTTCCCCCCCTCCATCCCCATCCCCAGGCGCGGCCCCCTGGGGCCAGCCACACCATGGAGAGGCCCCTTCATGGTCACCTCCGTGCTGTCCCTTCCGGGCCTGACCCCACTGCAGGGGAACCGGTTCAGACAATCCAATCGTCTACATGTCCCTCTCCATGACAATTGTCTTGTCCAGTCTCACATGCCCAAACCGCACCCCCAACATCCTCCTTTGTCTGCAGCTGGAGATAGGAGGAGAATCTCTGCCATTGTGTTGAGAGACTCAGTTTCGCGGGTTTCTCCCCTGTACACGTGTTCTTAAGCTGGGTATTATTTTCTCCAGCGAACCTGTCTTGTGAAGGATTTGGCCAGCCATAAGAAGCTTCAGGGAAGAGGCAGAGGGTCTTCTCTCTCCGCCCCCGACAGCCCTGAGCTGGGTCAGTGCCTCAGACCTGGCCAGGGGCAGCCCATCCCCCGGCGCCCTCTCCCGGGGCATCCCAGGAAAGCTTCACAGCCAGCCCCACCCCACTCGCCACTGCCAGGACCATCGGCCTCCCTCGGGAGGACGGGGCAGGACAGGGAACCGGGTGTGGGAGGCCGCCAGATCTCAGCTCTGGCACACAGGCTGCCAGGCTGCCTGGTCCTCTGAGGGGGCCCAGCAGACGCCCCAGGAAACTTGGCGGCAGGCCCCGGGGCTCTCTCCTCTGGAACTCGTCCACTTGAAAGGGGCCTGGCCCAGGTGGCTGGTTCGACCGGTTGGAAAGAAATCTTTTTCTTCTCTGAGAGACTATTGCTTGTCATCTCCTGGACATGAGATGACAGACAATTGTTCCCATTTCCCTTTCTACTTGAAACCTGATGGATACATTGCCCACTGCCTTTAGAGACTGCAGGTCTTTCTGAAACTCTTTTCAGTGCGCTGGCTTACTTCAGCATCATTTCATTGTTCCATCCGAAATTCCTTTCAGTTGGATCTATTTTCCTTTCTAATCCTTTTGTATACCTAGATATTTAAAAGCTGCTCAAATCTGTAGTGGAGAAAAGTTGGGTTACAACTCTTTCAGACAGCATGTAAACCCACATTTTAGGGTTTCTACACAAAACGTCTCTGCCATGTTTCTAGCAGCTCTCCTTCCATATATTTTCCTCCAGGACTTCCTGTGACAAAATTGCCTTTCTAAAAGCCAGTCCTCCGTTCACTCTCTTGGCCAGTCACGTTTCCATAGAAAGAAAAAGGACTGGATTTTCCAAAGATGCAACAAGAATGATCAAGTCCCGATTCACACCTAGATATCCTGCTCCTGTTCTCCATGAATTGCAAAATTGAAGTTAATTATCTCGTTCATTTTGTCTAAATCTATTGGGTCACTTTGGCACTGAGCCCCTAAGCTGGTCCACAGCCTGCTTCAGCAGACACCAAACTCTCTCTCAAGTGCCTGCATTCGTGTGCTGAGTAGGTATTGTATTTATTTAGATCGTATTCAACAAAAGATCTTCACGGATTCACTCAAGTACTTAAGCATCTACTATGTGCCCAAAGGTCTTGAAATGTTGGGGGTCTGCAAGGAAGACAGATATGCCTAAACAGATAAATTACACTACTGAAATCATTTGAATGAAAGAGATGTGAATAAACTGCCGTGGGACTCCAGGCAAAGAACCCCCATGGGTTGACCTACAACTAAGAGATACAGCTCTGTCCTGGGGCTCTGAGGAGAAAAACAGCCACCATGGGGGGTGGACAGGCTCTGTACCATCTAAGGAAAGGAAAAGGAAGGGAGAGAAGATAAAGAGAAAACAAGAGAAACGGAAAGGTTTTCTTCTTCTGAGTGTTTCTGCCACCCACTTTTGGAGCACACTGCTTGCTGATGTCCTTTCCGGCCAGTCTTATCCTTCAGCCGGCTTCAGGAGACTTCACCAATTCGATTGTAAGGAGCTGGGCTCCTCCGTGCAGGCAATGCCAACTCCGGAGGGAGCCAGGAGGGGAGCCAAAGATTCACAGGACTCTGCAGCCCTTCTGCAGCTCACTGGTGTGGAGGGGCACCGAGGCTTCACCTTGGCCTCTGTCTCCAAGTTCACATAAAGGAGGGTCGGTTCCTTCCTCGCTAGATGAGCGTGGAGAGAAACCTCCTTCACAGAAGGGATTATGGAATAATTAAAGTCAGAGCCTTGAACAAGGCAAAGGGTTAGCACCATGAATCTGAAGTGACTGGACATGTGAATTAGTAACCAGTAGGACGAGGAGCTGAAGACAAAAAAAGAAAAAAGGCAAGAAACCAGTTCTCGATTTTCTAAGATGGAAATGCAAGTCTTTCTTCTTCCAAAAGAAAAAAGTCATTGAACCCTTTCCTTGAAAATAAAACTGAAAGGGGCCACATGTTGCAAAGAAGGGTTTTAACCGTGATGTCACTACACAATCATGTGTAGCCATCAGTTGTTAAGTGCACTGCAAATAGTTCACACCTTAACAATTATGTTACCAAAGTTCGCAGTTGAGAAATATAGACACACACACATATACATATATATACATGTAAGAAAAGAGTAGAGTGTGTGCCAATTGCTCACTGTACTATTGACAATATCACTCTTACAACTGAAAGCATGACTAGGAGAGAGAAGGTGGTGTGACCCTAGATTGCTAGAGTCACAGCAAGAAAAGTTAAGAAAGTGCCATCAGGTCATTTGGACAAAAGAATGCTATATGGCTGTTGGGTTTATAAGAGATCCATTGGAGAAAAACAAGTCACTACATTAAATTATTTTCTACTTACCTGCATCACCCTCTCCAAGAACACATATTCTAAAATGAGACAAGTTATTACATTAAAAATGACCGGCTCTGGCATTTGGAAAACTACATCAAATAATGAAGTAAAAACTGGGTTACAAACATCCTGGTATCAACTCCAACTACTGTCTTTTACCAAACTAAAACTCTAATGATCACTAATTCACTTGCAATCTAGTGCTCCTCCCATATACAAAATCAACAACTTCCAATGTGTCATAACTTTTTTAAAATTTCCCTAACATTTTAGAGGATAATGTAAATATGTCTCCTGGAAAAGTTGAGAAAGATGGAGACACTAGGAAAGGAAAAGACGAAAATACTCCCCTAATCAATGATGTAAAACACAAGGCATGAACAACTGTTAAAAGAATTCTCTATGACATTGATCAAGTCTACTATCTCTACGCCTGGCTCTTTCCTATCAGTCATTTGATACATAAACAAATAGAATAGTGTATTTCATGGGATCAATTCTTTTAGTGGCGTGCTTTCCCTTTGACCACTACATATGCTTTTATGTGTTTGCTTTATTTTCAGGCGGCGTCACATCAGAACACCCTCATCTCGGCAGATCTTTGCCTTAAGGAACCCTACCTCGGCCCTTGATCAACTGTACTCTGTGTTATGGTCAACTCAGAGCCCTACATGGATCAGTGTTTCCTACCGCCTCTCTCCCGTGCGTTGCTCATGTCAGGGAGTATAGTCCACCGAGTGAACAGTAAGCAGTCTTCCCAAAGCATCAGATATGAAAAGGAGGAGACGCGGGGTTGGGTGTGGGACCCCATTCCGTGCCTCCGTGCAGACAAGCTAGAGGTCAATGCATCCCTCCAGAGACTGGGAGAAAAACAGGAGGTTATGAGCACGAGGTTCCCTCTGCAGGCCTTGAAGCAGGGACCTGGAATCAAACTGCTGACACCGTGGATCGTGGTTGGTTTGACAGGGAACTCACGAGGAAGATAAGGACGTGAAATAATGAAAATCATAAGAACAGTAGCGAACACTTCTACTGAGCCAAGGACTGCAGCCTGAATGTAAACTCTGTGCTGGAACATATCTTAACTCACATGACCCTGAAAGCATCCCGACGTAGTCAATGTTGTTCTTTGCACCATTTGCTAGATGAAGAGACTGGGTACAGTGGCTAGAAAACTCAGCCAGGTTACAAAGCGGATAAATGGCCGAGCCCAAGCTCAGTGCTCCTCTGTGATGCTCTTGGACTACAACTCCAAGTGAAGTCTCTAACGACTATCTCCGCTCGCACTGCCAACACCATCGTCCTCCGTGGAGTGGATGGAGGCAGGCGTGGGCAGGGCAGGGAGCCGGGTGTGGCAGGCCGCCAGATCTAAGATCTGGCACACAGGTTGCCAGGTGGCTCCCTCCTCTGAGGGGGCCCAGCACACGCCCCAGGGGACTTGGCGGCAGGCCCCAGGGCCCTTTCCCCCGGATCTTGTCCACTTGAAAGGGGCCTGGCCCAGGTGGCCGGTTGGGCTGGTTGGCCAGCCTCCTTTGGACAAAGCAGGCGAGCCCAGCCAGCCTTCCAGTCGCCCCCGGCGTGGCACCAGCGCCCTCAGGCCCAGGGCCTCACGCGTGCCCTCCAACGCGGATTTCTCCTCAGAGCCGTGGCCTGGGCACTAGGAAGGCCAGGCCCTCCCGACTCCAGAGATGATGCTGGGACCCGTCGCCGGAAGGGCCTGCCCGTGTGGCAGCGGCTCCCCAAGTCGGCGGCCTGCTGGGGCCTCACTCACTGCTTGGCCATAAGCCTGTCTCGGCCCTTCGGATTCCACAGAGCCTTTCCTCCACCTGGCTGGAGTCGACAAGTGCGGGCGTGGGGTGAGGCCGTGGTTTTGCCTTTCCAGGAAGAAATGAGGCCCGGGCAAAAGCAGCTGGCCGAGGCAGAGCCTTGACCTGGCACCCCAGTCGGCCTTTGGCCACCAGGTCCAGACCACCGCTTCCAAAGAAGGGAAGCGGCCGGCCAGCTGATTGCAAGTGGGGGATGGGAGGGAGACAACAGCTGAAGCCAAGTCCAGCAGGGCGTTGGCGTTCCTTCTTCAGCTGGGACTGGCCTGGCCTGGCGGGCGGGCGGGGCCTTCACTGAGGACCCCCGAGGCCCGCCCTAGGCCCTGGCGGTGGCGGGTGGCGAATGCGCCCTTGGCCTCAGGGGTTGAACCCAAGCCCACAGGGCACTCAAAGCAGCCGGAGAAAGAAGGGGCCAGGGGAGAGGAAGGCAGGTAGGCGAGGCGGGCAGGGCTCGCCCACCTCTTCTCCTCAGGTCCCCGAGAGAGAAAGAGAGAGAGAGAGAGAGAGAGAGTGAGAGACAGACAGACAGACAGGCAGGGAAAGAGTGAGAGATCCCTGACCTCTGAGTATCTGCATCCACCACTGCTGCCAACTCACAGGCCATCCCACTTCCCCCCCTCCATCCCCATCCCCAGGCGCGGCCCCCTGGGGCCAGCCACACCATGGAGAGGCCCCTTCATGGTCACCTCCGTGCTGTCCCTTCCGGGCCTGACCCCACTGCAGGGGAACCGGTTCAGACAATCCAATCGTCTACATGTCCCTCTCCATGACAATTGTCTTGTCCAGTCTCACATGCCCAAACCGCACCCCCAACATCCTCCTTTGTCTGCAGCTGGAGATAGGAGGAGAATCTCTGCCATTGTGTTGAGAGACTCAGTTTCGCGGGTTTCTCCCCTGTACACGTGTTCTTAAGCTGGGTATTATTTTCTCCAGCGAACCTGTCTTGTGAAGGATTTGGCCAGCCATAAGAAGCTTCAGGGAAGAGGCAGAGGGTCTTCTCTCTCCGCCCCCGACAGCCCTGAGCTGGGTCAGTGCCTCAGACCTGGCCAGGGGCAGCCCATCCCCCGGCGCCCTCTCCCGGGGCATCCCAGGAAAGCTTCACAGCCAGCCCCACCCCACTCGCCACTGCCAGGACCATCGGCCTCCCTCGGGAGGACGGGGCAGGACAGGGAACCGGGTGTGGGAGGCCGCCAGATCTCAGCTCTGGCACACAGGCTGCCAGGCTGCCTGGTCCTCTGAGGGGGCCCAGCAGACGCCCCAGGAAACTTGGCGGCAGGCCCCGGGGCTCTCTCCTCTGGAACTCGTCCACTTGAAAGGGGCCTGGCCCAGGTGGCTGGTTCGACCGGTTGGAAAGAAATCTTTTTCTTCTCTGAGAGACTATTGCTTGTCATCTCCTGGACATGAGATGACAGACAATTGTTCCCATTTCCCTTTCTACTTGAAACCTGATGGATACATTGCCCACTGCCTTTAGAGACTGCAGGTCTTTCTGAAACTCTTTTCAGTGCGCTGGCTTACTTCAGCATCATTTCATTGTTCCATCCGAAATTCCTTTCAGTTGGATCTATTTTCCTTTCTAATCCTTTTGTATACCTAGATATTTAAAAGCTGCTCAAATCTGTAGTGGAGAAAAGTTGGGTTACAACTCTTTCAGACAGCATGTAAACCCACATTTTAGGGTTTCTACACAAAACGTCTCTGCCATGTTTCTAGCAGCTCTCCTTCCATATATTTTCCTCCAGGACTTCCTGTGACAAAATTGCCTTTCTAAAAGCCAGTCCTCCGTTCACTCTCTTGGCCAGTCACGTTTCCATAGAAAGAAAAAGGACTGGATTTTCCAAAGATGCAACAAGAATGATCAAGTCCCGATTCACACCTAGATATCCTGCTCCTGTTCTCCATGAATTGCAAAATTGAAGTTAATTATCTCGTTCATTTTGTCTAAATCTATTGGGTCACTTTGGCACTGAGCCCCTAAGCTGGTCCACAGCCTGCTTCAGCAGACACCAAACTCTCTCTCAAGTGCCTGCATTCGTGTGCTGAGTAGGTATTGTATTTATTTAGATCGTATTCAACAAAAGATCTTCACGGATTCACTCAAGTACTTAAGCATCTACTATGTGCCCAAAGGTCTTGAAATGTTGGGGGTCTGCAAGGAAGACAGATATGCCTAAACAGATAAATTACACTACTGAAATCATTTGAATGAAAGAGATGTGAATAAACTGCCGTGGGACTCCAGGCAAAGAACCCCCATGGGTTGACCTACAACTAAGAGATACAGCTCTGTCCTGGGGCTCTGAGGAGAAAAACAGCCACCATGGGGGGTGGACAGGCTCTGTACCATCTAAGGAAAGGAAAAGGAAGGGAGAGAAGATAAAGAGAAAACAAGAGAAACGGAAAGGTTTTCTTCTTCTGAGTGTTTCTGCCACCCACTTTTGGAGCACACTGCTTGCTGATGTCCTTTCCGGCCAGTCTTATCCTTCAGCCGGCTTCAGGAGACTTCACCAATTCGATTGTAAGGAGCTGGGCTCCTCCGTGCAGGCAATGCCAACTCCGGAGGGAGCCAGGAGGGGAGCCAAAGATTCACAGGACTCTGCAGCCCTTCTGCAGCTCACTGGTGTGGAGGGGCACCGAGGCTTCACCTTGGCCTCTGTCTCCAAGTTCACATAAAGGAGGGTCGGTTCCTTCCTCGCTAGATGAGCGTGGAGAGAAACCTCCTTCACAGAAGGGATTATGGAATAATTAAAGTCAGAGCCTTGAACAAGGCAAAGGGTTAGCACCATGAATCTGAAGTGACTGGACATGTGAATTAGTAACCAGTAGGACGAGGAGCTGAAGACAAAAAAAGAAAAAAGGCAAGAAACCAGTTCTCGATTTTCTAAGATGGAAATGCAAGTCTTTCTTCTTCCAAAAGAAAAAAGTCATTGAACCCTTTCCTTGAAAATAAAACTGAAAGGGGCCACATGTTGCAAAGAAGGGTTTTAACCGTGATGTCACTACACAATCATGTGTAGCCATCAGTTGTTAAGTGCACTGCAAATAGTTCACACCTTAACAATTATGTTACCAAAGTTCGCAGTTGAGAAATATAGACACACACACATATACATATATATACATGTAAGAAAAGAGTAGAGTGTGTGCCAATTGCTCACTGTACTATTGACAATATCACTCTTACAACTGAAAGCATGACTAGGAGAGAGAAGGTGGTGTGACCCTAGATTGCTAGAGTCACAGCAAGAAAAGTTAAGAAAGTGCCATCAGGTCATTTGGACAAAAGAATGCTATATGGCTGTTGGGTTTATAAGAGATCCATTGGAGAAAAACAAGTCACTACATTAAATTATTTTCTACTTACCTGCATCACCCTCTCCAAGAACACATATTCTAAAATGAGACAAGTTATTACATTAAAAATGACCGGCTCTGGCATTTGGAAAACTACATCAAATAATGAAGTAAAAACTGGGTTACAAACATCCTGGTATCAACTCCAACTACCGTCTTTTACCAAACTAAAACTCTAATGATCACTAATTCACTTGCAATCTAGTGCTCCTCCCATATACAAAATCAACAACTTCCAATGTGTCATAACTTTTTTAAAATTTCCCTAACATTTTAGAGGATAATGTAAATATGTCTCCTGGAAAAGTTGAGAAAGATGGAGACACTAGGAAAGGAAAAGACGAAAATACTCCCCTAATCAATGATGTAAAACACAAGGCATGAACAACTGTTAAAAGAATTCTCTATGACATTGATCAAGTCTACTATCTCTACGCCTGGCTCTTTCCTATCAGTCATTTGATACATAAACAAATAGAATAGTGTATTTCATGGGATCAATTCTTTTAGTGGCGTGCTTTCCCTTTGACCACTACATATGCTTTTATGTGTTTGCTTTATTTTCAGGCGGCGTCACATCAGAACACCCTCATCTCGGCAGATCTTTGCCTTAAGGAACCCTACCTCGGCCCTTGATCAACTGTACTCTGTGTTATGGTCAACTCAGAGCCCTACATGGATCAGTGTTTCCTACCGCCTCTCTCCCGTGCGTTGCTCATGTCAGGGAGTATAGTCCACCGAGTGAACAGTAAGCAGTCTTCCCAAAGCATCAGATATGAAAAGGAGGAGACGCGGGGTTGGGTGTGGGACCCCATTCCGTGCCTCAGTGCAGACAAGCTAGAGGTCAATGCATCCCTCCAGAGACTGGGAGAAAAACAGGAGGTTATGAGCACGAGGTTCCCTCTGCAGGCCTTGAAGCAGGGACCTGGAATCAAACTGCTGACACCGTGGATCGTGGTTGGTTTGACAGGGAACTCACGAGGAAGATAAGGACGTGAAATAATGAAAATCATAAGAACAGCAGCGAACACTTCTACTGAGCCAAGGACTGCACCCTGAATGTAAACTCTGTGCTGGAACATATCTTAACTCACATGACCCTGAAAGCATCCCGACGTAGTCAATGTTGTTCTTTGCACCATTTGCTAGATGAAGAGACTGGGTACAGTGGCTAGAAAACTCAGCCAGGTTACAAAGCGGATAAATGGCCGAGCCCAAGCTCAGTGCTCCTCTGTGATGCTCTTGGACTACAACTCCAAGTGAAGTCTCTAACGACTATCTCCGCTCGCACTGCCAACACCATCGTCCTCCGTGGAGTGGATGGAGGCAGGCGTGGGCAGGGCAGGGAGCCGGGTGTGGCAGGCCGCCAGATCTAAGGTCTGGCACACAGGTTGCCAGGTGGCTCCCTCCTCTGAGGGGGCCCAGCACACGCCCCAGGGGACTTGGCGGCAGGCCCCAGGGCCCTTTCCCCCGGATCTTGTCCACTTGAAAGGGGCCTGGCCCAGGTGGCCGGTTGGGCTGGTTGGCCAGCCTCCTTTGGACAAAGCAGGCGAGCCCAGCCAGCCTTCCAGTCGCCCCCGGCGTGGCACCAGCGCCCTCAGGCCGAGGGCCTCACGCGTGCCCTCCAACGCGGATTTCTCCTCAGAGCCGTGGCCTGGGCACTAGGAAGGCCAGGCCCTCCCGACTCCAGAGATGATGCTGGGACCCGTCGCCGGAAGGGCCTGCCCGTGTGGCAGCGGCTCCCCAAGTCGGCGGCCTGCTGGGGCCTCACTCACTGCTTGGCCATAAGCCTGTCTCGGCCCTTCGGATTCCACAGAGCCTTTCCTCCACCTGGCTGGAGTCGACAAGTGCGGGCGTGGGGTGAGGCCGTGGTTTTGCCTTTCCAGGAAGAAATGAGGCCCGGGCAAAAGCAGCTGGCCGAGGCAGAGCCTTGACCTGGCACCCCAGTCGGCCTTTGGCCACCAGGTCCAGACCACCGCTTCCAAAGAAGGGAAGCGGCCGGCCAGCTGATTGCAAGTGGGGGATGGGAGGGAGACAACAGCTGAAGCCAAGTCCAGCAGGGCGTTGGCGTTCCTTCTTCAGCTGGGACTGGCCTGGCCTGGCGGGCGGGCGGGGCCTTCACTGAGGACCCCCGAGGCCCGCCCTAGGCCCTGGCGGTGGCGGGTGGCGCATGCGCCCTTGGCCTCAGGGGTTGAACCCAAGCCCACAGGGCACTCAAAGCAGCCGGAGAAAGAAGGGGCCAGGGGAGAGGAAGGCAGGTAGGCGAGGCGGGCAGGGCTCGCCCACCTCTTCTCCTCAGGTCCCCGAGAGAGAAAGAGAGAGAGAGAGAGAGAGAGAGTGAGAGACAGACAGACAGACAGGCAGGGAAAGAGTGAGAGATCCCTGACCTCTGAGTATCTGCATCCACCACTGCTGCCAACTCACAGGCCATCCCACTTCCCCCCCTCCATCCCCATCCCCAGGCGCGGCCCCCCGGGGCCAGCCACACCACGGAGAGGCCCCTTCATGGTCACCTCCGTGCTGTCCCTTCCGGGCCTGACCCCACTGCAGGGGAACCGGTTCAGACAATCCAATCGTCTACATGTCCCTCTCCATGACAATTGTCTTGTCCAGTCTCACATGCCCAAACCGCACCCCCAACATCCTCCTTTGTCTGCAGCTGGAGATAGGAGGAGAATCTCTGCCATTGTGTTGAGAGACTCAGTTTCGCAGGTTTCTCCCCTGTACACGTGTTCTTAAGCTGGGTATTATTTTCTCCAGCGAACCTGTCTTGTGAAGGATTTGGCCAGCCATAAGAAGCTTCAGGGAAGAGGCGGAGGGGCTTCTCTCTCCGCCCCCGACAGCCCTGAGCTGGGTCAGTGCCTCAGACCTGGCCAGGGGCAGCCCATCCCCCGGCGCCCTCTCCCGGGGCATCCCAGGAAAGCTTCACAGCCAGCCCCACCCCACTCGCCACTGCCAGGACCATCGGCCTCCCTCGGGAGGACGGGGCAGGACAGGGAACCGGGTGTGGGAGGCCGCCAGATCTCAGCTCTGGCACACAGGCTGCCAGGCTGCCTGGTCCTCTGAGGGGGCCCAGCAGACGCCCCAGGAAACTTGGCGGCAGGCCCCGGGGCTCTCTCCTCTGGAACTCGTCCACTTGAAAGGGGCCTGGCCCAGGTGGCTGGTTCGACCGGTTGGAAAGAAATCTTTTTCTTCTCTGAGAGACTGTTGCTTGTCATCTCCTGGACATGAGATGACAGACAATTGTTCCCATTTCCCTTTCTACTTGAAACCTGATGGATACATTGCCCACTGCCTTTAGAGACTGCAGGTCTTTCTGAAACTCTTTTCAGTGCGCTGGCTTACTTCAGCATCATTTCATTGTTCCATCCGAAATTCCTTTCAGTTGGATCTATTTTCCTTTCTAATCCTTTTGTATACCTAGATATTTAAAAGCTGCTCAAATCTGTAGTGGAGAAAAGTTGGGTTACAACTCTTTCAGACAGCATGTAAACCCACATTTTAGGGTTTCTACACAAAACGTCTCTGCCATGTTTCTAGCAGCTCTCCTTCCATATATTTTCCTCCAAGACTTCCTGTGACAAAATTGCCTTTCTAAAAGCCAGTCCTCCGTTCACTCTCTTGGCCAGTCACGTTTCCATAGAAAGAAAAAGGACTGGATTTTCCAAAGATGCAACAAGAATGATCAAGTCCCGATTCACACCTAGATATCCTGCTCCTGTTCTCCATGAATTGCAAAATTGAAGTTAATTATCTCGTTCATTTTGTCTAAATCTATTGGGTCACTTTGGCACTGAGCCCCTAAGCTGGTCCACAGCCTGCTTCAGCAGACACCAAACTCTCTCTCAAGTGCCTGCATTCGTGTGCTGAGTAGGTATTGTATTTATTTAGATCGTATTCAACAAAAGATCTTCACGGATTCACTCAAGTACTTAAGCATCTACTATGTGCCCAAAGGTCTTGAAATGTTGGGGGTCTGCAAGGAAGACAGATATGCCTAAACAGATAAATTACACTACTGAAATCATTTGAATGAAAGAGATGTGAATAAACTGCCGTGGGACTCCAGGCAAAGAACCCCCATGGGTTGACCTACAACTAAGAGATACAGCTCTGTCCTGGGGCTCTGAGGAGAAAAACAGCCACCATGGGGGGTGGACAGGCTCTGTACCATCTAAGGAAAGGAAAAGGAAGGGAGAGAAGATAAAGAGAAAACAAGAGAAACGGAAAGGTTTTCTTCTTCTGAGTGTTTCTGCCACCCACTTTTGGAGCACACTGCTTGCTGATGTCCTTTCCGGCCAGTCTTATCCTTCAGCCGGCTTCAGGAGACTTCACCAATTCGATTGTAAGGAGCTGGGCTCCTCCGTGCAGGCAATGCCAACTCCGGAGGGAGCCAGGAGGGGAGCCAAAGATTCACAGGACTCTGCAGCCCTTCTGCAGCTCACTGGTGTGGAGGGGCACCGAGGCTTCACCTTGGCCTCTGTCTCCAAGTTCACATAAAGGAGGGTCGGTTCCTTCCTCGCTAGATGAGCGTGGAGAGAAACCTCCTTCACAGAAGGGATTATGGAATAATTAAAGTCAGAGCCTTGAACAAGGCAAAGGGTTAGCACCATGAATCTGAAGTGACTGGACATGTGAATTAGTAACCAGTAGGACGAGGAGCTGAAGACAAAAAAAGAAAAAAGGCAAGAAACCAGTTCTCGATTTTCTAAGATGGAAATGCAAGTCTTTCTTCTTCCAAAAGAAAAAAGTCATTGAACCCTTTCCTTGAAAATAAAACTGAAAGGGGCCACATGTTGCAAAGAAGGGTTTTAACCGTGATGTCACTACACAATCATGTGTAGCCATCAGTTGTTAAGTGCACTGCAAATAGTTCACACCTTAACAATTATGTTACCAAAGTTCGCAGTTGAGAAATATAGACACACACACATATACATATATATACATGTAAGAAAAGAGTAGAGTGTGTGCCAATTGCTCACTGTACTATTGACAATATCACTCTTACAACTGAAAGCATGACTAGGAGAGAGAAGGTGGTGTGACCCTAGATTGCTAGAGTCACAGCAAGAAAAGTTAAGAAAGTGCCATCAGGTCATTTGGACAAAAGAATGCTATATGGCTGTTGGGTTTATAAGAGATCCATTGGAGAAAAACAAGTCACTACATTAAATTATTTTCTACTTACCTGCATCACCCTCTCCAAGAACACATATTCTAAAATGAGACAAGTTATTACATTAAAAATGACCGGCTCTGGCATTTGGAAAACTACATCAAATAATGAAGTAAAAACTGGGTTACAAACATCCTGGTATCAACTCCAACTACCGTCTTTTACCAAACTAAAACTCTAATGATCACTAATTCACTTGCAATCTAGTGCTCCTCCCATATACAAAATCAACAACTTCCAATGTGTCATAACTTTTTTAAAATTTCCCTAACATTTTAGAGGATAATGTAAATATGTCTCCTGGAAAAGTTGAGAAAGATGGAGACACTAGGAAAGGAAAAGACGAAAATACTCCCCTAATCAATGATGTAAAACACAAGGCATGAACAACTGTTAAAAGAATTCTCTATGACATTGATCAAGTCTACTATCTCTACGCCTGGCTCTTTCCTATCAGTCATTTGATACATAAACAAATAGAATAGTGTATTTCATGGGATCAATTCTTTTAGTGGCGTGCTTTCCCTTTGACCACTACATATGCTTTTATGTGTTTGCTTTATTTTCAGGCGGCGTCACATCAGAACACCCTCATCTCGGCAGATCTTTGCCTTAAGGAACCCTACCTCGGCCCTTGATCAACTGTACTCTGTGTTATGGTCAACTCAGAGCCCTACATGGATCAGTGTTTCCTACCGCCTCTCTCCCGTGCGTTGCTCATGTCAGGGAGTATAGTCCACCGAGTGAACAGTAAGCAGTCTTCCCAAAGCATCAGATATGAAAAGGAGGAGACGCGGGGTTGGGTGTGGGACCCCATTCCGTGCCTCAGTGCAGACAAGCTAGAGGTCAATGCATCCCTCCAGAGACTGGGAGAAAAACAGGAGGTTATGAGCACGAGGTTCCCTCTGCAGGCCTTGAAGCAGGGACCTGGAATCAAACTGCTGACACCGTGGATCGTGGTTGGTTTGACAGGGAACTCACGAGGAAGATAAGGACGTGAAATAATGAAAATCATAAGAACAGCAGCGAACACTTCTACTGAGCCAAGGACTGCACCCTGAATGTAAACTCTGTGCTGGAACATATCTTAACTCACATGACCCTGAAAGCATCCCGACGTAGTCAATGTTGTTCTTTGCACCATTTGCTAGATGAAGAGACTGGGTACAGTGGCTAGAAAACTCAGCCAGGTTACAAAGCGGATAAATGGCCGAGCCCAAGCTCAGTGCTCCTCTGTGATGCTCTTGGACTACAACTCCAAGTGAAGTCTCTAACGACTATCTCCGCTCGCACTGCCAACACCATCGTCCTCCGTGGAGTGGATGGAGGCAGGCGTGGGCAGGGCAGGGAGCCGGGTGTGGCAGGCCGCCAGATCTAAGGTCTGGCACACAGGTTGCCAGGTGGCTCCCTCCTCTGAGGGGGCCCAGCACACGCCCCAGGGGACTTGGCGGCAGGCCCCAGGGCCCTTTCCCCCGGATCTTGTCCACTTGAAAGGGGCCTGGCCCAGGTGGCCGGTTGGGCTGGTTGGCCAGCCTCCTTTGGACAAAGCAGGCGAGCCCAGCCAGCCTTCCAGTCGCCCCCGGCGTGGCACCAGCGCCCTCAGGCCGAGGGCCTCACGCGTGCCCTCCAACGCGGATTTCTCCTCAGAGCCGTGGCCTGGGCACTAGGAAGGCCAGGCCCTCCCGACTCCAGAGATGATGCTGGGACCCGTCGCCGGAAGGGCCTGCCCGTGTGGCAGCGGCTCCCCAAGTCGGCGGCCTGCTGGGGCCTCACTCACTGCTTGGCCATAAGCCTGTCTCGGCCCTTCGGATTCCACAGAGCCTTTCCTCCACCTGGCTGGAGTCGACAAGTGCGGGCGTGGGGTGAGGCCGTGGTTTTGCCTTTCCAGGAAGAAATGAGGCCCGGGCAAAAGCAGCTGGCCGAGGCAGAGCCTTGACCTGGCACCCCAGTCGGCCTTTGGCCACCAGGTCCAGACCACCGCTTCCAAAGAAGGGAAGCGGCCGGCCAGCTGATTGCAAGTGGGGGATGGGAGGGAGACAACAGCTGAAGCCAAGTCCAGCAGGGCGTTGGCGTTCCTTCTTCAGCTGGGACTGGCCTGGCCTGGCGGGCGGGCGGGGCCTTCACTGAGGACCCCCGAGGCCCGCCCTAGGCCCTGGCGGTGGCGGGTGGCGCATGCGCCCTTGGCCTCAGGGGTTGAACCCAAGCCCACAGGGCACTCAAAGCAGCCGGAGAAAGAAGGGGCCAGGGGAGAGGAAGGCAGGTAGGCGAGGCGGGCAGGGCTCGCCCACCTCTTCTCCTCAGGTCCCCGAGAGAGAAAGAGAGAGAGAGAGAGAGAGAGAGTGAGAGACAGACAGACAGACAGGCAGGGAAAGAGTGAGAGATCCCTGACCTCTGAGTATCTGCATCCACCACTGCTGCCAACTCACAGGCCATCCCACTTCCCCCCCTCCATCCCCATCCCCAGGCGCGGCCCCCCGGGGCCAGCCACACCACGGAGAGGCCCCTTCATGGTCACCTCCGTGCTGTCCCTTCCGGGCCTGACCCCACTGCAGGGGAACCGGTTCAGACAATCCAATCGTCTACATGTCCCTCTCCATGACAATTGTCTTGTCCAGTCTCACATGCCCAAACCGCACCCCCAACATCCTCCTTTGTCTGCAGCTGGAGATAGGAGGAGAATCTCTGCCATTGTGTTGAGAGACTCAGTTTCGCAGGTTTCTCCCCTGTACACGTGTTCTTAAGCTGGGTATTATTTTCTCCAGCGAACCTGTCTTGTGAAGGATTTGGCCAGCCATAAGAAGCTTCAGGGAAGAGGCGGAGGGGCTTCTCTCTCCGCCCCCGACAGCCCTGAGCTGGGTCAGTGCCTCAGACCTGGCCAGGGGCAGCCCATCCCCCGGCGCCCTCTCCCGGGGCATCCCAGGAAAGCTTCACAGCCAGCCCCACCCCACTCGCCACTGCCAGGACCATCGGCCTCCCTCGGGAGGACGGGGCAGGACAGGGAACCGGGTGTGGGAGGCCGCCAGATCTCAGCTCTGGCACACAGGCTGCCAGGCTGCCTGGTCCTCTGAGGGGGCCCAGCAGACGCCCCAGGAAACTTGGCGGCAGGCCCCGGGGCTCTCTCCTCTGGAACTCGTCCACTTGAAAGGGGCCTGGCCCAGGTGGCTGGTTCGACCGGTTGGAAAGAAATCTTTTTCTTCTCTGAGAGACTGTTGCTTGTCATCTCCTGGACATGAGATGACAGACAATTGTTCCCATTTCCCTTTCTACTTGAAACCTGATGGATACATTGCCCACTGCCTTTAGAGACTGCAGGTCTTTCTGAAACTCTTTTCAGTGCGCTGGCTTACTTCAGCATCATTTCATTGTTCCATCCGAAATTCCTTTCAGTTGGATCTATTTTCCTTTCTAATCCTTTTGTATACCTAGATATTTAAAAGCTGCTCAAATCTGTAGTGGAGAAAAGTTGGGTTACAACTCTTTCAGACAGCATGTAAACCCACATTTTAGGGTTTCTACACAAAACGTCTCTGCCATGTTTCTAGCAGCTCTCCTTCCATATATTTTCCTCCAAGACTTCCTGTGACAAAATTGCCTTTCTAAAAGCCAGTCCTCCGTTCACTCTCTTGGCCAGTCACGTTTCCATAGAAAGAAAAAGGACTGGATTTTCCAAAGATGCAACAAGAATGATCAAGTCCCGATTCACACCTAGATATCCTGCTCCTGTTCTCCATGAATTGCAAAATTGAAGTTAATTATCTCGTTCATTTTGTCTAAATCTATTGGGTCACTTTGGCACTGAGCCCCTAAGCTGGTCCACAGCCTGCTTCAGCAGACACCAAACTCTCTCTCAAGTGCCTGCATTCGTGTGCTGAGTAGGTATTGTATTTATTTAGATCGTATTCAACAAAAGATCTTCACGGATTCACTCAAGTACTTAAGCATCTACTATGTGCCCAAAGGTCTTGAAATGTTGGGGGTCTGCAAGGAAGACAGATATGCCTAAACAGATAAATTACACTACTGAAATCATTTGAATGAAAGAGATGTGAATAAACTGCCGTGGGACTCCAGGCAAAGAACCCCCATGGGTTGACCTACAACTAAGAGATACAGCTCTGTCCTGGGGCTCTGAGGAGAAAAACAGCCACCATGGGGGGTGGACAGGCTCTGTACCATCTAAGGAAAGGAAAAGGAAGGGAGAGAAGATAAAGAGAAAACAAGAGAAACGGAAAGGTTTTCTTCTTCTGAGTGTTTCTGCCACCCACTTTTGGAGCACACTGCTTGCTGATGTCCTTTCCGGCCAGTCTTATCCTTCAGCCGGCTTCAGGAGACTTCACCAATTCGATTGTAAGGAGCTGGGCTCCTCCGTGCAGGCAATGCCAACTCCGGAGGGAGCCAGGAGGGGAGCCAAAGATTCACAGGACTCTGCAGCCCTTCTGCAGCTCACTGGTGTGGAGGGGCACCGAGGCTTCACCTTGGCCTCTGTCTCCAAGTTCACATAAAGGAGGGTCGGTTCCTTCCTCGCTAGATGAGCGTGGAGAGAAACCTCCTTCACAGAAGGGATTATGGAATAATTAAAGTCAGAGCCTTGAACAAGGCAAAGGGTTAGCACCATGAATCTGAAGTGACTGGACATGTGAATTAGTAACCAGTAGGACGAGGAGCTGAAGACAAAAAAAGAAAAAAGGCAAGAAACCAGTTCTCGATTTTCTAAGATGGAAATGCAAGTCTTTCTTCTTCCAAAAGAAAAAAGTCATTGAACCCTTTCCTTGAAAATAAAACTGAAAGGGGCCACATGTTGCAAAGAAGGGTTTTAACCGTGATGTCACTACACAATCATGTGTAGCCATCAGTTGTTAAGTGCACTGCAAATAGTTCACACCTTAACAATTATGTTACCAAAGTTCGCAGTTGAGAAATATAGACACACACACATATACATATATATACATGTAAGAAAAGAGTAGAGTGTGTGCCAATTGCTCACTGTACTATTGACAATATCACTCTTACAACTGAAAGCATGACTAGGAGAGAGAAGGTGGTGTGACCCTAGATTGCTAGAGTCACAGCAAGAAAAGTTAAGAAAGTGCCATCAGGTCATTTGGACAAAAGAATGCTATATGGCTGTTGGGTTTATAAGAGATCCATTGGAGAAAAACAAGTCACTACATTAAATTATTTTCTACTTACCTGCATCACCCTCTCCAAGAACACATATTCTAAAATGAGACAAGTTATTACATTAAAAATGACCGGCTCTGGCATTTGGAAAACTACATCAAATAATGAAGTAAAAACTGGGTTACAAACATCCTGGTATCAACTCCAACTACCGTCTTTTACCAAACTAAAACTCTAATGATCACTAATTCACTTGCAATCTAGTGCTCCTCCCATATACAAAATCAACAACTTCCAATGTGTCATAACTTTTTTAAAATTTCCCTAACATTTTAGAGGATAATGTAAATATGTCTCCTGGAAAAGTTGAGAAAGATGGAGACACTAGGAAAGGAAAAGACGAAAATACTCC